>NW_024070204.1:26852150-27044749 GCF_014754425.2 Oryx dammah
TGACCTTTTCCAGTCCTGTGGCCACTGCTGAGTTTTCCAAATTTGCTGGCATATTGAGTGCAGCACTTTCACAGCATCATCTTTCAGGATTTGAAATAGCTCAAGTGGAGTTCCATCACCTCCACTAGCTTTGTTCGTAGTGATGCTTTCTAAGGCCCACTTGACTTCACATTCCAGGATGTCTGGCTCTAGATGAGTGATCACACCATCGTAATTATCTGGGTTGTAAAGATCCTTTTTGTACAGTTCTCTGTATTCTTGCCATCTCTTCTTAATATCTTTTGCTTCTGTTAGGTCCATACCATTTCTGTCCTTTATCGAGCCCATCTTTGCATGAAATGTTCCCTTGGTAGCTCTAATTTTCTTGAAGAGATCTCTAGTCTTTCCCATTCTGTTGTTTTCCTCAATTTCTTTGCATTGATCGCTGAAGAAGGCTTTTTTATCTCTTCTTGGTATTCTTGAAACTCTGCATTCAGATGCTTATATCTTTCCTTTTCTCCTTGGCTTTTCACTTCTCTTCTTTTCACAGCTATGTATAAGGCTCTTATCGGGAAGGGGTTGTTGGAAATTCGGTACAGCGTTTAACACCAAGGATTTTGGATAGAGCCTACTTTGGTTTGATTTCAGATATAACACTTACTTTTTTGATGTTGGGCTTTAATTTTTCAGTGTTTATATAGGAGACAATGGTATTATGGTATTTTTTCAATATCATTGTTTTGTTACGAAAAGTCAATAGATTTTAATCAAAATATAATAACAATATTTACAGAGCATTCATAATTCCACTCGTGGTTCTAAGTATTAATACCTATATTTAGCACTTTTGCTTATGTATATTATACATATGTACATATATATATTATTTTTAAAGGCTTATGGCTGTGACTAGAACTGTGAGTGTTGTTTATACAGACATTGTGTTGTTTAGTTGCTCAGTTGTGTCTGATTCTTTTGTGACCCCATGGACTGTAGCTGGTCAGGCTCATCTATCTAAGGAAGTCTCCAGGCAAGAATACTGAAGTGGGTATCCATTCCGTTCTCCAAGAGATCATTCCAACCCAGAGATAGAACTTGGGTCTCCTGCATTGTAGATGGATTCTTTATCAGCTGAGCCATCAGGGAAATGCAGAAACAAACAAACAAAAACACTGTAAATTAAAAACTTCACCATGAGCCAAATCTATGCACATATTTGTGACTACTCTTTAAAATATGTTGTTAAAAATAAAGACAAAGCAAACACATCCAAATTCAGTAGCTTTTAGGTAAATTGTAGGTGATTTTATCACATTAATTTTACTAAACTCTCTATCTTGGTTATAGTTATTTTATAATTATAGCTAGTGCTTAAGGGAATGAAAATATTCACAGCTAGTTTTCAATTCTATAAAACTTTTAGACATTTCATCCAAGATACTAGAAGATACCCAAAATAATTTTCATTAAACATGAACTCTTCACCAATGGTGAATCCTCCGCTATTTTTTCCCTCATTAGTTAGAGAACCAAAATTCTTCACTGGTTTTATTTATCTTCTCATTTTCCATATTTCCAGCATTGTTTTCTAAATGACATTATTGATTGAATTTATACTTAGAAATTGATGAAGACTAGAGTAGTGGTCAGAGAAGGCAATGACAACCCATTCCAGTACTCTTGCCTGGCAAATCCCACAGACAGAGGAGCCTGGTAGGCTGCAGTCCATGGGGTCACTAGGAGTTGGACATGACTGAGCGACTTAACTTTGACTTTTCACTTTCATGCTTTGGAGAAGGAAATGGCAACCCACTCCAGTGTTCTTGCCTGGAGAATCCCAAGGACCGGGGATCCTGGTTGGTTGCCGTCTATGGGGTCACACAGAGTCGGACACAACTGAAGCGACTTAGCAGCAGCAGAGTAGTGGTCAAAAGAAAAATAATAAGTGGAAGTTGGTGATTCCAAATCACAGAAAGCACATGTAAATGTGATTTTCAGAATAAGACTGTAGGAATGTTTCAGAATAAGACTGTAGTGAGAAAAAATTATAGTGTACGGGTCCTATTCCTGGAGAATTATTTCCCAGGATACAAATGGAGGCTTTTGGGGAAGTTTCAAGGGACAAGAAAAGATGCTGAGAAAGAGAGAAAGAAGTTGACTTAAACAGGACTTTCCACAGGGCAGTGGTGAAAAGAAATTTGAATGAACTAGTTTTCTTTATCATTACAATAATCTTATAATGGTAGCAAAGTGAAGTGACTAAACTTAGGCTCTAAAAACTATTGCATCGTTTTAATCCCGAATTCACTGTCTTGGTGTGTTACGTAGGAAATTTAACTCCTGCAGTAGTTTTCTCACTCATGTGGTGAGTACAGTGATTGAAGTCTATATTCCTTTATCTGCCATTCCAAAATCAAAACAATTCTGTAATTAAAATCTTTTTCTTATTCGGCAGCAAAAAGAGACCCAAGCTGAACTTACTTGGAGGCAAGACCTGGAAAATTACTGGGAGCCTGTTTAAAATCTTAATTTATTACACTTGATGAGGCAATTCAGGTTTCACTGCATAAATATTAATATGACAATTATTATCTGTTCCACTTTTATAGAAAAAAATTCTAAGATTTAGAGTATAATGCATCAGTTCAGTTCACTTCAGTTCAGTCACTCAGTCATGTCCGACTCTCTGCAACCCCATGGACTGCAGCATGCCAGGCTTCCCTGTCTATCACCAACTCCTGGAGTTTACCCAAACCCATGTCCATTGAGTCAGTGATGCCATCCAACTATCATCCTCTGTCATTCCCTTCTCCTCCCGCCTTCAAACTTTCCCAGCATCAGGGGCTTTTCAAATGAGTCAGTTCTTCATATTAGGTGGCCAAAGTATTGGAGTTTCAACTACAACATCAGTCCTTCCAATGAATA
Organism: Oryx dammah; assembly: GCF_014754425.2. NCBI lineage: Eukaryota > Metazoa > Chordata > Mammalia > Artiodactyla > Bovidae > Oryx > Oryx dammah. Next base: position 26,855,055 of record NW_024070204.1, read on the forward strand.
TTCAGGACTGATCTCCTTTAGGATGGACTGTTTGGATCTCCTTGCAGCCCAAGGGACTCTCAAGAGTCTTCTCCAACACCACAGTTCAAAAGTATCAATACATCTGTACTGACTTATATAAGAGGTCTCTCAAACTTCACATTCTATCAGTTTATGTTGCCTCCCAGGAGAAACTGATACAGAAATGAATTAAACTACCTATGTTAATTAGCTAAGATGGGAAATTTGTGTAATTATCCCTTCTCTTTTCAAACTCATAAAAATTATGCAATTTAAACATTATTCAAAAAATGAAATAAAATTACTAGGAGAGTTTATGTTGGTTTAGAAAGTCATGTATTAAACTAAATAGCATAAATGTTCCATTTTACTTGCTTAGTTGTCCTAAAATTTACTCATATTTATTTTTTTATTAAATAATAAATAGATAATCCTATACTTATTATTTCTATAATTTGTACAAAATTTAATGTGAATATTCTTAACTGTGTATGTGTGGTCATTTTTATATGAGAAATGAATGAACTACATTAAGCAAACTAAATCTGAAAGGAAATATTAATATTAAGAAGGAGCTGTTTGACATATTTGGTGTGATATGTATTCAAAGATATAAAATTTCAGTTTATGTATTCTTGAAGATTATATTTAATTATTTATTATTTTCTCACTATGTGGTAGTTTTTAATAAAACACTTTACATGAAAAGATTAGTAATTTTTTAAAAAGTTTTACAAAAGATTTTTTCCCTCAAATAAACTCCCTTAATGGAACAAAGATATTTAGCTTAATGAATCATTCCACTGAATTTAGTAAAATATTAGAAATTAAAGTATTTTAAAAAGATACACTAACTTGTACTGTTTGCAATTTGAAAATAAAGCAAATATATTACCTTACTTTCTTTGTACTCTAATTATAATTCTAATCTGTCTTATTACTAGGTAGTAGTTTCTTTCCAGAAGAGATCATTCAAACTGAGGCCAGGTAAATATTTCAATCACCTCAGTTCTAATAATAAAAAAAATCCTGACATTTAAAAATAGAAATATTTAATCTTGATAATAATAAGGTATTGAAATGTCATTTCAGAATGCTTCAATCATGACAGCTACCCCAGATTAACTGTGACTATTTTTCTTTAATCTAATATAGTTATCTGTGGAGAAAATATCATTTAAAATTTTTACAGTCTATTTTACTTAAACTTAATTTAAAAGATATGTATACTCTTTAAAAATATTAAAATTAAAATATTGTTTCTTTATCATTATATTTGTTCAATGTGTTGTTTGTTTGTTTCTTTTTCCCTATAGGATACTGAATATTTTGAACTTTAAAATGTATTAATGAAATAAGTCATTACTTTCAGGGCTATAATATCTGTATCAAGTAGGTGCTTTTAATGGGATCTACAAATATGTCATAAATTTTGTATAAAATATATAATACATTTGAAATTCCAGATGTTAATTCAATAGAATAATAGAGAAAACATACTGTAATTAAAATATCCTCTGACTCATTCTAATTTCAAACTTTTAACTATAGTTTCCAAGTACTGGTAGTATTTTTATGAAGTTAATGTCTTAGCTAAACCCAATGTGATTACAGTAATATTTTCCTGATATTTAGATAGCATAGATTTCTCTTTTGTTCTTTTTATATTTCAATAATAAAAAAGTTTAAAGTGTATACTGATATTGCTTGTAAAATAAGATGACTATTAAGCTCCTCATTAACAAAGAAAATATACTTGAAAGAAAATAAATCAGTAAACCTTTTAAAACATTTAGTCAAATAAAGAAGAATTCCAAATTTAAAGTACAAAAATATTATAAGGTTTTCTTATGGTTTTAAAAATAAATTTTCTTAGGCATAAAGTTAGAGGTCATTTAACTTTGTCAAGGTCTAGAATTTTATTCTTGAACGTGTTGAAACTAACTCATAACTTTGAGTGTCCATCAAATTTTCACAAGAGACATGACTTGAAATCACCTGTCATAATAATGGGTATTTATTAAAATGAATCTGGATAGCTTCTTTAATTTTAGATTTATTCTTTGTCTCCAACTTCCAATGTTTTACATCACTCCTTCACCTTTTTCTATTTTTGAGAACACATGGTTTTGTCATGGTCAAATATGAAAGTATTATTAGCCTTCCCAAGAAGATTTCTTTCTCTGAAAAGTTAGAACATTTTTAAAGAAAATCATCAGATTTCAAAATCTCTTTATTAATAGAAATTTTGAAATAGAATTTAGGGGTTATAATATGCATTACCGTTATTTGCTGAATATTTTCTGTTTGTCCTTTCTGATCCTCTCTTTACCCTTCATTTTTCATGTGACCCAGGCCACTGACCTTTCTGCAAGACATTGCTGAGCTTTCTGCACTTGGACTCTCATTCAGTTCAGTTCGGTTGCTCAGTTGTGTCCGACTCTTTGCAACCCCATGAATCACAGCACACCAGGCCTCCCTGTCCATTACCACTCCCGGAGTTCACTCAAACTCATGTGCATTGAGTCGGTGATGCCATCCAGCCATCTCATCCTCTGTCATTCCCTTCTCCTCCTGCCCCCAATCCCTCCCAGCATCAGGGTCTAAAACCAATACAATATTGTAAAGTAAAATAATAATAATAATAATAAAAGAGAAACAAAAGATTTAATCAGTGGAAACAACCAGTAGATTAGAGAATGAAATAGTAAAGCCAGAATATTAGGACCCTTTCCTACTTGTTGCCGTGGATTTCTATGCCACTCTACCTGAAGTGACATCTAGTGTCAGATGGCACTTCCCATATGGCTACCATCTCTAGCTCATACGACTACCCTTTCACCTCCCTCGGGGCTTACATGTTGGCTCAGCTGGTAAAGAATCCACCTGCAATGCAAGAGACCTGGGTTCGACCGCTGGGTTGGGAAGATCCCCTGGAGATAGGAAAGGCTACCCGCTCCAATATTCTGGCCTGGAGAATCCCATGGACTGGATAGTCCACGGGATCGCAAAGAGTGGACACGACTGAATGATTTTCACTTTCACTTTCTTTTCACCTCCTTCTGCTCCCTGTTGTTGCTAATATCAATATTTGGCTATATGTTGTTGATAACCTCATCTGCATCTTTGAAAGAAGTTCAATTATCTGACTTTTATCAATTATCCTGTTTCATGGGCAGTCATTTTCTGAGAAGCTTTATTATTGAAACTACCAAAGAAAACCTGTATTGTGTTATAGAATAAAGTAAAATAAGTAAAAATTTGCACGAGTTAATTTTACATGCCAGCCAACAAACAATAAAAAATATATACATGCTTTTTATATTTTAGGTTGAGGGAATATTATAACTTGTAAATTTGAATTAAGAAAGTAGATCCAGAGTTTTTGTTCATTTGTCTGTTTTTTTTTCTTTTTGAGAGCAAATTATCCTGGTTTTGCATGAGTATTGAATATTTTGTTTTGTCTTCCAAATATAAATTTGGCCATCTTGTGTATTTCTCTGCAACCTGAAAGATTGACACAGCCTTCGTACATCATCTGTGCTCCCCTGACCTCTGGCTTCTAGTTGATATTGGTCAATGAATGGCGTCAAGAAGAGATGCAAAGAAATGAGGAACGATAACTTGCAGTATTTATTCTTATTGCCCTGCCCCTCTTCTTCCTCAGCCAAAAAGACAGTGGCATTGCCTCAGTCTAGTTGATGCTGGGAGCTTCATTGTCTTTTTGTGGGTTCCTTAAATCTAAGCACATTTCTGTGGCCATGTCATCAGTAAACATTTTTCAGTTACCAGTTTGTGTGTGCCATGAAGTTCCCTCCAGGATTTTGAGCAATTTAGCATCTGACTCAGTTACAAATTGACAAAAATCAAAAAAGAAAGAAAACAAAAAACAATGCACCATATATTAAAGTAATTGTCTTCCTTTTTTTTAGCAACCAAGTTCAGTTCAGTTCAGTCGCTCTGTCGTGTCTGACTCTTTGCAACCCCATGGATCACAGCATGCCACACCTCCCTGTCCATCACCAACTCCTAGAGACTGCTCACACTCATCTCCATTGAGTTGGTGATGCCATCGAACCATCTCATCTTCTGTCGTCCCCTTCTCCTCTTGCCTTCAATCTTTCCCAGCATCAGGATCTTTAGAATGAGTCAGTTCTTCTCATCAGGTGGCCAAAGTACTGGAGTTTCAGCTTCAGCATCAGTCCATCCACTGAACACTTAGGACTGATCGCCTTTAGGATGGACTGGTTGGATCTCCTTGCAGCCCCAGGGACTCTCAAGAGTCTTCTCCAACACCAAAGTTCAAAATCATCAATTCTTCAGGGCTCTTTCTTTATAGTCCAACTCTCACATCCATACATGACTACTGGAAAAAAACATAGTTTTGACTAGATGGACCTTTGTTGGTAAAGTAATGTCTCTGCTTTCTAGTATGCTGCCTATGTTGATCATAACTTTCCTTCCAAGGAGTAAACGTCTTTAAATTTCATGGCTGCAGTCAACTTGTGCGGTGATTTTGAGCCCAAAAAAACAAACTCAGCCAATTTTTCCACTCCCCATTTATTTGCATGAAGTGATGGGACTGGACGCCATGATCTTTGTTTTCTGAATGTTGAGCTTTAAGCCAACTTTTTCACTCTCCTCTTTCACTTTCATCAGGAGGATCTTTAGTTCCTCTTTGCTTTCTGCCATAAGGGTGGTGTCATCTGCATACCTGAGGTTATTGATATTTCTCCCGGCAATCTTGATTCCAGCTTGTACTTCATCCAGCTCAGGGTTTCTCATGATGTACTCTGAATATAAGTTAAATAAGCAGGATGACAATATACAGCCTTGACATACTCCTTTTCCTATTTGGAAGCAGTCTGTTGTTCCATGTCCAGTTCTAACTGTTGCTTCCTGAGCTGCATACAGATTTCTCAAGAGGCAGGTCAGGTAGTCTTGCATTCCCATCTCTTTCAGAATTTTCCACAGTTTATTGTGATCCACACAGTCAAAGGCTTTGGCACAGTCAATAGGGCAAAATAGATGTTTTTGTGGAACTCTTTTGCTTTTTCCATAATCCAGCAGATCATCATGACAATTTGATCTCTGGTTCCTCTGCCTTTTCTAAAACCAGCTTGAACATCTGGGAGTTCATCGTTCATGTATTTCTGAAGCCTGGCTTGGAGAATTTTGAGCATTACTTTACTAACATGGGAGATGAGTGCAATTGTGTGGCAGTCTGAGCATTCTTTGGCATTGCCTTCCTTTGGATTGGAATGAAAACAGACCTTTTGCAGTCCTGTGGTCACTGCTGAGTTTTCCAAATTTGAAGGCATATTGATTGAATTACTTTCACAGCATCATCTTTTAGGATTTGAAATAGCTCAACTCGAATTCCATCATGTCCACTAGCTTTGATCATAATGATGCTTCCTAAGGCCCACTTGACTTCCAGGATGTCTGGCTCTAGGTGAGTGATCACAACATTGTGATTATCTGGGTTGTGAAGATCTTTTTATACAGTTTTTCTGTGCATTCTTGCCAAGTAGCAAATTTTAAATTTTAAAAATGAACACATTTTCTGTAATCTAGTCATAAAGAGAAATCTAGAAGTTTAATTTTAACCTTCAAATTACTTTGAATCTAATATGCAACGAAGTTAATATTATAAATTTCAAACAACAAAATATTTAGGCAAATAAAAACCAAAACAGAGGGTTCATATCAAGAGGGTTGAGAGCCAGGGAGATTGTCTAGTATGTCTGAGGAAGACTCAGCTTATACTTAGTGTCGAGATTAAATTAGTAAAGATTTCCCCATTCACTGGGAAAAAAAAAAAAAAAAGCCCTCAGACAATCTGTTTTATGGCCAATCATTCCTATCACAATATTATTTTATTTTGGTAGATAATATGAAAAATATTGTGTATAATTTAAAGCATTTTCAGGCTAAGACAGTTGCTGAAGTCAAATGTTGAATTTGTTCAGGTAAAGAGGCAAGAAAGTTGTTTGAAATTACATACAAGTTCTCTTTTAACATATATGAGTCTATAACAGGGAAAGTGAAAGAAAGTGAAGTATCTTATCCATGTCCGACTCTTTGTGACCCCATGGACTGTAGTCTGCCAGGCTCCTCTGTCCATAGGATTTTCCAGGCAAGAGTACTGGAGTGGGTTGCTATTTCCTTCTCCATGGGATCTTCCTGACCCAAGGATTGAACCCAGGTCTCCCACATTATAGGCAAATGCTTTACCTTCTGAGCCACCAGGGAAGTCACTGTAACAGGGAAAGACATAGGTAAATATATATTTTATGGCAGACACTTAAAATTTCTATTGAAACTTATCCTTTTATGAAATTTTGGCATTCATCACAAATTACTGCATGCCTAAGGAGGTGACAAAATTTTTTTAAACTAGAAATTAATAATAAAATTATGCTAACATATATATTTACCTATGCCTTTCCCTGTTATATGTTAGCATAATTTTTATTTTATTAATTTCTAGTTTTTTAAAAAATAATTTTGTTGCCTCCTTAGGCATGCAGTAATTTGTGATGAATGCCGAAATTTCATAAAAGGATAAGTTTCAATAGAAATTTTAAGTGTCTGCCATAAAATTTCTGAGAATAGAGTAGAATTTTAGTGATTATAAACTAATATTGTGTTTGGTATGTCATTAAAACATACCGAATGTAGTGGGTTTGTGATTTAAATCCCAGACCCATTTACAAACCAGTCATAAACTTCAACACTACACCATATAAACTTTCTATTTATTATCCTTTATAAATACAAAAAGATAAAACTATGAAAACAAAGACTGAATAACTTTAATATCCTTCCCATAGAAATGTTTGTCTGTACTTTCTACTCTGTTCTTTTGGAAATTGTCTGCCAGTGATCATGGCCATGAGCGTCCCAGGTGGCTCAGTGGTAAAAAACGCATGCCAATTCAGGAGATGAGGTGTTTGATCCCTGGGTTGGAAAGATCAAGGAAATGACAACCCACCCCAGTATTCTTGCCTGGGAAATCCTATGGGCAGAGAAGCCTGACAGAGAAGCCTGGCAGGGTCTCAAAGAATCAGACACGACTTAAGTGACTGAGCAGACACTCACACACGATCTTGATCATAGAGACCATTTGGGTTTGTTAACAATTTCGGCTAGTAGCCTTTGGTAATCCAGTCATATGACTGAAGAAGAATCAGTGCTCCTGATTTAACTCAGGAATAATTGTAATTGTGACAGTACCCTTTGCCACATTATATTTAGTAAATGCCTTAAAATTTTTGAAGGATGTCAAAATATATCAATCTTTTCAAATACAAAACTTCTGTCAAGGACTAAGAATTTAATGGTTAAGGAGATGAGTTCTTGAAGTTATATAACAAATTGCCTCCACTGGTTAAATTTTAAAAGATGTAGGAGTATATCTTTAGATGGAATTCATTAGTACATCTTAAAATTAAATACTACCATTGTCCTATCTGAAAAAGACATTTCATTTCATTTCTGGCTTTTTTTTTTCTTTTTTTAGATATATAAAATAAGTCATGAATTCTATCATACATTAAAAAGTTTTAGGTTTTAGGAAGGACCATACTAAATGAGGGCTTCCCTAGTGTCTCAGATGGTAAAGAATCTGCCCGCAATGCAGGTAGACCTGGATTCCATCCCTGTGTCGGGAAGATTTCCTGAAGAAGGAAACGGCTCCCCACTCCAGGATTCTTGCCTAGAGAATCCCATGGACAGAGGAGCCTGGCAGGCTGCAGTCCATGGGGTCACAAAGAGTCTGACATGACCGAGTGACTAAGGGACTAACACACACACACACACACACACACACACACACACACACGGAGACATAGTAAATGAAGGACCATCCTTTAGGAAGGATGATCTACGGTAACATGTCTGACTCTGTGCAACGCCACAGACGGCAGCCCACCAGGCTCCCATCCCTGGGATTCTCCAGGCAAGAACACTGGAGTGGGCTGTCATTTCCTTCTCCAATGCATGAAAGTGAAAAGTGAAAGGAAAGTCGCTCAGTCGTGTCCGACTCTTAGCGACCCCATGGACTGCAGCCTACCAGGCTCCTCCGTCCATGGGATTTTCCAGGCAAGAGTACTGGAGTGGGGTGCCATTGCCTTCTCCAATGATAACATAGAACACTTCAAAAATATCTAATTTTATATTTTATATAGATTAGTGTGTGGGTTATCAATTTATTGCCTTTAAGCTCCTAAAGTACTCTTTATTTTTGCCTCTAAAATGAATTTAGCCCTATGTTTTTCTTTGCCAGCTGACAGTGAAGCTGTGTCAGTGGAGAGCACTCATGAGATACTAGAAGAAAATAATTTTGCTTCTCGGTTCTGGGCACAATTGGCATGTCTTTGAAATTCTGTATGGCTTCCTCCTGGACCTGGTTCCCTAGTCCTACAGCTCCTGCAGTACTTTTTGGCCAGCAGTACCCTGGAACTAGCCTGTACCCTGATTCAGGCAGTTTTAAATAAAGCACCTCCAGCCTGCCCCTGCAGTGCTTGCAGGTTCTCCAGCTCACGGCTTCAGCACTCTCCCCTCAGGCAGTAGGCGGGGCTGCTGGTCAGTTTGGAGGGAAGTAGGTGGAGTTCTCGTGGGCTGGGTGGAATTTTTGCTCAAGGCTCCTGAGTGCAGTGCTGGGCACAGCTTTTCTGCGCAAGGCCGCCAGCGCCATCTTGAATTGTTTCCTGCCTAGGGTTTCTACAGAGTCCTGAGCTGACATGGCACTGCAGCTGTTCCACACAAAGACCGCTGGTCTGAGGTGCCAGGGTGGAGTCAAGGCCTCTGCACACAACACCCTGTGGGCAAGTGAGACTAGGCTAAGCAACAAACGAGAAGAAAAACGGTTGCTGTTGCTTCTAAGTCGCGTCAGTCGTGTCCGACTCTGCGATCCCATAGACGGCAGCCCACCATGCTCCTCTGTCCCTGGGATTCTCCAGGCAACAATACTGGAGTGGGTTGCCATTTCCTTCTCCAGTGCATCAAAGTGAAAGTGAAGTGACTCAGTAGTGTCTGACTCTTCGGGACCCCATGCACTGTAGCTACCAGGCTCCTCCGTCCATGGGATTTTCCAGGCAAGTGTACTGGAGTGGGTTGCCATTGCCTTCTCCGGAAAATGGTTGGACTTTATTTTATTACACACATTCTATTTTTATTCCCGGAGTTATTAATAGGCTTTGCAGGTGACACTATTGGTTCTGTTTCTCTAGAGAATCTTAATTATGGGAGGTGGGGGTGGGGTGGGGTGGGAGCTTTTTCTTAAATGTGACACTAGCTATACATTTGGGGAGGTGCTGTCCAATCCATGTGTGTCCTGAAGGGGAACACAGGCGTAACAAACCCATAACAGAGCTGTGAGGCAGTGAGAAAATAAACATCTCAGCCTTTTCCTCTACCTGCCCTCTGCTCAGCTGCTGAATCCTGTGACTGAACAAGAGAAGAAGCCAGAGCAGCAGTCCCAGGGATTATAAATAAAAATTATTCTATCTTAATACAACCTGAAAAAGAGAAGGAAGATTGGAGCTTGGTTCTGGAGAATATCCATCCCAGTGCCTAAGCCTGGTTGTCCCTCCATCTCTGTAGTTTGAGTCATTTGGTACAGTCAGATTCCTGTTTCAGCAAGAAAAATGATGAGTATGCATGCACCACATTTAATTGTAACAGCTTTGCCATGCTAGATTTTCCCTAATGCCTCAGAGCAGATACTGCTTATCCATATATATTCTTTTTAGTTAATCTGTGATGGAGAGTTTCCATTGAGGCTGACAGTACCCGTCCCCCACCTGGTAGCTGCGTCTTTCTGAGTTGACTGAATCTCATGTGTAAGATATTGCAGAAATGCCAGATTTAACTCAGGGACAATCATCAAAACTGGGGGATGAGAGTAAGAGATAAACACTCCAATTAACCTGTTACTGAAAACATCCTGAGGTTTATTCTTTGCGGCTCCTCATAGGACTCCCAGAGAATTTAACCGTAATTGCTGATGCCAGCAATATTTTTATTTAAGGTATAAATAAATGGAATTGTTTGTCTGTCAAAATTTTTCCTCTACCTTACTTGAGCTTCATAAATTTACTTCTCGGAACACTGCCTAAACTTACTTCTTTGTCTCAGGTTCTACTCTTGAAAGAACCAAAGTCAAGGGACTGGGTACCAAAAGTAACTTAAGATTTTCAGAGTGACATTCAGAAATTGAATCATTCCACATACAGATAACAAGAGCCCCACTATTGGTATTAAGTGGCTTGGTGATAGTCTATGGCTTTCTGGAATAACAGTTACTGAATCTCCTACTCGGGGAAGATTGGGATAAAGTATAAGGAAAAAATAGGATATACTGGCTTATTTACCATATCGAGCATTTGAAAGCTATGGGACCTTTGAATCTATAAGAATCTATATACACACATTGTATAAAAAATAGGTAACTAACAAGAACCTACTGATAGCACAGGGAACTCAGTACTGTGTGATGACCTATATGGGAAAAGAATATAAAATCGAGTGGCTATATGTATTTGTAAAACTGATTCACTTTGCTGTACACCTGAAACTAGCACAACTTTGTAAATCAGCTGTACTTCAATAAGAATGAAAAAAATAAAAGAGGAGGTCAAAGTAAAAAAGAAAAAAAGGAAAACGGAATCATGGTAATGGTAAATAGTCAAAGCTATTTTAAAGAATACGGTCTATTTAATTTGCCCTTACCATAGATTCTTCTTTTTTTTTTTTTTTTTTCCTTTGAGTTAGTAACATGGATTCTGCTCATTACATAACCAAAAAGTAGCAAAAGCTGGAGACCAAACAGTGGATGTCAGCTAACATAATGGAAAAACATGATCTGAAAAGCGATTGAAGGGAAGACTTGCTTCTTTTCAGGATGAACTGTTATACTGCTATATGTTCATATAATAAATCTTACTCTAAAGTTTTCCTTAAAGAGATCCAAATACCTACCAGAGCAACTGTACAATAAAAAATGCCATATATGTCAATATCTGTTGAATATAAGTTATGATCAGACTTAGAATCAAAATAAACTGAAATGTTATTTTCATTTATACTTGGGACCTACTAAATAACTGATTTAAAAAAAAATACTCCATGTCATGGCCATCTCACAAAAAATACAGTGGATTCATGGATTAATGCTATGGTCATCTGTGTGGCTCTGAGTTGAGTTAAAATTGGCAGTAAATCATTGCACCATCACAGCTCTCTAACTGTGGGAAAAATGTTAGTATTGTAAGAATGTTGATTAAAAGTTTCTGAAATCATCTCACTCAGTCATATACTAAGTGGGAGAGTAGGAATTGCTACTCTGAAATATTTAAAAGATACCCTGATAGTCTGCATGATGTTAATATTCAGTCAATCAATATGGTGCCGGTAAAAGTTACACAGATCATGTTGAATGACAGTAAAAATGTTAGTCTCTCAGTTGTGTCTGACTCTTTGTGACCCCATGAACTGTAGCCCACTAGGGTCCTCTGTCCATGGAATTCTCCAGGCAGGAATACTTGGCGTGGGTAGCCGGTCCCTTCTCCAGAGGATCTTCCCAACCCAGGGATCAAACCCAGGTCTCCCACATTGCAGGCAGATTCTTTACCATCTGAGTCACCAGGGAGGCCTTGAATGACAGTGGACTATTCCAAATTTAGCCAATTATAGTCCCAATTGTAGCTGTTATATCAAGTATTGTATTTTTAATAAACAGATTAAAACAGCCACTAGCATTTAGTAATTTCATCTTTTCCATCCTCATCAGAAAAGTCAATCAAAAAGAGGTCACTCACATTCACAAGCACTTTCCTGGTAACTCAGCTGGTATAGAATCCACCTGCAATGCAGGAGACCTGGGTTCAATCCCTAGGTTGGGAAGATGCCGTGGAGGAAGGCCAGGCAACCCACTCCAGTATTCTTGCCTGGAGAATCCCCATGGCCAAAGGAGCCTGGGGGGCTGCAGTCCATGCTGTCACAAACAGTTGGACATTACTGAGAGATAAAGCACAGAACATACACAAAGGAAAAATCATAGTATATGTCTACTTTCTGGACCCTGGCTGAGGTTATCTCCCAAATCTCCATTTCAGTATATAATCTGGAGGGACCATAGTTATTTTTATATTCTTTAAAATATCATGGAAGTCTGTTATTAAATTTGTGTTGCTAGTTAGGCATGATATACAGGAAGTGTAAAGTATCTGGATGCCCTGTTTAGACACAGGCATGCAAGATCATATGAGATAACATTTACAAAATTTTGGCAGTCTGTTATATTGGTAAAGATTTTCAGAGTCCAGTGATATATACCCTGAAAAATAGCCCATCTTGTACACCTTACCTATAAGAAAGAGACTCAGTTGTTGGTGCCTGCAAATTGTAAAAGTAGTATATAGAACACTTGGAAAAATTGTCCCATACAATCTATCGAGTCACTTAAAAGAATTTTATATTCAAATAGGTCTCAAAAATAAAAGGCATCTCTGCAGTAGAGCCAGGCAGGGTCTGGTGTAACTTTCATTCCACTCAGGCCATATGACTCAGCTGCTAAAATTATGCTGTAGGTACTCAATGTAGGTAATTGTATCTGTGAGGGAGTAGTCTACAGGAGAATCATAGTACAGACCCTTATGAGTCCAGAATATGACCATGCCTTCTGCAAAAGAGATATACCCAATACTGAAAAGAAACTCTTGGTGTTTCTAGAATCTGAGGTCTTGATTATGGAGCACCAAGTAATTATCAATACAAAATCATATATGCTCATCATGAGTTGGCTATTGTAAGATTTTATGTGTTATTAAATAGGCAGTAATTCTTCCTTCATGAAATGAAAATGATACATTTTAGTATGCAGTGCAAGCAGATACAGTGGGAAAGAAACTCAGATTTCATTTGCAAATTAGCTGGCTTGATAAGTTATTAAAAACTGAAAATGGACTGCTGTCACCCTGAAGCACCATCTTCTTCTCAAAATCTTCTCAATGCTATGAATAGTCCATTTAATTATCAGTTTTTTACTGACTAGGCTAACTGTTCTTAAGGCTTACATAGATATTTAGGTGATGGCCAATGGTTTTACCAGTAATGGTGGCTTCAAAGAGCAGTTGAATGGATGGCCAGTGGTTTGACGGGTAGTAGTGTGGTGGGCTGCTGTCTATGGGGTCGCACAGAGTCGGACACGACTGAAGTGACTTAGCAGCAGCAGCAGTGACTTCAAAGTGTGAAATTGAATGATCTTACCAGTGAGCCTGGGAAAGAAGCATACGTGTGAAAGGATAGGTGTAGGTACAAAGTGTGAGAATCTATAGTGTGTATTACGATGGCCATACTGAACATAAAGTACCCACTACAGCAATGGTGCTGAAAAAATAGATAGCATAAACCATCTAGTGGATGTTAGTTTTTATCTTAAGCAAGTCTAGTGTTTAAATAGTCCAATGCATAATGTAGCCATGGTGATATGAATGTAAACTAGACAGGTTCAACCACATGCCTTCTCTCTCACCATGGCTTATCTTACAGATGGCATCTGTTAGTGTTTAGTCTGTCAACTTCAAAGACCAGCACTGAATTATAAACGTGATGTGATTCTTTTAGAAGACCAATCACTTGTCAAGTTGTTTACATGAGATATCGTCCATCTTAGAGCCGGTAGTGAGTTTTCTTCCTTTGGATTGACATTTATTTTGGATATGGAATTGCCTTTTCTGCTCTTGATGCTTTTGCAAAACAGCTGAAAGATCATAATGTGCCTGAAATAACAATGTATTAATAAAATCACATATAACATCTCCTTAGGGCAAATGATCTATTTTAGGGTGAAGAAGATACAACAGTAATTAAATTGGTCTGTGGAACCCTTTGTTCCTACAACTACATCAACTACCTAGCCAATAGAGCATTGATTTATTAGCTTAAAAGTTCATCTAAACCAACAAAATCAGAATTGTGTGGATGAAGCAATGTTGTAGATGAGATGTTATACATGTGTACCAATGTGAAACTTGGCTAAGAGGAGAAAAATCCCTTCAAGTGATTTAAATATGGATACTTCCAGCAGGCCATTCTGGTGTACAAATGGTGGCCCAGCAATCAATCAATAAATCAATAAGAAAAAAATATAAAACAAAACCGGGCCTTACACTATTGATATCAATAGATGAATTGCCTACATAACAAGATTCTATGGATGTTATTATATGATAGAAAAGAGGAGGGCTAGAACACAGAGTATTCACTGGAGTATCTTTGTTGTTGTTGTTTTAGTCTCTTATTTTTATCCAGCTCTTTGCAATTCTATGGACTGTAGTCTGCTAGACTCCTCTGTCCATGGCATTCTCCAGTCAACAATGCTAGAGTGGATTGCCATTCCCTTCTCCAGGAGATTTTCCCTACCTTGGGATTGAACTTGGGTCTCCCCCATTGCAGTCAGATTCTTTACTGTCTGAGCCTTCAGGGAGTATCTTTACAAGGGTCCAAACATAGTGACTGTTGCTTACTGATCTGCATATAGATTTCTCAAGAGGCAGATCAGCTGGTCTGGTATTCCCATCTCTTTCAGAATTTTCCACAGTTTGTGGTCACCCACACAGTCAAAAGCTTTAGCATAGTCAGTAAAGGAAAAATAGATGTTTTTTCTGGAACTCTCTTGCTTTTTCAATGATCCAGCGGATGTTGGCAATTTGATCTCTGGTTCCTCTGCCTTTTCTAAAACCAGCTTGAACATCTGGAAGTTCACGGTTCACATATTGCTGAAGCCTGGCTTGCAGAATTTTGAACATTACTTTACTAGCATGTGAGATGAGTGCAATTATGCGGTAGTTTGAGCATTCTTTGGCATTGCCTTTCTTTGGGACTGGAATGAAAATTGACCTTTTCCAGTCTGGTGGCCACTGCTGAGTTTTCCAAATTTGCTGGCATATTGAATGCAGCACCTTACCAGCATCATCTTTTATGATTTGAAATAGCTCAACTGGAATTCCATCACCTCCCCTAGCATTGTTTGTAGTGATGCTTCCTAAGGCCCATTTGACTTCATATTCCAGGATGTCTGGCTCGAGGTAAGTGATCACACCATCATGATTATCTGAGTTGTGAAGATATTTTTGTATAGTGCTCCCATGTATTCTTGCCAGTTCTTCTTAATATCTTTTGCTTCTGTTAGGTCCATACCATTTCTGTCTTTTGTTGAGCCCATCTTTGCATGAAATGTTCCTTTGGCATCTTTAATTATCTTAAAGAGATCTCTAATCTTTTCCATTCTATTGTTTCCTCTATTTCTTTGTATTGATCGCCGAGGAAAGCTTTCTTATCTGTCCTTACTATTCTTTGGAACTCTTCATTCAAATTGGTATATCTTTCCTTTTTTCCTTTGCTTTTCACTTCTCTTCTTTTCACAGCTATTTGTAAAGCCTCCTCAGAAAGCCACTTTGTTTTTTTGTATTTCTTTTTCTTGAGGATGATCTTGATTCCTGCCTTCTGTACAATGTCACAAACTTCTGCCCTCGTTCATCATGCACTCTGTCTATCAGATGTAGTCCCTTAAATTTCTTTATGACTTTCACTCTATAATCGTAAGGGATTTGATTTAGGTCATAGCTGAATGGTCTAGTGGTTTTCTCTACTTTCTTCAGTTTAAGTCTGAATTTGGCAATATGGAGTTTATGAGCCACAATCAGTTCCCAGTCTTGTTTTTGCTGACTGTATAGAGTTTCTCCACCTTTGGATGCAAAAAATATAATCTGATTTTGATGTTGACCATCTGGTGATGTCCATATGTAGAGTCTTCTCTTGTGTTGTTGGAAGAGTGTGTTTTCTGTGACCAGTGCATTCTCTTGGCAAAACTCTATTAGCCTTTGCCCTGCTTCATTCTGTACTGCAAGCCCAAATTTGCCTGTTACTCCAGGTGTTTCTAACTTTTGAATTCTTGTTCCCTATAATGAAAAGAACATCTTTTTTGGTTTTAGTTTTAGTTGGTCCTGTAGATCTTCATAGAACCATTCACCTTCAGCTTTTTCAGCATTACAGGTTGGGGCATAGACTTAGATTACTGTGATACTGAATGGTTTGCCTTGGAAATGAACAGAGATCATTCTGTTGTTTTTGAGACTACATCCAAGTACTGACATGGGAAAACAGACTGGTTCAAAATGGGAAAAGTAGTATGTCAAGGCTGTACATTGTCATCCTGCTTATTCAACTTATATGCAGAGTACATCATGAAAAACGCTGGGCTGGAGGAAGCACAAACTGAAATCAAGATTGCCAGGAGAAATATCAATAACCTCAGATATGCAGATGACACCACCCGTATAGCAGAAAGTGAAGAAGAACTAGAGAGCCTCTTGATGAAAGTGAAATAGGGGAGTGAAAAAGTTGGCTTAAAGCTCAACATTCAGAAAATTAAGATCATGGCATCCGGTCCCATCACTTCATGGCAAATAGATGGAAAAACAGTGGAAACAGTGGCAGACTTTATTTTGGGGGCTCCAAAATCACTGCAGATGGTGACTGCAACTGTGAGATTAAAAGACACTTACTCCTTGGAAGAAAATTATGACCAACCTAGACAGCATATTAAAAAGCAGAGACATTACTTTGCCAAAAAAGGTCCCTTTCGTCAAACCTATGGTTTTTCCAGTAGTCATGTATGGATATGAAAGTTGGGCTATAAAGAAAGCTGAGTGGTAAAGAATTGATGCTTTTGAACTTTGGTGTTGGAGAAGACTTTTGAGAGTCCCTTGGACTGCAAGGAAATCCAACCAGTCCATCTTAAAAGAAATCACTCCTGGGTGTTCACTTGAAGGACTGATGTTGAAGCTGAAACTCCAATACTTTGGCCACCTGATGTGAAGAACTGACTTATTTGAAAAGACCCTGATGCTGGGAAAGATTGAAGGCGGGAGGAGAAAGGGACAACAGAGGAAGAGATGGTTGGATGGAGTCACCGACCCAATGGACATTAGTTTGAGTAAACTCCAGCAGTTGGTGATGGACTGGAACGCCTGGAGTGCTGCAGTCCATGGAGTCTCAAGGAGTTAGACATGACTGAGCATGCTGAACTGAACTGAACTGAAGCATAGTGACAAAAATCACTCAGCTGAAGTACTAGCCAAAGATGAGAGTTATAGTTGATTAATAAAGGAAATAAGTGTTAGCTATAGTCCTTAGTGTAGTTGTAACACAAGGATCCCAGCCTGTGGACTTACCTTCCAGTATCACATCATTTTTTTAAAACTATGGCTAGCCATTACTGTAATGTTCCCATAACAGAAAGACATCAGTGTAGGGCATGGCCTGATTTGAATGCTGAAATGGGTAAACTGTAAAAGTCAGTGTAAATGCAGTACTTTACATTATGTTAGCCACTTCTGAGTCCAAATAAATTTTCAGAAGACCCTTTACATCAGTGCTGACAGGTTTCCAACTCATGTACATGTCTCTTTGCTTCTTTAACTGAGGACTTCCTGTAGCACCATGGAAGCTAGCTTGGTTCACCAGTGAGATAATATACATCCAGTTTCTTGGCCCTGGATGAAGTTCTCTCTCATAATCTCCATCTCAATACATAGTCTGGATAGACCATGGCCAGAGGTTAAATATTCTTATCTCTTCATTTTTTTTTAGAATAATTCTGAGGACATTCTACACAGTTTCTTTGTCATTTCCAAGAAAATTGAGCTTAACTTGTGCATTTCATAACTTACTTGTAAAATCACCTGTTATTGACTATTCTCTTTCATCTGACACTCTTTTCTGCTCCTTCACTTGTACTATGTGCATCACTTCTCCAAAAAATCCATCTGTAATATTGTGTTTGTTTCAGGACTTTTGGGGGAAAATCAAACTGACATGTCTCTAGCTTTTTCAAAATTGTAATAAAGCTGAATTATAATACTGGTTTGAGTTCTAGAAATATACATCTGTATGTGTGTGTTAGTTGCTCAATTGTGTCCAACTCTTTTTTGACTCCATGGACTGCAGGCCACCAGGCCTCTCTGTCTGTGGAATTCTCCAGGCAAGAATACTGGAGTGGTAGCTATTCTCTTCTCCACTGCTAAGTCACTTCAGTCCTGTCCGACTCTGTGCGACCCCATAGACTGCAGCCCACCAGGCTCCCCCGTCCCTGGGATTCTCCAGGCAAGAACACTGGAGCGGGTTGCCATTTCCTTCTCCAGTGAAGGAAAGTGAAAAGTGAAAGTGAAGTCGCTCAGTTGTGTCCGACTCTTCGAGACCCCATGGGCTACAGCCTACCAGGCTCCTCCGTCCATGGGATTTTCCAGGCAAGAGTACTGGAGTGGGTTGCCATTGCCTTCTCCTTCTCTTCTCCAAGATATATATGTGTGTGTGTGTGTGTGTGTATTACTTCGTATACATTTTATTAGTCTTGAATTTTGTATTTTTCTCTACAATTAACCGCGTC
Organism: Oryx dammah; assembly: GCF_014754425.2. Taxonomy (NCBI): domain Eukaryota; kingdom Metazoa; phylum Chordata; class Mammalia; order Artiodactyla; family Bovidae; genus Oryx; species Oryx dammah. Next base: position 26,873,512 of record NW_024070204.1, read on the forward strand.
AGATTTCCTCACATAGTTAATCAGTGAAAGATGAAAGAATGTTCAAAGTTGTACTCAACCACTTCTGGAATTTATTTTTCACTAATGGGTATAGTAATCCTGTTGTAACATTTCATTCTTTACTATAAAAGTAGTAATCTCCCTTGCTTTTCGGACATAATGTTAAAATTGCTGCTTTTAACTTTTAGCACATTCTTAAAGAGGAATAGCAAATCACATACTAAGACCAGGAACTAATCTCTCATAAGTAGAACAGATTTAAAGAATGAAGTTCGTTGCTTTGAATAAGCATCTCACTAAGAATACATGAACAGATAAAATAAGACTATGGGTGATATTTCTTAAAATAAATGTTAGTGTTTCCTACTATTCTACAATTTTATAATCAGAGAAGTGACAATAGCTTAAATGAAGGATTAGAAATTAATTTTGATAGAAAATTGTTAGGATTATAAGTAAAATATATGTATAGATTTTTATTTATGCATTGTGACTCCAAATATGTAAAACAGGTAAGAATAATCTTTTATAAGATTTTATAATATTTTATAAGAAAATGTGTGGTACCTTGGGATTTATATACAGTTGTGTGAACATACTGAAACTTTGCATTCAGTAAGAGAGAATTAGTAATCATTTTAATATTATGTCTAGAAAAAGCAAAGTTCTAGGAAAAAATTCTCCAAGTTAATTTTGACTATTTCCATTACTGAGACTTTGGGGATTATTTCTTTGTAGATTTCTATATTTTATGAATTTTTAATGAACAAAAATTAATCAATGAAATATACAAGATGCTACTTAAAAATAGGTCAGATGTGTGTATAATCTGCAAACAGGATGTGGTATATTTTTAAGAATTTCAGGATACACGTAATTGAAGAACTCTAATCTACAGGCTAAATATATGGATATCCAGGAATTGTTCTCCTACTCTACACTAAACCACTCTGTACTTTTTATACTTTGGCCCCATTTTACATCTTCCATATCTTGTAACCTTTCTTATATGCTCTAATTTTTACTTTTTCTACTCTGCCCAATGTAGTAGTTACTAGCCACTTGTGAGCCTTTGACAATGGGGCTAGTGTGACTAAAGCACTGTCAATTGAAAGAGAGATTTAAAGGACCACATGTGGCTAATAACTGCCATACTGGACGTCATAGTTTCATATAATTTAACAACTATGAATTACAATGAGGCTTAAAATTTAAAAAGTGAAAGCTTATCCCTTATATGAAAATGATTTGAGCCCTGAAAATACAAAGGTTATTTGACTGATTCAGTTTGTTTCATTATTTTTTTGATTTATTTCATCCACAGATTTGAATACTAAAGAATCAATTAATAGATATTAAATATGTATTGCATGACTGTAGAATTTACTTTTATATTTTATGGTTGAAAGATGGAGTTTGAATTCATAGTGAAACTTAATGTACCTTTGTGAATGAATGCAACTGTTTCTTGATTGAACACGTTAAGATACTGAACTATTTTATTGAACTAATAAAAAGGCTAATATTAAGTTAGGCAATATGTCATTGTGTGCTTAGGGGAAGTGAATGAATAATTTAATATTGAGTAGTTTAGAACTTGAATACATGTATTACAAGGTATAATGGTCATTATTGCTGATTAAAATGAACTAGTGAGTTTTATATCTGTATATGAATGCTAAACGCTCCTAAATATATTTAGTATATTTTTGTGTATATGTCATGTATAGATAGATAATTTTGCATATATTTGTTATAATTAATCCCTTCAGTAAGGTGTAGAATGATTTTTTCTATTATAAATCCAAAATAGATTGATACACCTTATTGTATTCATCTAAAAAATGAAGAAATTGACTATCTTGGGAGGCAAAGTCATTGTCACTTTCTGGAATGTAATATTAGAAGAGCAATATATTGAGAATTTTATATTCTAGCTTCTTTTTTTGGAAGCATTAAGTAAATCACTTAAATGCTTCTGAAAAGTGCTTACAAAATGTTAATTAATTAGATAATAACTAAATTCACTTTAATCTACAGTTTCAAAAACCATAAAGATTGACTACAATTTTTAAAATGTTGATAATAATTAAATTAACATAAAAATTAAAATCAATGTTATTATATTACTAATAGTCCTGTATAGTATTTATCCATATTTACAGAGGTAGATTTAATTTTGAGAAAAGCATGTTGTGCTTAGTCACTCAGTTGTGTCCAAATCTTTGCAACCCCATGAATTGCAGCCTGTAGCCAGGCTCAGTAGACTATAGCCAGGCTTCTCTGTCCATGGGATCCTCCAGGCAAGAATACTGGAGTGAGGTGCCATGCTGTCTTCCAGGGTATCTTCCTAACCCAGAGACTGAACCCAGAGCTCCTGTATTGCAGGCAGATTCTTTACCATCTGAGCCACCAGGGAAGCCCCAAGAAAAACATGAGCTATGCACATCTACTGAGACTATCACAGAAGTATGTATTTACTTATTTTCTTATATCGCAAAAGTGTAAATACTTTGTTCCCTTGTTTTAATCTAATATTATTTGTACAGAATAACTTATACTTTCTAGAAATGATAATAAAATTAAAAATCACTGGTAATCCTGGGTACTTCCTGAAACAGTTTAGCACCACTATGTATTTTCCAGGCACATTTGTCATAAATAGTATGACTATATATCTTGCAGTATTACCTCCATTATATTTTAAGCTCACCCTTCTCTCTTCCCTTTTGGTCCCACATCTGGAAAAGTTCAGGAAGCCTGGATGCTCCCTTCTTTGGAACTGGTGGGAAATTCCCTGCCCACATGAGAATCCTTACCTTGGGCCTGTACTCTAACAGCAATAAAAACCCCAAGCCAATGTTTGTATGTGCTCTCTCAGCTCATTTTGGACTTACTTCTGAGTTACCCTACTATCTCCAGAAAGCCTTACATTTTTTTTTTCCTCCTTGGCTAGGGCAGCTTGTGGGATCACATGACCATGACCAGAGATAGAGGCTGGGGCCTCTGCAGTGGAAGAATGGAGTCCTTACCACTGGGCCATCAGGAAATTCCCCAGAAAGCCTCATTATGTGAGTAACAAAATCTTTTTATATCCTCTTGGTGTGTATCCTGTCATCAGTTTTAAAGTATGAAGCCATTCTGAACAGGGTGAGATGGGTCCATTCAACCTATTCTTAGTGTCTATCTATTCTTACTTGGTGGCACAGTAACCATGGTGCTTCTATGATGACCATCACTGCCTGAGATCTTTCTTCTCTTGTTTGGCTTGATAACTGGCTGTTACCTAAACAGAGCATGTACTTTGAGCTGCTTCTCGTTGGCTAGCTTGCACTTTAAGTTGTATTGTGTCGTGTTGTTTTCTGAGTTCTACACAGCTTCTGTTTTGGATATTACTCACCTAAGTCAGTAGTTTTGATAATTGGCATTTAGGGACATGAATACTGAGACCCTCCTTAAAGTGGTCTTGGGATATGTGACTTAGCCTAGAGCTATCAGTGTGTCTTGGATGAAATAGTGCGTCTCAGTTTCAGCATACACATAACCAACATCAGGCTCAGAGGAACACTTTCTATCCTATGACCTCTGTATATGTGTCTCAGCTTGGTGTTGGCTGCCTCTCTGCAGAGCACTCATGTGGAATATGTATACCATGTCTGATATATAGGCCCCACAGATGATTGCTTTTGTGGAACAAAAGCATCACTATTTGGTTTACTGATGTCCACATTTCTAAAAGCATATGGCTCACTAGGATCCTACAAAACAACCTTGTTATTGCCACTGCTACCTACATCTCTGTCACCCAAAAAGAAATTGATCTTCAGGGTTATAAGGAAAAGAACCATGACACCCCTGTGGCAAAGCCAAGGAAATAATTTGACCATTTCTGGGGTGCAGGTGTTTAACCCTGATGGTACTGATTTGAGGCTTTCTGGAGGAAGAAACATAAATATGAGCAGGATGACAATAACAAAAACAAGAAAGAAAGAATTGAAGAAATGTGACCTACTGAAAATACAGGGTTTACTAAAATAATTTATACATCACACATATAACAAGGCACAGATTTGGTTTCGCACCTCTAAAACAGTTTCTAATGTAAACAGAAATGCACAATTGGCAATCATTCATGGCTTTAATCAACACAGAGGGTCAAATTTCATTTATACTTGGAAGTCCCACTAAATTTAAATGAAGTGCCACTATAATTTTAGAGAAGTTACTGAACAAAGAATAGAGGACCAATAAGTATGCCTCGACTTAGCTGTTGTAACTCTGTGCTGCTGTGCTCTACTGCTGCCGCTGTTGCTGCTGCTAAGTCACTTCAGTCGTGTCCGACTCTGTGAGACCCCATAGATGGCAGCCCACCAAGCTCCCCCATGCCTGGGATTCTCCAGACAAGAACACTGGAGTGGGTTGCCATTTCCTTTTCCAATGCATGAAAGTGAAAAGTGAAAGTGAGGTCGCTTAGTCGTGTCTGACTCTTAGCAACCTCATGGACAGCAGCCTACCAGGCTCCTCCGTCCATGGAATTTTCCAGGCAAGAGTACTGCAGTGGGGTGCCATTTCCTTCTCCAGGGAATGTTCCTTACCCAGTGATCAAACCCATGACTCTTGCATCCCCTGCATTGACAGGCAGATTCTTTACCACTGAGCCTTAATCTTGCCTAAATTTACCATGGTCATACCTTCCGTTGTTCTAAAATATCCCACGGTACACATGGGGATGCTGATCCAGTGAATAATAGACTAAAATTATATTAAGTCTTGGGCATTTGCAAATTGACTTACCAAATAAGACCACTTGGCCCTTCCCCCACCAATATGGCCATTGTAAATTCTATCAAGGATTGAAACTCATTGTACAAGACTTTTTTAAAGAAGGAGCAATTATTTCCACTACTTCTCTATTTACACTTGAGTCTGGTCTTAAACTTGGAAATGATGAATAACACCTCAAAACGATGATCACAATTAATACCTTTTAATGCCTGGGTCTCATCCATTGAAATTCTCATAACCAATATTATTGGGACTTCTGACTCTATCCAATCAACAGCTGGTAAATATTTTGCTATTATTAGTTCAGGCTAATATACCCTGTTCAGTGTCTATTTCAACATCTCAGATGAAGATACACTATATATTTTACCTGGGTATCCATGGGCTAACCCAATAGCTCTGAAACACACACAATCTTTGCAGGCATTATCTGAACACATCCAGTTATATCTAGGAGTACAGGGAGAAACTTGCACTGATGAAATTCTCAGCTAAGGAGTTTCATTTGACTCCTTCAATATGAAGATACAAAACTGTTCACAAATAGGCATGGACATGGCCCTACATACAGCAAGCCCCATCGCCTCATTTAAATTTCTATAAACTGTATTATCAGTAGAGGGAACTCCATCCCTGATATTGGTTCAGCTCAGTTCAGTTGCTCAGTCGTGTCTGACAATTTGTGACACCATAAACCACAGCACGCCAGGCCTCCCTGTCCATCACCAACTCCCGGAGTCCACTCAAACCCATGTCCATCAAGTAGGTAATGCCATCCAACCATCTCATCCTCTGTTGTCCCCTTCTCCTCTTGCCCTCAATCTTTCCCAGCCTCACGGTCTTTTCAAATGAGTCAGCTTATTGCATCTGGTGGCCAGAGTATTGGAGTTTCAGCTTAAACATCAGTCCTTCCAATGAACACCCAGGACTGATCTCCTTTAAGAAGGACTGGTTGGATCTCCTTGCAGTCCAAGGGACTCTCAAGAGTCTTCTCCAACACCACAGTTCAAAAGCATCAATTCTTCGGGGCTCAGCTTTCTTCAGAGTCCAACTCTCACATCAATACATGACCACTGGAAAAACCATAGCTTTGACTAGACGGACCTTTGTTGGCAAAGTAATGTCTCTACTTTTCAATATGCTATCTAGGTTGGTCATAATTTTTCTTCTAAGAGTAAGTATCTTTTCATTTCATGGCTACAATCACCATCTGCAGTGATTTTGGCCATCTCATGCGAAGAGTTGACTCATTGGAAAAGACTGATGCTGGGAGGGATTGGGGACAGGAGGAGAAGGGGAAGACTGAGGATGAGATGGCTGGACGGCATCACTGACTCAATGGATATGAGTCTCAGTGAACTCCGGGAGTTGATGATGGACAGGGAAGCCTGGCGTGCTGCAATTCATGGGGTCGCAGAGAGTCTGACATGAATGAGCAACTGAACTGAACTGAGGTTGGTCATAACTTTCCTTCCAAGGAGTAAGCATCTTTTAATTTCATGGATGCAATCACCATCTGCAGTGATTTTGGAGCTCAGAAAAATAAAGTCAGCCACTGTTTCCCCATCTATTTCCCATGAAGTGATGAGACTGGATGTCATGATCTTAGTTTTCTCAATGTTGAGCTTTAAGCCAACTTTTGCACTCTCCTCTTTCACTATCATCAAGAGGCTCTTTAGTTCTTCAATTTCTGACATAAGGGTGGTGCCATCTGCATATCTGAGGTTATTGATATTTCTCCCAGCAATCTTCATTCCAGCTTGTGCTTCCTCCAGCTCAACGTTTCTCATGATGTACTTTGCATATACGTTAACTAAGCAGGGTTACAATATATAGCCTTGAAGTACTCCTTTTCCTATTTGGAACCAGTCTGTTGTTCCATGTCCAGTCTAACTGTTGCTTCCTGACCTACATACAGGTTTCTCAAGAGGCAGGTCAGGTGGTCTGGTATTCCCATCTCTTTCAGAATTTTCCTCAGTATATTGTGATCCACACAGTCAAAAGCTTTGGCTTAGTCTATAAAGCAGAAATAGATGTTTTTCTGGAATTCTCTTGCCTTTTTGATGATTCAGTGGATGTTGGCAATTTGATTTCTAGTTCCTCTGCCTCTTCTAAAACCAGCTTGAACATCTGGAAGTTCACGGTTCATGTATTGCTGAAGCCTGGCTTGGAGTATTTTAAGCATTACTTTACTAGCCTGTGAGATGAGTGCAATTGTGCAGTAGTTTGAGCATTCTTTGGTATTGCCTTTCTTTTGGATTGGAATGAAAACTGAACTTTTGCAGTCCTGTGGCCACTTCTGAGTTTTCCAAATTTGCTGGCATATTGAGTGCAGCACTTTCAAGGTGTCATCTTTCAGGTTTTGAAATAGCTCAACTGGAATTCCATCACCTCCACTAGCTTTGATCCTAGTGATGCTTCCTAAGGCCCACTTGACTTCACATTCCAGGTTGTCTGGCTCTAGGTAAGTGATCATACCATCATGATTATCTTGGTTGTGAAGATCTTTTTTGTACAGTTCTTCTGTGTATTCTTGCCACTTCTTCTTAATACCTTCTGCTTCTATTAGGTCCCTACCATTTCTGTCCTTTATTCTGCCCATCTTTACATGAAATGTTCCTTTGGTATCTCTAATTTCCTTGAAGAGATCTCTAGTCTTTCCCATTCTGTTGTTTTCCTCTATTTCTTTGCATTGATCTCTGAGGAAGGCTTTCTTATCTCGCCTTGCTATTTTTTGGAATTCTGCATTCAAATGGGTATATCTTTCCTTTTCTCCTTTGCTTTTCACTTCCCTTCTTTTCACAGCTATTTGTAAGGCCTCCTTAAACAGCCATTTTGCTTTTTTGCATTTCTTTTTCTTGGGGATGGTCTTGATTCCTGTCTCCTGTACAGTGTCATGAACCTTCATCCATAGTTCATCAGGCACTCTGTCTATCAGATCTAGTACATTAAATCTATTTCTCACTTCTACTCTATAATCATAAGGGATTTGATTTAGGTCATACCTGAATAGTCTAGTGGTTTTCTCCACTTTCTTCAATTTCAGTCTGAATTTGGCAATAAGGAGTTCATCATCCGAGCCACAGTCATCTCCCGGTCTTGTTTTTGCTGACTGTATAGAGCTTCACCATCTTTGGCTGCAAAGGATATAATCAATCTGATTTCAGTGTCGACCATCTTGTCATGTCCATATGTAGCATCTTCTCTTGTGTTGTTGGTGAAGGTGTTTGCTATGACCAGTGCATTCTCTTGGCAGAACTCTATTAGCCTTTGCCCTGTTTCATTCTGTAATCCAAGGCCAAATCTGCCTGTTACTCCAGGTGTTTCTTGACTTCCTACTTTTGTGTTCCAGTCCCCTAGAATGAAAAGGACATCTTTTTTGGCTGTCAGCTCTAGAAGGTCTTGTAGGTCTTCATAGAACTATTCAACTTCAGCTTCTTCAGCATTACTGGTTGGGGCACAGACTTGGATTACTGTGATACTGAATGGTTTGCCTTGGAAACAGAGATCATTCTGTCGTTTCTGAGACTGCATCCAAGTACTGCATTTCGGACTCTTATGTTGACTATGATGGCTACTCCATTTCTTCTAAGGGATTCTTGCCCACATAGTAGGTATAATGGTCATCTGAGTTAAATTCACCCATTCTAGTCCGTCTTAGTTCACTGATTCCTAGAATGTCAGTGTTCACTCTTATCATCTCCCGTTTGAGCACTTCCAATTTGCCCCGTTTCATGAACTTAACATTCCAGGTTTCTATGCAATATTGCTCTTGACAGCATCGAACCCTGCTTCCATCACCAGTCCCATTCACAACGGGGTGTTGTTTTTGCTTTTTTCCCATCCCTTCATTCTTTCTGGAGTTGTTTCTCCACTGATCTCCAGTAGCATATTGGGCACCTACGGACTTGGGGAGTTCATCTTTCAGTGTCCTATCTTTTTGCCTTTTCATACTGTTCATGGGGTTCTCAAAGCAAGAATACTGAAGTGGTTTGCCATTCCCTTCTCCAGTGGACCACATTCTGTCAGACCTCTCCACCGTGACCCGGCCAATTTGGGTGGCCCCACACAACATGGCTTAGTTTCATTGAGTTAGACAAGGCTGTGATCCATGTGATCAGAATGGCTAGTTGTCCATGATTGTAGTTTCAGTCTATCTGCCCTCTGATCCCCCCTCTCAGTGCCTACTGTCTTACTTTGGTTAAGTAAATTATTGGTTACTTAACAAAAATATTGGTTAAAGAATTTTATAAAAAATAATGACATGATATTGGTTAAAGAAAAAGCAAGCAAACAAACAAACTACTGACCCTCTCAGTACCTATGATGTTAAAATAAGACAAGTATCTGTTAGGATTTTTGGTGGTCCTAACAAAATATTTATTATTTTCAAATTTAACTGCTTAAGACCATTTATTCTATCACTTGCAAGCCAGCCCATCTTCAGTGAGACTCCCTTCAACAAAAGATACATATAGTGTCTGTACATATAGCAATTCATAAAGCACTTTTATTAGTGCCAACAAAAACTCTTTCACTGCAGACGCTTTAGAAACTTGGTCTCATGACTTCTGTAGTCTAGCCTGCAGTTTTGTTGTCAGAAGTCGCCCAAGGCTTTCTTATGCAAGGAACTTCCCCTCATGGTGCTATAGTATTTGTCATTAGAGTGACAATTCTTTATCCTTCATGCTAAGCTGCTTACTCTGGATCATTGAAATAGTTACCCACACACTTGGCACAGCTATTGAAGTCTCCTTCCTTGCTACAATATGGAGGTAAACAAAGACATTCTTGTAGATTCTACCTGTGGTATTTTTGACAGATGTCATGTTGCTGGAGGAGATCCTTTCCCAGACCTCTTGGCTACTTAAGGAACTTCCTACTATTAACTGAGTAAACAGAGAATGAGGTTCACATAATTTACAGATGGCATCACCATCGATGTACATGATGGAGATCAGCAGGAAATTGCTGTTTTCATTACATTAATCAGGAAATCCTAACATAAAATGAGACCCAAGGGTCATCACAGTTAATTATACTTCAGGTAGTCATCTTAGCACTGTATGCTCTGGCCAGCCATCAAACTCATCTGCACACTTTGCAGACTTTTGAGCAATTATCAAAGGTAAAATAGTTGTCCAGTGCTAATTGTAGTAGAATGAAGGACAAGCATAGGGATGAAGTGATGAATAAATATGTGATAAAGTAAAATATTAATGATAAAGTATCAGTGGGAAGTATAAAAATATTTTTTCTAAAATGTTTTAATATTTGTGTATGTTTGAAAAATGTCACAACAAATGTTAAGAATGGTTTTTAAAGGCCATGAAAAAGAAAAATGTAAACTAAAAAACAAACACAATATTTTCATTTTTGATAGAACCCTAATTTATAAACAAAAATCTCTAAAGATAATTTTGGAATGTTGGGAACATGTAAATGTGAAATTAAATTTAAATTATACAGTTTTAAAATGTTTTACATGTAATAATGATGTCTCTTTTAGGTAGAAAATATAACTAAGAGATACAAGTTTTATGATATATACAGTGTCCAGAATATGTGAAATCATACATCAATATAACTATAAAACAAATAAAAGATACAGATAGATATGAATGGATAGAAGCAAATATATTTGAATAATTGTACATTGACCAAAAAGTGGGATATTTAAATTAAAAGACTTTGCTTTCATCATTTTTTGTAATTATGGATGATCACTTCTGGATTGTATAAATCAATTGTCACTTCTGGGTTGTATAAATCAATTCTGATAGAGATTCTTATAAGTAATAATTATATTGCATCATCTTTAGTCCTGTGTCTTTTGTGTCTTATATTGATCTTTCCTCCATTTTCTTCTGCATGTAAAATGATCATGTTCTGATATTCCTGAATTTTGTTCAAAGAAATTCACTTGCCGCTTTGACCACAAGATGTCCTCTGCCACCATCTACTTCAGTGAATTGCAATGTAAACTGTTTGCATCACTATATTTAATAATATAGCACTTAAAAGAGTCTATACATCAATTTTAAGACAGAGCCTAGAAAGACACTTTTTGAATTGAAATGAATTGATTTGAAAATGCAGATGAAGCTGCATTGTCCATGCACACTGGCAGCTTCCCATCTCAAGCCATTATGTCACTCTGCTTCTCTGAAAGACGGCTTTCCAAGGTTCCACAGGAAATTCCACAGATCTATTCAATTCAAACCTTGGGGCTGGGGTACCCACAGCTGGTGTTGGAGGCTCTGGAGAGCTGTGAAATCCATTTTAACCGGACTTCACTAATAGAATGATTGCCAAAGTGGTGCTGATATAATCAGTGGGCTGTAGGAGACAGGAGAACAGTAGGGAGCATGTGTTTTATTCATCCTCCAACTTCATCTGGCCTCAGAGGTGACCAAGAAGATACAGTCCGACAAAGAGGCAGACAAAACAGATTTTAGAGCTGCTGCTGCTGCTGCTGCTGCTGCTGCTGTAAGTCGCTTCAGTTGTGTCCGACTCTGTGCGACCCCATAGACAGCAGCCCACCAGACTCCTCTGTCCCTGGGATTCTCCAGGCAATAATACTGGAGTGGGTTGCCATTTCCTTCTCCAATGCATGAAAGTGAAAAGTGAAAGGGAAGTCACTCAGTCATGTCTGAGTCTTAGCCACCTCATGGACTGCAGCCTACCAGGTTCCTCCATCCATGGGATTTTCCAGGCAAGAGTACTGGAGTGGGTTGCCATTGCCTTCTCCGATTTTAGAGCTAACTCTCCACAAATTTGAGTTGAAAACTCTAATTGGATGTCAGTGTTATGCCTGACAAAGAAAACAAGGAAAGTCCATTTTCAGGGTGGGTAGATAAGTTCATGTATCATGATATTTGTCATGTCCCCATTCTACAATGTAAAAAGACCCCAACTGTTGTCTCTATGGCATTTTTTTATGAACTGAATCTTTATGTGTGCTAAGTTGCTTCAGTCGTTCCAACTATTTGCGACCCTAGAGATTATAGCCTGCCAGGCTCCTCTGTCCAGGGAATTCTCCAGGCAAGAATACTGGAGTGGGTTGCCATGCCTTCTTCCAGGGGATCTTCCCAACTCAGGGATTGAACCCACATCTGCTGCATTGCAGGCATATTCTTTATCAACTGAGCCACCAAGGAAGCCCCAACTAGGTATTGTGGTATGGAATAGATTATATAGAAATTCAAACAGCTATCTTTACCAGGAGTGATACTGACCAGGTGTAATTGTAGTTGGGTGACAGTGTTACTTGAAGCCAGAAGGATTGGGAGTTGCTATTATAATTTAATGACAAAGGACCAGGGATGCTACCCATGCTGCAAAGCTTGGGACTATCCAGAACAAGGAGAAACTGTCCCTAACCAAATGCCAGTAGCATTCTGATGAGAAATACCATTTCAGATATTATTTTTAGTGTTTCTCCTACTGATTTTTTCTTAAATCACTTTCTTGCATCTTATCTCACATAGCATATAGCTCAGGTAATACTTTAGTAATCCAAACATTTAACTAATGAATATAAAAATCTTAACTGAATAAATCTTAAACATGAGACTCTTGAATTTTGTAATACATAACTTTCAAAATTTCACAAGTACTTTCTATTAATCTTTTTCAATTTGGAAAGCATAGATATTCTCAAAATTTCAAATGTCAAAACAGTAATAAACATATGCAGATTTTCCCAATGAAATCAAGGAGTTTTGTAAATATTTTCCTTTCAGAACAGTGTAAAGAATGAGTTCATTTCTTTATAAATGCCCTGCTTATCATTCTTTCTTTCATAAATATTTAGATGAACTAGTCAGAATATAAGTCTCTTGGTAAAAAAAAAAAAAAAACAAAAACTGAAAGACCAAAATGTAGATTTTCTGTGGCAGGGAAAAAATGGTGCTGAACCAATGCTGCTACCTGGCAATACCAGAGTTAAAATTTTACATAGGTTTGTACCTGGTCCAGTTGTGGATATGAGAATTGTGCATATAGATTGGAAATAAGTAAATAACACATGGGTAGAAAATTCAGAACAAATAATATCGAGTTTTAAAATGCGTGCTTGTATTGAATGCAGTCTACAGTGAATGAGAAAAATCCTTCATCTCAAATCTTGTCTGAGACTAAACTTTTTTCCTTGATGTAATTTACAGTTTTCTCTAGAGAGCAAAGTATTCCTATTAAAATCCTCAAGTGTTTCTTTTTTATGATTTTAAAGAGATTAAAAATTCATTCTAGAGAATAAGAATCACTCATATCACTGACAGACCATCCATCCTTATAATCTCTAAGCAGTTATTCCTTTAATCTACCACATTTGTCGTCCGTGTTGTTGTTTCTGTGTATGTTTTTCTTTGTAGTATATAAATCACCAATAAATAGTATAAACCTTTGAATTTTTTTTTTTTTACAGCACCTCTTTGGCAAGTTGAAAGAAAATTTTTGACAAGTATAGTCAAGTTAATGTAATGAAAACAATTATGAGCAGAAACAGCCCTTTCATGTTGAAATAATAGTAAATTTTAAGAATTGAGAGTCACTGACTTCTAAGCTGCCATAGTAAAATTTCCTTACTGGCTGTCTTACAGTGAGGGAGGGATTTCCACCTAGAGTTGTAGAAAATGACCAAACACATGGTAGCTAACACCAGACAGATAACAGCAGTTTATTAATAGTATACACTCACAACCCAGGGAAGGATGACAAAATAAACCACACAAAGCCACAAGGAGTTGCACTTAGCATCATATCAAAGAAGCAGGAGCCAGTGGGGGAGGGGTGACCCCAGGTCCTGCAGGATAATATGATTTATTATTTGAATAATTTCATGGGATGGCAATGGAATCAAACATGTTACTGACAGTGTTGTTAGTAAAGGCTCCAAAATGGAGAAGGGTGAATTTAAGACTTAAGATTCAGATCTGAGCTCGAGTTGCCCTGCCTATATGTCCCTTTTAGCTTTGGCTGGTTCCACACGCAAGGTGGAACATTTTGAGAAAAACACCTCAAAGCCAGGGTCCCATGTGTAAGAATTTCTATTTTCCAAAGACCAGGGGCTCAAAAATAGAAAGAGATCTAGAGTGCTCATCAACCCTGAGTTACATCCACATATAATAATTTTAAAAATTTCTCCTTTGTAAGTGAAATCACCACATAGTAAAACATTCAAAATCTCTTAGCCTGAAAGACTTTTCTGATAAATAAGCTATTGAGTATAACCTAAATGTATTTAAATCCCAGATGACCATGCCAATTGCAAAGTAGTTTATAGACAAATTTTATGATTAAGTTAGAGAAAAACAGTTTATTTAAAATATTACTTTTTAAAGTCATAAAGACTCTCCAATATTTAGGTAGTTTTAAGTAGTTAAGATTAAAGTTTGAGTAGTTTAGATAACAATTGTATATTTAGGAAAGCATCTTTCTAAAACACCAAAAATATTTTCAAATAAATTTGAAGATGGAAATATAAACTGTTACAATGTGCACAATTACATAACTCTTTAAAAGTGTTTTAAGCTCTTTATATGCATTCATTCTCCCAAAAGTGTTAAATGGGAAAGATAACATTATACTGAATAAGTACTTAACCATTTCTATGGAAATATAAATGACAGTCCAAAAACAAAATCTCAAATGCCTTGTAAGATAATAAGCAGAGAAATCTGTAATATACTTAATATTATTTTCTCCACTTTGCCTATTATCTTCAATATTCATTTTTATTAGGTTTGATAGATTTTACCCCCTGAATATTTATCATTTTTTCTCTGCATCTCACATACAATTTAGCTTAGGATTCTGTCTATTCTGTATTGCTTCTAGCTTGCCCTTCTCCTTTGGGACAGATTTCCTCAGTTGTCAAAGTACTCTTTCTGAAAACCTAAATAGATTATGTTACTTCTCCTCAAATTCCTCAATAAATCCTAATAGCCTTCAAATTTAAGGCCATTTATCAACAGTAGATCCTTGGAGATTGGCACATATAGAGTTATCTTGTCTCATTCTGTTAATGTATCATCCATCCATCCTTTCATTTGTCTATCCATTTATATTTATAGACCATCAAGTTTGGGTCATGAACTGTTATAAATAAGGCTAAGGATGATATAACTTGAGCAAGCACCATGGTTCTTCTCTCATTCACCTTGTGATGAAAATGAAAACAAATAAAAAAGATAATTTTGGAATGGCATACAAATCTTTAAAAAATAATGAAATGGCCCAGTTTGATGGTAATGAGATTTGGTTAGCTCCAAAAGAGACATAGATGTATAGAACAGGCTTTTGGACTCTGTGGGAGAGGGAGAGGGTGGGGTGATTTGGGATGATTTGGGGTGATTTGGCATTGAAACATGTATAATATCATATATGAAATGAATTGCCAGTCCAGGTTTGATACATGATACTGGAGGGATGGTATGGGAGGGGGTTCAGGATGGGGAACACGTGTATACCTGTGGCAGATTCATGTTGATGTATGGCAAAACCAATACAATATTGTAAAGTAATTAACCTCCAATTAAATAAATTTATATTAAAAAAAAAAAAAGTCAAGGGAGATTACTCCAGTAATAGTTGTGTGCTTCCTTCACTAATGCATTTCCTAAATCTTTGGTAAAGAGAGAGGCTTTGATCCTCTCAGGAAGTGTGCTTCAGAGATACTGAGCAGCTTGTAAATAATTGATCCATTGGAAGGTTTCCTTCCCCCTGAGTCTTCAAGATTTCTTTCTCTTCAGCATGCCAAAGGTCCCATCTTTTGACTTTTTTAAAAAATGTGTACTCATTTTTTAAATCTTAAACTTCACTGAGTATAAACACAGTTGTGACCAAGAAACCCACATAAACTATTTAAGCAGGCAGTGGGTCAAGTGTATGACCTACGGCACACTGTTATTTTTTACAATGAAGGAAAATAGAACAGATAGTATAAAAGAAATAGACATTATTTCTAACTCCTTCTCAGGACTCTGAATGATAAAATTGAAGAATAATAACTGTAGATAATTCATTAATCCAGGTGACAATTGCCGAAATACCGAGACAGTAACTCCATAACCATGTTCATGAATCAACGCACTATATCTGAAATTCTAGGTGACTTATCCATATAGTCACTTTGGCCACCTGATGTGAAGAACTGACTCATTTGAAAACAGCTTGATACTGTGAAAGATTGAAGGTAGGAGGAGAAGGGTATGACAGAGGATGAGATGGTTGGATGACATCACCGAGTCAATGGACATGAGTTTGAGTAAACTCCAGGAGTTGATGATGGACAGGAAGGCCTGGCGTGCTGCAGTCCATGGGGTCGCAAAGAGTCAGACACGACTGAGCGACTGAACTGATATCCATATTAAAAAGATTGGCTTTTTTTTTAGTATTTATTTTTATTTTTTAATTAATTAATTTATTTTACTTTACAATATTGTATTGGTTTTGCCATACATTGACTTGAATCCGCCATGAGTGTACATGTGTTCCCCATCCTGAACACCCCTCCCACCCCACTCCCAATCCCATCCCTCTGGGTCATCCCAGTTCACCAGCCCCAAGCACCCTGTATCATGCATTAAACCTGGACTAAAAAAAAAAAAAAAAAGATTGGCTTTACCATGCCTAATATTTATTCTTACATGTTTTTAAACAGTCTTGAAATTACCTCTCATGTAAGCTCTTCAGGATCCTAATAATATAAACTACTGTAGGCTTGCCCTTTCAATGTATAGGCTATCTCTTTCTAGAATAAATCTTGAACATTTATATTCAAGATTATGTTGGAATCAAATTCATTTTGTACTTGAGAGCAGTAAGATGGGATGGTGAATGAAAAAAGAACCCAGAGGAGAATAAGTATCAGATTTTGATAAAGCAGTTATTGACAGTATTTTATGTAGCAAACAAAAGGTTGTTCCCTCAAATGTGGTAGACTGGGGTTGTCTCCTCAGCCAAAGCTGTTGAGAGGAACATCAAGATTCAAAATTCTTAGTCTCATTCACAGCTCTCCAAATGACCTTCTTACATGATGCAAAGTTCCAGTCTCTTCTTACAAGTATTCTAGTACCAAGGAATTTCCCTGGTGGCTCAGCTGGTAAAGAATCTGCCTGCAATGTGGGAGACCTGGGTTTGATCCCTGGGTTGGGAAGATCCCCTGGAGAAGAGAAAGGATACTCACTCTAGTTTTCCGGCCTGGAGTCACAAAAAGTCAGACATGACTGAGTGACTTTCACTTTCACTTACAAGTATTCTGGTACCAAGGAACTCAATGTATTCCCTTCTTTTGGTGTATATCTCAGTAATACATATTACCAATAATTTATACTGCATTTTAACATTTTGAGTGGCAGTTTGGAAGCCACTAAGTGAAACATAAAATAAATTTAATGAATTGACAAAAACATTTTAATTGAAATATTTTGGACCCAAAATATTAATTTTTAAAATTTTAATATTGCATACACACACAAACACAAATAGGATTAAATTTAGATTTTGCCTAGGCTGTTCACTAAAAATTCAACTATTAAGCTTTTCTTCAGGTTTGAATTTCAAAAATTGAATGTGTGCCAGCTTAAACATCAGTCATTTCTAGCATCTTTGTATTTGTGGTGTAATCAGTGATCCGTTAACTTTGTAGAGTATCATTGTATCTGACAACATGATATGACATTCTGATTTACTAATAATATCTGAGTATTCTAGTTAAATTCAGGTCAGTTTTCTAGAAATATCTATAATTTATAATTTTAAATTCTGTGTACAGATTACTTATAAATATTTATCAGAAGGAAATAATACTGCAGTAATAATAATAATGCATTTAATTATGAAATGAATTTTCAGATAATTTACATATGTAAATAATAAAACTTATTCAAGTTTCTATAAGGGAAGGAGTTTGTTAGGTAGATGGAGCTAATAAGAACAAATTGAAACAATTTGTAAAAATTCAAATAATATTAGAAATCTATATAATATCAGCTTATAGCAGCCTAATTTTAATCTTTATAAAATTGATATAACATTTTAATTAATGCCCAAAATGACACTAAAGCATATGCAGGGAAAACAGGGTAAAACACACATTTTAGCAAGGTTTCTCTTATTAAAAGTTCAAAATGTAATAATTTGGGGGGAAGAAAATAACAGAGAGAACTCTTTCCATAGATGGATGAAAAATAATAAATATTTAAAATAATGTAGTGAATGTTGTTCGGAGAAGGCAATGGCACCCCACTCCACTACTCTTGGCTGGAAAATCCCATGGACTGAGGAGCCTGGTAGGCTGCAGTCCATGGGATCGCTAAGAGTCGGACACGACTGAGCGACTTCACTTTCACTTTTCACTTTCAT
Organism: Oryx dammah; assembly: GCF_014754425.2. Lineage (NCBI taxonomy): Eukaryota > Metazoa > Chordata > Mammalia > Artiodactyla > Bovidae > Oryx > Oryx dammah. The sequence goes on from NW_024070204.1 coordinate 26,891,665, forward strand.
GCATTGGAGAAAGGGATGGCAACCCACTCCAGTGTTCTTGCCTGGAGAATCCCAGGGATGGGGGAGCCTGGTGGGCTGCCGTCTATGGGGTTGCGCAGAGTCAGACGTGACTGAAGTGACTTAGCAGCAGCAGCGAATGTTGTTAGGGGTTCAGAACAGAGTGCCCCAAAATGTGGCACTTTGGCATGTGGATGTTTTTCATTAAAGGAGACCCTCTGGCCTCAAGAGACACAACTGTCCCTGCCTTAACTATCTTGAAGAATTTAAGTTGGAGTTATTTTTCCTGAAAAGGAGTTATTGCCAGAGACAAACTTTATCTAAGTGACCCTATCTATATGACAGAGCAGACATCTATTTATCAAACATCATCTCTTCTTGTTGTTGCCCTGTGAATAACTCTCCTATTTAAGTTTGATTCTCTTGTGTATCTACCTTATGACAATTTAATTCTTATACCAGCCAAAAGAACATAGGACAGGGGAATGTCTTCTTCTTCCCTGATAATATAGAAAAAATGAAAGAGACTTGAATGGTTATAATAAGGTATGACCAACAAATCTTGATAGAAAAATAATTGGATGCAAACCTTGGGGGAAATGAAGGAAACTAATTTAACTCATGTTTCTGTTTTGTGTTCCCTTGTGGCTCAGCTGGTAAAGAATCAGCCTGCAGTATGAGAGGGTCAGTCCCTGTGTTGGGAAAATCCCCTGAAGAAGGGAAAGGCAACTCCTCCAGTATTGTGGCCGGTATAGTCCCTGGGGTCACAAAGAGCCGGACACGACGGAGTGACTCTCACTTTTCTATTTTCTGTAAAGGGGTAGATGATGCTATAAGAAAGGTACCCCAGGATGCTACAGGTTTGTATGAATAGATAGTAAGGTGGGTATGTGTATTTGAGGCAGATAGAAGGAGGATTGAAAATAAGGAAGTAAAAGCAGTAAATAAGGAAATGTCATTCCAGGTATTTGGTGGTAAAGGACAGTTATATTTATTTTAAAGTAGAAGAGAATTGAACAATGCGTTTACTTTGAGGAAAATTCGCTAATAGAAATGAGTAGACGTGAAAGGTGCAGGACAAAGAAGCCCTGACTGAGAATGTGGAATAGAGGCTGGAGCACAGATGGTAGGATTGACCTTCAAGAAAGGCTGAGATGCTGCACTTCAGAGACACAACTGGAAGCTCTGAACTTAGCTTCAGAAAGAGGTAGAAATGTTAGGTCAGTGTGTCCAGGGGTCTCATTCAAAAGAGCCTCACATTTCTGTGAAAATGGTGCTTTACATTGATATTGCAATATATTTAAGAAAATAGTCTTTAGAAAATAAATAACTTTAATTTCTTAGTAAAGTATAAAGCAGTGTTAAATGGGAACCTACTTGAATTTTAAAAATCTAATATTTACCTCAACTATCCACGTTTCATCTACTGTAGTTATGCTTGTATGCTCAGTCATGTCTGACTGTTTCTTGGCAACCTCATGGACTGTAGCCTACCAGGCTCCTCTGTCCATGGAATTACCCAAGCAGAGAACACTGGAATGGGTTGCCATTTCCTCCTCCAGGGGATCACCTAGATAACATGTAATAGAGCAAAACTGTTTGTTGTCAAGTCTTTTTATGTGTATTATTTAGATGATAGCATAAAAATAATAGCATCTCTAGCATATGAAGTTATGTATTATTTTTCAAATGCTATTATTATTCTGACTCTAGTAAGAGCATCTAATTAAGTTTGTATCATGAAAAATGTTGATATTGCAAAGGCAAGAAAATGTATGGAAAGTTTTAATGTCAAAGATCACTTTGCCAACATTTTTCTGTAATTATAAATCAGTTTAATCACTGAATAAACACAAATAGTTTATTTCTTAGCCTTAAAAGTCACTTTTATTTCATAAGACAGATTAGTAAGTAGTATTGATATAGAAACAAAGCTTTTATTCACTATTCTTCCTCACAAATATTTCTTGCTGCTAAGTTGCTTCAATCATGTCCAACTCTTTGTGATCCCATTGACTAGCTTGCCAGGCTCCTCCGACCATGATTATGCAGGCAAGAATATACTGGAGTGGGTTGCCATGCCTTCCACCCAGGGATCTTCTCAACCCAGGGATTGAACCTGTGTCTCATGTCTCTTGCACTTGGCTGGTGGGTTCTTTACCACTAGTGCCAGGTCCTGTATTTACTAAATAGACAGATGAAATATTTTTTTAAACTGCTTATGAATTTTATTTTATCTTAATTTTAAAAGCAGAACATTAAAATATTCATGATATTTACTTTTTTATTTTTAGGGTCTTAATCTTTGAATAATAAACATAACTTTAGTTTAATATTTTTTTTAATGCAAATCTTCTTAGGGCATGTTGTTAAGATGGAGGGTGGGAAAAGCATTAGGTAAATATATCTTTCATATAGAATTTCTGCTGATCCCTAAACTGACTAAAAGTAATTTGAAAATTTGGAAGTATTTTCCCCCATCACAAATATTGAAACATATCATTATATCCTGTACTTCTCATGACTGTTTTCTCAGTGTAGGTTAGGAAGTAAGGAATATCTGATTTAAATATTTTCTATGAAACAAGTGTACATTATTTACTAGTCCCTCATCTCATCACTTATCCCAAAAAGAGAATGATAACTCATATACATTCTGAATATATTCAAGAGTAAGGATATATTTAAAATCTCTCACTAAGAACAAACCCTTTCATTTTGCAAGTTTCCTTTCTCCCAACTACTTTTTTGGGGCTTCCCAGGTGACTCAGTGTTAAAAAATATAAGCCTGCCAATCAAGAGATGCGGGTTCAATACCTACCTAGGTCACGAAGATCCCCTGAAGGAGGAAATGGCAACCCCCTCCAGTATTCTTGCCTATGAAATCCCATTGACAGAGGAGCCTGGTGAGCTACAGTCCATGAGGTCGCAAATGACTCAGACGTGACTGAAGTGAATAAACAACAATAACTTCCTTTTTAGTCAGATAATCAGAAGCAGGAATATTTTTGGTGGCAGGGGTGGGGGGGGTTAAATAAAAGTATCAATTAAAAGTTCTTAATAAAAACTATATGCTTTATATTTGTAAGAGTTAAGGTAACATATCAGACATAGCCTTTGATTTCCAGAAGATGAAAACCTAATGGGCGAAGCAATATATTTATACTTAAAATAACAAAATGACTGTTGTCATGGGTGTGCCTGGCTAGTTTTCAGTAAGAGAATGTAAGAGAATCATTCTTGCCTCTGAGGACCTCAGAAACATTCCAGACACAGACCCAGGCAGTATATAGATACATTCCAGAAGAAAACCAGTTATTCTTTCACCAAATTCCAATATCGTCCTAGTCTTTGTACAGAAGACAATGGGTTAATGGTGGTATGTCTGGAAATTCCAGGATCCCATGTGTCCTTTGTCTTTAGTCAGCCAAAAGTATTCTGCTCTCCTGTGAAAATGACAAATACAACCCTGCTTCTAGTGGAGAAATTTTATGGTATCAGAGTGGATTGTGCTCATACTCAAACTCTCAGAACAGGGTCCTAAACAATTAATTCCTTGTCAGTTTTTAAACAGCAGCCTGTTTGTTGCATCCAATCAAGGAACCTGAAAATTAAATGACTTACTTATCTGTTTTTATCTTAATGAAACAGTAGATTGGATGGATAATATGACTTCCCTGGTGGCTCAGTGGTAAAGAATCCACCCTGCCAATGCAGCAGACCCCGGTTCTCTTCTTGGGTTGAAAAGATCCCCTGGAGAAGGAAATGGCAGTCCACTCCAGTATTCTTGCCTGGGAAATCCCATGGACAGTGGAGCCTGGCTGGCTACACTCCATGGGGTCCCAAAAGAGTCCAACACAACTTAGCGACTAAACAATTTATATGGAACTTGAATTCAGTCAACTAAGATGTGCTACAACCCACTGTGGGTATTGAAGATATGTTCCAATAGTAAGAATATAATTCTTCTTTGAACCTAGGCTTTCAAGACTCTGATTTGTTTATGGGATTTGTTTTACTCTGCTAGGGCTGCCATAACAAAATGCCACAGAATAATTGGCTTAAACAACAGAAATTTATTTTTTCATACTTCAGGAGTCTGGAAATCTAATATCAAAGTGTCAGAAGGTTTGATTTCTCCCAAGTCCTTACCTCTTGGTTTGCAGATGGCCGCCTTCTCTGTGTTGTTATATGGCTTTTGCTTTGTGTAAACCCACCCCAGTGTCTCCTCCTCCTCCTATAAGAATACCAGTTCTATTGGATTCAGCCAGAACCATATGACCTCCTTTGACTGTAATCACCTCTTAAGAATCCCTGTCTTTAACACAGCCACATCAGAAGTTAGGACTTCCACAAGTGAACTTTGGTGGAAAATAATCCAGGCCATAATGACATTTACAAAGTGTTGTCATCAACCAAAGAAAGACTTATTTGGGGTTGCCTTATTACCAAAAAGGCAACTTAAAAATCCAGCAGATTTTTGGTTAGGAAATTCTGGCAAATACTTGTGCTAAAAAATACAATAAAAAACAGCTAAACAACAGCAGCAACAAAGATCCATCTATTTGCCTGAAATGTTTAACACATTGCTTTCACTTCCGTTCAAGAAAATGTAATCACATATACATGTCTTTTAGGTGACTCAGATATATAATACCAGGCTGTATAAGATGGCATATAATACTGTTAAATATGGTGATATGAACAACTGTTCCTGGAGTACAGAAACGTAGGCTGGAGTTTCCACGACTGGTTTCACAGACTGAATGAAAAAGCAATAAGCAGGTGTGAGTGATTTGTGATTCCCTCTGATCGTCCACTGTAAGTGAACAGGGATGCCCCTGATGTCACATATAAGGACTAGGAAGGACTCTCTCTGTACTTGTTTGTCTGGACACATTGAAATATAGAAACAAAGGGAATTAGCTGAGAAAATCACATGAAACTAAACTTGTTTTCAGTCCTAATAATTTTAAGAACAGAAAATGGCATCCTAAGTCACGGTACATGGAAAACAAAACAAATGCCAAATTTTGTTATGCCACCAAAACATAAAAAAGCATCAAACATTAAGCTAAAGATAATTCCTAATTCATGCATATGGTTTCTTTTACTGCTTTAGGAATAAGAATATCCATGACTAAGTTAGATGGGTGGATAGATAGCAGATAAAAGAAATATTCCACAATTGTGAATTGTTTCTTAGTCATGTAGTGCTTCAACTCTGGTGAATAAATAGACAAATGATAGGATGATTTTTCATCTTAATGTGGTTAAAATATGGTTAGCAAAATATTTATTTTTAGGGACTGTTTTAAAATGTACCAATCTCTTGGTATTCTGTAGTGCACAATTCCTAGTAAAAAAATAAAAAAATATATATTCCTTGTAAATATTTACATTACAGGAAGACTTAGGAAAATGTAAGTCTAACTAAATATAATATGATAATTTCAGACAGCATGTTGCCACCTTATATACCACAGCATGGCTTTTGCAGACTCTTAGATAGATATGGAAGTTCTCTCATTCCTATAGTCTAGAGACATAAAAACCATTCAATCTGATGTTTGCCACCATGCAATCTATTATGTGGTTTTTGTGTAATATTTTTAGGTTTTGAATATATAAAGTCAAATAGCCATTGGCATAGCTTTTAGGAAGTATAATTCAAACCCAGTTGCCTTTTATGTGGAAAGCTAATTCTTAATATCTAACATAAAGTTTCTGTTCTTTAATTTGTGGCAATTGTTTCTTATTCTCTCTGCTGCCTACTGTAGCAGCAACTGGTCATTTAAATAGCATTTTCTCCACAGGATCTTGAAACTATAATCAAGTGATGTGTCTTAATAAATACTGTTTTAAGCCTTACTAGGAGACTATGCTGGATATTGAGAATAAATTTTTGCATGTGTGAGAGACACTGTCAAACCTATTTATGTTTCAAACAAACTGGCAGGACCTCAACCAGAACAGAAATTGCCAAAATGCATATCCTACTTATTATGAGATATAACCAAAACATACATCCTATACAGAATAACTTCGTAGACTCAAGAAGTCAAGTACACTGAACTTCTTCTACCTGATACTGGTATCCAGGGCTGAGGCTCTATTCTCTTGAATTTATTGCAGTAAATTATAATTTCCATGTGATTATGTTGTAGAATATTTTGTAAAAGTCTAAATGCATTCTAGGAGAAAATATTTCATTTTTAAACCATTATATATTTCTGATAAATGAACACTAGCTGAATAATATGTTGATATTGATACGAGTATGAACTAATGTGACAATGAAACAATCCTCCTCACTCATGTTATGAACATAATTTACCCACATGCATGGCCAGCAGTTGAACTCCTCTACTCTTCCTAGTCTACCACATAACTGCCTTGGCTGATTATTTATTGTAACAGTTCTTAGGGGAACAACAAAACCTTCTATTAAAGCTATTGTTAGTTCTTAAAAAAAGGATGTCTAGAGAAACCTGTAGTTAAGTTAGTGACTTGCAGAATGTTTTATGAAAAAAAAACTTGTTGAGAATGAAAGGATGACTGTTGGTTTGTAATTCCTTTAAAGTTTACTCATATTTGTAGAGCCTGAAGGAGACTGTGTAAAGAAGATAAAAAAAAAAAGCTTGGATGCCACACAAGATTAACGTGGCAATAGAGATAAGAACATTTAATCAATGGAAAACTAGCTTCTTGGAGCACATCAGATCACAGTGACTGGAGGGCAATGTACAAAGCCCATGAATGATTGCTGTTTACCTTTTGAGAACAATGGAAGTAATATTTTGCATTTTGAAAGCTACTTTGATCAGAAGTTTCCAAACTCTTATACTATTTTAACATATAAGCTTTCTAAGATAGATATGAGTTCAATCAGAATTGTATAAAGGGATAGGCTGCTTGGATTTCTGTTGGAGAGAAGACAAAATGAGTGGAGATTAGAGATGCTTTTGAAAACATTCCACAGCTCAATCCTTGTAGAGTACAAGCTTATACTTTGTAAGAAAACTAAAAGAGTTTCAAGGTAATCAAATCATTGACTAGGTATTAATGATATTTCCATGTAGACAGAAATATTGAAGTCTTATTGTAAAATGAATGTTGTATATTAATCACTAAAGATAAATAAAAAGTCTTAAGGGAAAAATATGTGGCAGTAAAATTGGAGCAGAAAAATATCAGAAGTGATAGCAATAGCATCAGTTTGTTGTTCTTTTTTTAAAAAAATTTTATTGGAACATAGTTGCTTTAGCAATAGCATCAGTTTGAAAGTAGTGAGACATTGTATGATTATATTATGAGGAATTGTTGTTGTTGTCATTTAGTCATTAAGTCATGTCCAACTCTTTGTGACCCCATGGACTGTAGCCCACCTAGGTCCTCTTTTCAGGGGATTTCCCAGGCAAGAAACTGGAGTGGATTTCCATTTCCTTCTCAGAGGATGTTCCAGACCCAGGAATTGAACCCATATCTCCTAATTGCCAGGCAAATTCTTTACCACTCAGCCACCAGAGAAGCCCTATGATGAATTGGGCACCTGTATGCAGCATAATTATATCCTATTAGTTATGAGTAGTTAGCACATATATGCTAATGGACATTCATTAATATTGCTTTCTTTAAATGAAAACATCTTTCACACAATTTGTAATTTCACATACATAATGAAAAGTAAGTGTCCTCCCTCACTATAAATACATGACATGTACCAAGACTTTAAGGTTAGGAGGAAAAAAAAATACCTTTAATGAGGTCTAGATAAAGAAGGGGAAAGCATACATAGTATTATAGGAAGCGAAGATCTTTCAGGATTATATTTTTGTACTAAATGGCTGAATAGATATCTAGTTTGATGATAGATTAAAGGAAGTCACTCAGTTGTGTCTGACTCTTTGCGATCCCGTAGACTATAGCCCGCCAGACTCCTCTATCCATGGAATTCTCCAGGCAAGAATACTAGAATGGGTTGCCATTCTCTTCTCTAGGGGATCTTCCCAGTCCAGGAATCAAACCCAGGTTTCCTGCATAGCAGCCAGATTCTTTACCATCTGAGTTACTAGAGAAGTCCTATAGGTTGACACATAGAAAGATACGCTTTCTCTCTTTCATTTAGGGACAGATTTTATGTGCATTGTTTGTATCTCATACTGTGTATAATAGCGTGTTTAACTTTCCAAAGCTGGTCTGTGAGAAAATGGATCCTTTCTGCACCACCTCGATTTTCCTTGTTATATGAAATATTTGAGCAAATGTGTATCCTAAAATAACACTGTTCACCTGACATTATTAAAACATGTGCTTTGAATTTGTTGACTAGTTTGAACTGATATATCTAGATCATTCTTTTATTCTTATCAACTTTCTTATAATGAATAAAAATTTTTAGGAGAGTTTTGTAGAATGAGGAATAAAAGTTAAATGATTTGCTATGCAGTTGAACTCTTGACTTAAATATCACCAATGTTCTAACTAAAAAAGCTAACTTTATTCAGTAACCTGTCGCTAAAGAAACACTATTGTTAAGGCAATTTACTGTGGGGAAAAGGTATATGAATTCTGAAATCATGGTGAAAAGAGACCAAGACCGAAGAAGCTGACCCAAACACTATTCACACAACCTCAAAAAATGGGAAAATATTCTATTTTTAATTTGTGTCTAAAGCTTAACAGTAACATGCTGACTCTTCATTATTTTATTTCAGTACTATACATCAAGTTCAGCAACCTCAAGGAAGAAAATACTTTGTGCAATTTGTAATAGGATATTAACTTAGGGCCCCAGATAAGGTTTTCAGGAAAGCATTAAGAGTGGCAAGGATGCCCTCATATGTATTGCAGACATTGTTAACATTATATTTAATTGACAGTCATACTTCTTTCTCATATATTAACAGCATCATACCTTCATTTATATTTTGAGTTATCATATTCTTTAGGAGCTCCTCCCAACTCATATTTTTGTTTCTGAGTCAGTACATAAAGCAAGAATGGAAAAGACTCACATTTTTACATATCCTGAAAAACCTCTGAGAGCATATAATTATCCCATTTTTGGTGTTGGACCCAATACTTGCTCTGTCATGTCCTCCAAGTGCTATTCTTTGCCAACATAGAATTTCAAAATTCTGTGTCTACATTCTCTGTATATGGAGAAGGCAATGGCAACCCACTCCAGTACTCTTGCCTGGAAAGTCCCATGGACAGAGGAGCCTGTAAGGCTGCAGTCCATGGGGTCACTAAGAGTCAGACACAACTGAGCGACTTTACTTTCACTTTTCGCTTTCATGCATTGGAGAAGGAAATGGCAACTCGCTCCAGTGTGCTTACCTGGAGAATCCTAGGGACAGCAGAGCCTGGTGGGTTGCCATCTATGGAGTCACACAGAGTTGGACACAACTAAAGCGACTTAGCAGCAGCAGCAGCATTCTGTGTATAGTCATGTGAAAATGACTAATGTTATTCAATGTAAGAAAAAAATAAGAAATTAAGACTCATGCATATATCTGAATTTTAAACATTTTTCTTTTTCAAGTGGAGTCAATTTACAATAATGTGCTATTTTAAGGTGTACAGCAAAGTGATTTAGCTATTTTTTCAGATTATATTTCATTATAAGTTTATACAAGATATTGAATATAATTCCCTGTGCTATATAGTAAATACTTTTTGCTTATCTCAACATTTTATGTACAGTAATTGGTATCTGTTCATCCCATACTCCTAATTTGTTTATGAATTAAGCAGATCTATTAATAACATATTTTCCTTGTACAACAAAAACAAATATTTCTAAAACACTTATCATTATTTATTAATATTAGTAGCAAGCTTAAAACATGTCAATTTAAGCATAGATCTTTATACTTTATAAGATAAGCATATTAAGTTATTACATGTGTGTGTTAGACGCTCAGTTGTATCCAGCTCTTTGCAGCTCCATGGATTGTAGTCCATCAGGCTTTTCTGTCAATGGGATTTCTCAGGCAAGAACAATGGAATGGGTTGCTGTTTCCTTTTCCAGGAGATCTTTCTGACCAGGAATTGAACCCGGGTCTCCTGCACTGCAGGCAGATTCTTTACTGGCTGAGTCACCAGGGAATCCCATATATGGATTCAAATAGTAGTGAAGCAAATTTAAAATTTTAGAGGGTTCTTGTTTACTTTACTAATACATAGATGAATGTGGGCTTCCCAGGTGCTGCTAATGGTAAAGAATCCACCTGCCAATACAAGAGACTTAAGAGACCCAAGTTAGATCCCTAGGTCAGAAAGATACCCTGGAGGAGAAAATGGCAACACACTCCAGTATTCCTGCCTGGGAAATCCCATGGACAGAAAAGCCTGGTGGGCTACAGTACATGGGATCACAGAGTCAGACACTACTGAGCACAACACACTCAGACATGTAAACACATGTGGATGTATGTAGACCAGACATTTGGGGCTATGATTTGATTTCTTTCTCTCTAATGTGTGTATGAATATACATGTGTGCCAAGTAACTTCAGTCGTGTCTGACTCTTTGTGACCCTGTGGACTGTAGTCCATCAGGTTCCTCTGTCCATGGGATTTTCCAGACAAGAATACTGGAGTCGGTTTTCATGCCCTTCTCCAAGAGATCTTCCCGACCCAGGGACTGAACCCATGTCTTTTATATCTATTGCAATGGCAGGCAGGTTCTTTACCACTAGCACGTATTTATATACATAAATACGTAAACAAAGGGAATGTGAACTTTCCATTAAATTTCTCAGAACTGCACAATCTTATGAAAGCAAAATGGAATAGTGTGAATCTCTTTATTCCAAAATGTATGTTTTTTTTCATGCATTTAGAAATACCTTGCATTTTAACTTTTGCTAAATAAAACAGAAACATATGCATTCTGACTATCTTTTGAGTATGGCTAATCCAGACATGATAATTAACATTTATCAAAGTTTTGGTAATATAAAATCCAATAATTTATTATTACTACAACACGACATAAAAATGCCAATGCATGTCATCTGAAACATATATCTGCAAAACTAAGTACTGAAAATCACTATAAATCAATATTACTAATAGCCTGTATTGCTAAAATAGTTTTCACTGAATTCTCAATCTTACTATAATGAGTGAAATTTTCTTTCAAAACAAATATTTAGAGCCCATTTTCTAAAAAAGATAAGAAATCTTAAAGGTTTTATAGTTTACATAAGATTTTTATAAATTCAGTATTCTCTATAAATGAAAAAATCAGAATAAAAGAAGTAAAAAAAAAAAAGCCCATAGAATCCTTCTATTGAAAATTTTACCTGATGATAATGTTGTCTTTCAGAAATAAAAGGAGACATTTTTAAAGAGTGATTTTGTATTATATTTAAGATAATTGTGTATTAAATTGCTATCACTACTACAAAACACACAAAGAGAAATACATGGGTATAATTATGTTGCCACATACTTTATGATTACATATATCTAATTGGTGCTTTTAATCATCTACAGTGGTTGAACTATACCTACAAAAATTTAGACTTCCTCTATTACCTGTAATGTGTTTCAACTGAGTGTAACACCATAGAATAAATAGAGTTTTTCAGGAAAATAATTTATAACTTTTAAGTTATAATTCTCAATATTTTTTTGCAATATAATCCCAATTATATTGAAGTCCTCAAAATGAGACTGATGAATTAGGGCTTCTAGAATAAAAATATACTCATCTTATGCTCTTTCAAATATATTGTGTATTTTATACAACTATTCTTTTTTAAATGTATCTTTAAGAGAATGTGACCAAAATGCCTGTCAGGATATTTATTTGACCTCCTAAACAGTAATTGCTTGAAAATGATATTATTATTATAGTCTAATGCTATTAATACATTCTTCAAATTAGGTCTAGAAAGAATTTTCTAAAACTCACATCTGATAATATCATAAATTTATTGAAAAACACACAAAGCTATCAAAGAAAAAAAAATCTTAGATTATTTTCAGGCTTCCCTGGTAGCTCAGACAGTAATCTGCCTACAATGCAAGAGACCTGGGTTTGATTCCTGGGTTAGGAAGATCCCTGGAGAAGGAAATTACAATCCACTCCAGTATTCTCCAGAGAGAATTTGCTAAAACTCACATCTGATAATGTTATAAACTTATTGAAAAATACACATAGCTATCAAGGAAAAATTCTTATATTACTTTACATCAGTCCATGTAACACTCCCCAGGTATATCTCTAATTCTGGGCTTCAGCTGTTTATCATATATACCCTCCACACAAGATATATCAGTTCAAAAATCTCTTGTTGTTCACTCACAAAGTCATGTCTGACTCTTTGCAACCCCATGGACTGCAGCATGCCAGCTTCCCCTGTCCTTCACTATCTCCTGAAGTTTCCTCAGATTCATGTGCAATGACTCTGTGATATTATTTAACCATCTCACTCTCTGTGGCCTCCTTCTCCTTTGCTTTCAATCTTTCCCAGTACTGGGGTCTTTTCCAATGAGTCAGCTCTTTGCATTAGGTGGCCAAAGTACTGGAGCTTTAATGTCAGCATCAGTCTGTTCAATGAATGTTCAGGGTTCATTTCCTTTAGGATTGATTGGTTTGATTTCCTTGCTGTTCAAGGGACTCTCTTCTCCAGCACTACAAATAGAAAGCATCGGTTCTTCTGCACTAAGACTTCTTTATGGTTCAACTTTCACATCTGTACACAACTACTGAAAAAACATACCTTTGACTATATGGACCTTTATCATCAAAGTGATGTCTCTGATTTTTAATATCTTGTCTAGGTTCATCATAGCTTTCCTTCTAAGGAGCAAATGTCTTCTAATTTCATGACTACATTCACCATCTGCAGTGATTTTGGAACCCAGAAAATAAAATCTGTCATTGCCCTACTTTTTCGCCTTGTATTTACCATGAAGTGATCAGACTGGATACCATAATCTTAGTTCTTTTTAATATTGAGTTTTATTTATTTATTTATTTTTATTTTATTTTATTTTCTTAACTTTACAATATTGTGTTGGTTTTGCCATATATCAACATGAATCCGCCACAGGTGTACACATGTTCCCAATCCTGAACCCCCCTCTCATCTCCCTCCCCATACCATCCCTCTGGGTCATCCCAGTGCACCAGCCCCTCCAAGCATCCTGTATAAGCCAGCTTTTTCAGTCTCCTCTTTTACCCTCATCAAGAGGTTCTTTAGTTCCTCTTCCTCTCTGCCATTAGAGTGATATCATCTGCATATCTGGGGCTGTTGATATTTCTCCTGGCAATCTTAATTCCAGCTTGTGGTTCTTCCAGTCAGAATTCTGCATTGATGTATCCTGTATATAAGTTATTAATAAATAAGCAGAGTGACAGTATACAGCTTTGTCATACTCCTTTCCCAATTTTGAACCAGTCAGTTATTCCATATCCAATTCTAACTGTTGCTTCTTGATTAGCATACAGGTTTCTAAGGAGACAGTTAAACTGGTCTGATACTCCAATTCTTTAAGAATTTTCCACAGTTTGTGGTAATCCAAACAGTCAAAGTCTTTAGTGTAGTCAGTGAAACAGAAGTAGATGTTTTTCTGAAACTCCCTTTTTTCACCATGATCCAACGAATGTTGACAGTTTGATCTCTGGTTCTTATGCCTCTTGAGAACCCAGATTGTACATCGGGAAGTTCTTGGTTCACATACTGCTGAAGCCCAGCTTCAAGGAATAATTTATTTTATTGAATTATAGCTTATTTACATTGTATATATATGCATATATATATACAGAGAGAGAGTGTGTTGAAAAGCAGAGACATTACTCTGCCAACAAGGTCCATTATAGTCATTATAGTCAAGGATATGGTCTTTCCAGTGGTCGCATATGGTTATGAGAGTTGGCCCATAAAGAAATTCAAGTGCTGAAAAATTGATACCTTCAAACTTTGATACTGGAGAAAACTTCTGAGAGTCCCTTGGACAGCAAGGAGATCAAACTAGTCAATCTTAATGGAAATCAACCCTAAATACTTGTTGGAAGGACTGATGCTGAAGCTGAGACTCTAATATTTTGGTCATCTGACTAATTGGAAAAGTCCCTGATGCTGGGAAAGATTGAGGGCCAAAGGAGAAGACGGCATCAGAAGGATGAGATGACTGGATGGCATCACCAATACAATGGATATGAACTTGGGCCAACTTCAGGAGGTGGTGAGGGCCTGGTGTGCTGTAATCCATAGGATCGCAATAAGTCAGACATGACCAGGCAACTGAACAACAATACATACATTTATATATATATATATACTTTTATGTTATTTTCCATTATGGTTTATCATAGGATATTGAATAGAGATCACTGTGCTATACAGTAGGACCTTGTTGTTTGCCCATTCTATATTTAAGTTTGCATCTGCTAACCCAACCTCCCATGCCATCTCACCCCTAACCTCCCCCCTACCCCTACCCACTGCTCCTGGCAACTACAAATCTATTCTCTATGTCTGTGAGTCATTTTTGTTTTGTAGGTAGGTTCATTTCTGTCATATTTTGGATTCCACATGTAAGTGAAATATATTTTAAATTCTGAATTCCAAATTATTTCTGGCATGCTTGCCTATAAATATTTGGGTTAAGTTTGAGTGGAAAGCTTTTTTTTTTTTTTGCTATGGTAAAGCATTTAATTCATGCTTAATGTATTTGGGATTTGGAAGATATTCTCATGATTTCACAGTAAAATCCATTTAAGATTCCTAGACAATATCCTGAGGCTACTTAGACTTCTCATTTATTTTGGAACTCTTTCAGAAAAGATTTCCTGTGCCTACACAGTGGGTGACAGTGTTTAATAACAATTATTTTAGGCTATGCTTTAGAAAGACCTGGTGATCTAATCAACAGTAGTTTCTTGGGGCACTTTGTTATGTAACACTGCATTTATGACTCTTTTCTACTGAACAACTACAGGGTTGTTCAGTAAAAAAGATGTAATTTTAATACATTCAATCAACATGTTAGGTACTCTGGATTAAGTAATAAATAAGACATTAAAATTCAAAAAATAATTTAGTAGTAAAATGATAAATGTAAAGACATAATGAGATTAGCTCTATATCAATTATTTATTAAGAGAAAATATAAGATATTTAAATACTTGATGAAAGTTTCATTCTAAAGCAAGGGATATCTAAAATTCCCATATAAATTATTAGCAATGTTCTGGAAGACAGACTTACTGACTAGGTAACTCAGAACCTAATTCTGACTTACAAGGAGGAACTGGTTAGAAAATATTGCAAGCATTTAAAATATTGAAAAATCATTATTTTGTAATTGTCTTAAATTTTGTTTAAGGAGGAGAATCCTGGAAAGAGTCAAAAGCATCCCATATGTTGTAGAAAGGAGGGGCTTTAGTAAGGTCATATTTAAGCAGAGATTATAAATCAATAGTCTACTCCAAAGAGTAACTCTATATTTCAAACCAAGAAAGTCAATTCATAAAAGACCAGATTTTTTGTATTTATTTCATAGGTTAAAAAAAAAATCTCTATTATATCTTGCTGATCAAGAAAATGTTAAACCAATACCTTCCTGAAGAGAGAGATAGTATTGTGAGCCACAGAAGCTATTATAAATCAGTGAAAGTGTCACTGTTGTCTGGAAGGAAGACATTTTTATCTGTCCTTCTAGGTTCTTCTGGTTGGTCTAAAAATTAAGTTGACTTGGCAAAGATTAACAGGAGAAAATTAAACAAAAATTTAATAGCATGTATATTTGAAAGAGACCCAGGAAAACTGAATAACTCACCAAAATGGCTAGAGATCTTACCTTAAATACCATCTTTAGCTAAATACAAAGAGGATGGATGCTACAAGTAGTGGGTTTCACACCTCAAGGAGAGAAGGGCAACTCACAGGGAGATGGAAAGCAAATGTTTGGTAAAAAGGTATTTTCTAGGTCTTGCAGAGACAATGGGACACAGATTGGACTCTGATATCAAGCCCTGCTGGGTTTCCCCCACCAGACTTGGTCCATATTCTTTGCTGGTAAATCTGGTAATACCTGTATTCCAAGAATAAGCAGCACTATATCTGCATTTTTTTTTTTTTTTTAGGTAATTAGGGGGAATGCCAGAGTTTCTCCCTGAGTCTTTTGATTGATTGATTCATTCATTTTGATTGATTTCAGCTTGAAATAATACATGTCAAACAAACCTGGAACATAAAGAAAGCTGAGTGCCAAAAAATTGATGCTTTTTGGTTATGGTGCTGGAGAAGACTCTTGAGAATCCCTTGGATAACAAGGAGATCAAACCAGTCAGTTCTAAAGGAAGTCAACCCTGAATATTCATCAGAAGGACTCATGTTGAAACTGAAGTTCCAGTACTTTGGCCACATGATGTAAAGAGCTGACTCATTGGAAAAGACCCTGATGCTGGGAAAGATTGAGGGCAGGAGGAGAAGGGGGTGACAGAGGAGGAGATGGTTGATGGCATCACCAACTCAATGGACGTGAATTTGAGCAAACTCAGGGAGATAGTGAAGGACAGGGAAGCATGGCATGTTGCAGTTCATGGGGTCTCAAAAAGTCAGACATGACTGAGCAACTGAACAACAACAAACTTTGCTCACCTACACTGTCAAAACTGAATTAGAGTAACATAGTTTTTCTTCCTCTCCTAATGCCAGAAAGTCCAAAACACTTAGTTTTGGGAATGGTTGTGTCAAACCATGGGGTGAGAGAGAAAAGGAGAACAATTACTGGAAGAAAACAAAGCAATAGCAAATTATATTTTGCTATCTAGAAAGAGTTATCCGTAAAATTGTAAACTTCAAGTTTAAAATTATTTAAATATAACCTACATGCATATATCATGTACAAGTTCTGTTTAACTTCTTTTAATCATAATTTCTTTACAGATTTAGCAAGCGCCTATAAAACAGAACAAAATTGGAGTAAGATAACAACAAACTAGGCCACTCCCCGACTACTCTTTTCATTTTGGGTACTTTGAGAAACATTGTCATGGCTTGGATTTCTCCTTTTTTAGTGTAACGATCCAGCTGTTATCTTAATTAAGTCTGCCACAGGCAAGGATCTGGTTTTCCACACCTGTGGAGAAGATTGTCATGGCATTTTAATGACTTAATAGGACTTGAGGAAATGGAAGCTAGTGTGAATGTGAGTAATGATTAGTTCAACTGAGTGCCAAAGCTGTCAGTTTCCAATTAAGAGATACGTTTGTTCCTCAACAATGTACTACCAGAAATTGGGTTTATTGACACTGTTAATTCATCTCTTGCCACCTGATAGAAATAACTCAAATGGCTCCCAGTAATCTCTTCGATGAGAGAAGGTTATTGAAATTAGACACAGTTGGATATCAAGTCTAAAACCAAACAAAATAAACTGTTTTCAGCAATAGAAATATATGACAAAAATAATTATCTTTTGTAATGTGCCAAATTTATGTTTTAATTGAATACCATGGGTGTCAGAGTATGTAACTCTAAGCATTGACTATTATATTTGGTAGGGAATGCTGATACGGTTTTTATGAGTAGACAAAAATGGAAAAATTAAACTGTTTTGCTCAGTGATAAGAAGTGATAAGACAAAGGAAAGGTAAAATCTGTCTCCCAATGAAGCACCAATCAATTTATTATTTTGTATACAAATGTGCTGTAGAAAATGGTAAGGAAATTTAAATATAATATGATAAAAACAGATCAATAATAAAACAGAAGTATTTTAATTTACAATATTTATTCTTAATTAAGCAGTGTATCTGTGCTCTGCTCAGTAGTAATAAACACTGCTTCTGAACATTATGTAGTATTACAGAAGCTCTAGGATATGAAATAAGAAAATGTATGAAAGTGATAGATCACCAAAATTATATTTCTGGATATATCATTATCATCATCATTGCTATTATTTAACTAATATGTATGTGCCAAAGAATGGGGTAGGTTCATTTTTTTCATATGATATTTCATTTAATCCTCACAGTTTTTATACTAGTTATTTGTTAGTATTACCCCATGGACTCTAGCCCAGCAAGCTCCTCTGTCCATGGAATTCTCTCAGCAAGACTACTGAAGTGGGTTGCCATTTTCTTCTCCATTACAATCAAAAGAACCCTTATTTTCTGATATGAATCTTCATGTCCCTTTCTCTCAACTATCAAAGTTCCTTCAGGTGTTAATTCTCTTTATTGATATGCAAGGATTCAGCTACAAAGGTCATATTATTTAGCACTGATGCTGTCAGATATCTATTGTCACTGAACTCATTCTACATCTTAATGACAGGGTTTTGCAAGTCAGACTGAGTTTGGTGGGAATAGTTCATCTCTGTCTACTTAGCTTTAGCTGGAAAAGGCAATTTGAGCTACAAGATACACTTTCAAGATAGCTCACTCACTTTGCTGGCAAGTTGATTCTGGCTGTTAGCTGAGTTTAGATGGAACCATTGACCGCAGGCCTCAGATATCTGCATGTGATGTCTCTCCATGGTATAGCTTGATCTTTCTTATTAAAATAGATCAAACAGTTGGATTCCAGGAAAGAACTGTTTCAGAGAAGAAGCCCTAATGAGACAGCCTGGTGTGCTTCTCCTTCCCTCATGCTTGCCAGTCCCCTGAAAGAGTCCATTGTCAAAGTGCGAGGTGACTTTCCAAGAGCATGAAAACTGAGAGATAAAAATCATTTGAAAGCTCCAAAATAATAGTGAATCAGAATACCATATCTATACCTCTTGTCTGAAAGTATGAGAAGAATAGGTGTGTTTCTTTTATTTGTGGAGGGAAATTTTAAGTAGTATAGTGCAAATTTTTCCCTTTCACTGTAATGCAAAATAACCATTTAATAATTACATTTGCATCATTTATATGGAGGAAAGATTATATTAAAGACTGTGATGTCTAAAACTAATAGTTAGAAAATGTTCAATTATAATTTTTAGAAGTCAGAGTTTTTTATCAATCAAACTGCTTGAGTACCTTTAGTGATTATCTCACTAGAGAAATAAGATAAAAGTCAAAAATGAACAATGAGAGTATCTTTACAATTGCTTTAAGTGCAATTAATAAAGTAGTAAAGTAGTAAGAAATATTTACATATCAAAATCAAGGGAAATTAAGAATCCTAAATCTGACATTTTTGTTAAGGTTATTTGCAAGTGAGATGTACTTGAGCTTCCATTTTCTTGACATTGAGGAACATAGGTACAGCTGATAAAAAACCCTATATCCACCAAGATGGAAAATTCAGTTGGAGGTAACTCACAAAAAACTGGAAGTCAAAATTTCTAACCTCTTGGTAGATAGATCTAGCCTGATCCAAGAAAATGACAAAGTCCCTACTCAATAACCTCGATAGTTAAGTGGTGATAAAATACTACCCTCTTGAAATTCATAACCAAGTGATTTAAATGTGATATTTCTAAGATTAGTTTACATATAAATTTAAATTCTCTCTCTGCAAAATCAGAAAGCATATTAATATCTAAGCTTTGAAAGTAATGACTATGCATATTATAACAACTCTGGACTACTTGAGTCAAGTGAAATAAAAGGACTCTCTATGGAAATGGAATGACTAACATCAAATTAGAGAGTTATGTCAGAAATGGAAAAATGAGTAACAATGGCTCTCGAATATACTTGTCTTTATTAAAAAATATTTGAGTAATATTTGAGAGATTATTTTAGAATTTCCTGACAGTTCTATTAAACATATCAATCCATTCATTTAAAATATTTTTCCACACCTAATTTTCAATGTGTTTGAAGAAAACTAACTCAAGCAAAGATTTATCTTATGATAATGGAAATCCATGCAAGGGACATTGGATAGAATCCTAATTCAAAGTTCTTTGCAATTATGCTTAATTTGGGAGGGAAACAGCTTCACTTATTGGTTTCATTCTTGTTCAATTGCTAAATATCCAATTCTTTATGACCCCATGTACTATATAGCCCACCAGGCTCCTCTGTCCATGACATTTCCCAGGCAAGAATACTGGAGTCAGTTGTCATTTCCTTCTGCAGGGGATCTTCCTGACCCAAGGGTGAACACACATCTTCTGCATTGCAGGTGGATTCTTAACCACTGAGCCACCAGGAACTCCCTTTAGGAATACATAGGCTAAATTTATTGGTAAGTTTGGAAGTGTAGGAGTTGGTTTACCTGCATTTAGTATGTGTTCCCCTTTATGCTTCTATTCCTTAAAATAGTCTACATGAGGAGATAGTGTAAGTACAGTACTGTCTAGAAATGGGACATATCTGCCAAACTTGGAGCTCACTTAGCTTGTGCTTTTGGTTCATACACTACAGGATGCTTTCCCAAGCTGAAGTGCAGGTTTCTGCCTGTTATTTTATTTGCTTTCTCAACTATTTAGAAACATCAAATTGTCAATATACACGTTATGTTTTTATTTATTTAATTGAATGATGGATTATTTAAATTCAATAGTGCTTTACAATTTTCAAAAGTCTCACACACAAGGTTTCATATAATTCAATAATAACTTCTCTTTTTTCCCTATTTCTGTGTCTCCCCTCCACATCCCTCTCCCCACTGGTAAGCACTATACTCTATATTCTCTATATCTGAGTGTCTGTTTGTTTTTCTTTTTGTTTTATTCACTAGTTTGTTATATGTTTTAGGATTCCATATACAAGTGATACAAGTGATATCTTTCAGTATTTGTCTTCCTCTGTCTGACTAATTTCACTTGGCATAGTTTCCTCCAGTTCTACCCATGTTGCTACAAATAGCAAACGTTTTCAATAAGTAGCATTCTATATACATGGTATATGCTATACCATATATACTTCTTTATCCATTCATCTGTTCATGGAAACTTAGGTTACTTCCATACCTCACCAATTGTAAACAATGCTGCTATGAACATTGGGGTGCATGTATCTTTTAAAATCAATGTCTTTTTTTGGGATATATACCTAGGAATAGAATTTCTGAGTCATGTAGTAGTTTTATTTTTAGTTATATGAGAAAACTCTATACTGTTTTCCAAAGTGGCTGCACCAGTTTATACTCCCACCAACAGTATATGCTGCTGCTGCTAAGTCGCTTCAGTCATGTCGACTCTGTGCGACCCCATAGACAGCAGCCCACCAAGCTCCCCCGTCCCTGGGATTCTCCAGGCAAGAGTACTGGAGTGGGTTGCCATTGCCTTAGCTTCCTTTTCTCTACATCCTTTCCAGTATTTGTTGTTTGTTTTCTTTTTGATGATAACCATTCTGACAGATGTGCAGTGATAGCTCACTCATCTCATCCTAGTTTTGATTTGCATTTTCCTGATGGCTAGCAATGCAGTGTGTGTGTGTCTGTGTGTGTGTGCATGCACAGATGTGTTAGTCACGCATTCATGTCCAGATATTTGTAATCCCTTGGACTGTAGCCTACCAAGCTCCTCTGTTCATGGAATTTTCCATGCAAGGATACTGGAGTGGGTCGCCATTCCCTTCTCCAGAGGATCTTCCCAACCCAGGGACTGAACCCAGGTCTCCTGCATTTCAGGCAGATTCTTTACCATCTAAGCCACCAGAGAAACACAGCAATGTAGAGCATCTTATTTTGATGTACTTGTTGACCATGTGCATTTCCTCTTTGAAAAAATGTTTTACAGTTGTTTTGCTAGTTTTTCATTCAGGTTGTTTGCCTTTTTGATGTTGAGTTGTATAAACTGTTTATGTATATTGGACATTACCCCTTATCAGTCATATCATCTGCAAGTCAGTATGTTGTCATTTCGTCAATGGTTACCTTCTCTGTGAAAAATTTTTTTTTTTTTTTTACTTTATTTTACTTTTGGTTTTGCCATACATCAACATGAATCCGCCACGGGTGTACATGAGTTCCCAATCCTGAACCCCCCTCCCACATCCCTCCTCATACCGTCTCTCTGGGTCATCCCCGTGCACCAGCCCCAAGCATCCTGTATCCTGCATTGAACCTAGACTGGTGATTCATTTCTTACATGATATTATACATGTTTCAATGCCATTCTCCCAAATCATCCCACCCTCTCCGTCTCCCACAGAGTCCAAAAGTCTGTTCTATACATCTGTGTCTCTTTTGCTGTCTCGCATACAGGGTTATCATTACCATCTTTCTAAATTCCATATATATGTGTTAGTATACTGTATTGGTGTTTTTCTTTCTGGCTTATTTCACTCTCTATAATAGGTTCCAGTTTCATCCACCTCTAAGTAAAATTAGGTTGCATTTATTTTTATTTTTGGTTTTATTTCATTTGCTTTAGGAGACAGATCCAAACAGATTTTGCTGCAAATTATGTCAAGCAATGTTCTGCCTATATTTTCCTCTAGGAGTTTTATAACATCTGGTATTATATTTAGACCTTTAATTCCTTTAGAGTTTATTTTTGTACATGGTGTTAGAGAAATGTGCCAGTTTT
Source organism: Oryx dammah (assembly GCF_014754425.2). Lineage (NCBI taxonomy): Eukaryota > Metazoa > Chordata > Mammalia > Artiodactyla > Bovidae > Oryx > Oryx dammah. The sequence goes on from NW_024070204.1 coordinate 26,914,111, forward strand.
GTGGTTTTATATGTAACTGTTCAGATTTCCCACCACTACTTATTAAAGAGACTCTTATCTGTTGTATATTTTTGCCTGCTTTGTCATAGATTAATTGACCATGAATGTGTAGGTTTATTTCTGGGCTCTTTATTCTGTTCTGTTAATCTATGAGTTTCTTTTTGTGCAAGTGTCATACTGTTTTTTTTTTTTTTTTATTAGTACTATATCATTTTCATGACTTTAGTTTTGTAGTATATGTATAAAGTCAGGGAGTGTGCTTCTTCCAGATCTGTTCTTCTTTCTCAAGATTGATTTGTCTATTGGTGGTCTTTTATGTTTCCATACAAATTTTAAAATTATTTATTCTAATTCTGCAAAAATGCCATTGGCATTTTGATAATGCATTGAATCTGTGGATTGCTTTGAGTAGTATTTTCATTTTAATAATATTATTTTTTCTGATACAAGAACAAACACAAATGACACAAACAGATGGTATATTTTCCCATGTTTTTGCCATCTTCTACTTCTTTCTTCAGTGTCATAATTCTCCAAGTACAAAAGACATTTACCTCCTTAGGCAGGACTGTCCCTATGTATTTTGTTCTTTTTGATGTGATGGTAAGTGGAGTGATTTCCTTTATTTCTCTTTCTGATATTTCATTGTTAATGCATAGAAAGCAACTGATTTGTCTATATTAATTTTGCACCCTGCAATTACCAAATTCATTGATGAGATCTAGTAACTTTTTGGTGGCACCTTTAGAATATCCTATGTAAAATATGTCATATGCAAACAGTGACAGTTTTAATTCTCTCTTCCCAATTTATATTTCTTTTGTTTCTTTTTCTTCTCTGATTGCTGTGGTTAGGACTTCCAAACTATGTTGAATAAAAGTGATGAAAGGAGGCATCCTTGTCTTATTCTTGACCTTAGAGAAAACATGTTCAACTTTTTACCACTGAGTACAGTGTTAGCTGTGGGTTTGTCATATGTGGCCTTTATTATGTCAAGGTACATTCCCTCTATGCCCACTTTCTAGAGAGCTTTTTATAATATATTGAAACTGAATTTTGTCAAAAGCTTTTTCTGCATCTATTCAGATGATCATGCCAGGCTTCCCTGTCCTTCACCGTCTCCCAGAGCTTGCTCAAACTCATGTCCACTGAGTCAGTGCTGCATCCAGCCATCTTGTCCTCTACTGTCCCTTTCTCCTCCTGCCTACAGTCTTTCCCAGAATCAGGGTCTTTTCCAAAAAGTGAGCTGTTTGCACCAGGTGGCCAAAGTATTGGGGCCTCAGCATCGATCCTTCCAATGAACATTCCGGATTGATTTCCTTTAGGATTGACTGGTTTGATCTCCTTGCATTCCATGGGACTCTCAAGAGTCTTCTCCAACATCACATTTGTATGATCCCTTTAAAACATTGTTGGATTTAGTTTGCTAAAATTTTGTTGAGAATTTTTCTTTTGATCTATACTCATCACTGATATTGACCTGTAAGTTTTCCTTTTCTTTTTTTTTCCCTTGATATCTTTGTCTGGTTTTGGTATCAGGGTGATGCTAGCCTCATGGAATGAATTAGGAAATGCCCTTTCCTCTTGGATTTTTGGAATAGTTTCAGAAGGATAAATGTTAACTTTTCTCTAAATGTTTGTTGGAATTCACCTGTGATGCCATATGGTTCTTGACTTTTGTTTTAGGGGGCTTTTTAATTATTGATTCAATTCCATTACTGGTAATTAGTCTTTTCTTTTTTTTAATTTTTATTTTTACTTTATTTTACTTTACAATACTGTATTGGTTTTGCCATACATTGACATGAATCCACCACGGGTGTACATGCGTTCCCAAACATGAACCCCCCCTCCCATCTCCCTCCCCATAACATCTCTCTGGGTCATCCCTGTGCACCAGCCCCAAGCATCCTGTATCCTGCATCAGACATAGTCTGGCAATTCGTTTCTTACATGATAGTATACATGTTTTAATGCCATTCTCCCAAATCATCCCACCCTCGCCCTCTCCCTCAGAGTCCAAAAGTCCGCTCTACACATCTGTGTCTCTTTTGCTGTCTCGCATACAGGGTCATCATATTTTTCACTTCCTCCTGATTCAGTCATGGAAGAATAGAACTTTTTAAGAATTTGTCCGTTTATACACATATCGTTTGTAATAGTCCCATGTGAGCCTTTGTATATCTGCGGTGTCAGTTATAATTTCTCCTTTTTCATTTCTTATTTTATCAATTTGGTTCTTTTTTTTCCTTGATGAATCAGGGTAAAGTTTTATCAATTTTGTTTATATTTTCAAAGAACTATCTTTTAGTTCCATTGATCTTTCTACCTTTTTTTTTTTTAACTATTTCATTTATGTCTGCTCTGATATTTATGATTTTTTGCCTTCTACGAACTTTGGGCTTTGTTTATTTTTTCTTTTCTAGTTCCATACAGTGTAAGGTTATGCTATTTATTTGAGATTTTCCTTGTTTTCTTGTAATGCTTTTTTAATAAACTTTAAATCTATGATTTACTTTACACACGTGTTGAGATTATTGATCAAGGACTTGATAACAGTATTCTTATCAAGACTTTTTTTAAAAAATCAACTTAACTAATCCATATGATTAATGCAGATAATGAAAATAAGTCAGTTAAGAGAGCAATTTGGTGAGAATGTGACTATTGAATATCTTATTGGAATATAAACACTCAAAAAGAAGTGATAATGGCTATAAGGTTTCCTGTTCTCTGTGAAGTTTATATTACATTGCTGTTGTTGTTTGACTTGATTTAGTTGTTGATTTTCTTTATCAAAGCAGACATTTCTCCCAGGTCAAACACAATTGATTAGAAAATTAAAATACTATTGGACATTTATTCTGTCAACTTCGTGTCACTTTTAATATCTGAATCAACAGATCCTTTGACAGTCACCATAGCTTACTGAAAGAAGGGTCTTTGTGTTAGAGGTATTTTCAAATTATTTTTATACTGTTGCTCTCTTTGATTTGGACCAATTATTTTAAGTTCATTAACCCAATGTTTTCACATATAATAATATTAAATAATAATTTTAACTAATAGTGATCCCAAGTATTAAAGATATGTGGGTGAAAATATGTAACAAATTTAATATTCAGATATATTCCTAGTTTCTATATGTTCTTGTATGCATCTTTTCCCTTATAAATTTACACTTTCATTTTGCTTAAAGGAAGATTAGCATTATGAAAGTGCTAAAAACAGGAAAGGATGTAAATGAAATTATTGAGCCATTGTATTATGGGATATAAGACATTCTTGACCTGGAAAGGACTATTCTAGAGGATAAATAATTCAGAATATGGCATAGAGGAAATGCACCCAATCTAAGGTAAATATGAAGAAATATGTGTGAGAAAAAGAGGCAAGTTATCAGATATAAAAGCACCTTCTTCTTCAATAGTAGCAACTTGATTCAGTGATGGTAAAACTTTGATTAAAAGGACTTTAAGGAAATCACATGCTGCTTTGTATATATTTGTCTGGCTGAGATGTAAATGATTTATTTCTGCTAAAAAGTATAATCCCTTATATTTATTATTCTGAGGGACATTAACCAGTTTTGCTTCCAATGAAGCAATCTTAGCATTCTTTTATTAAGTTCCTTCTTAATGTGGAGCTCCCTGAATGCTTCAGTATACATTCTTTGATGTTAGAAATAGAGTGTAAAATGAAAATTTCCTTCTAATGTATTCTAAAGGGCAGAGCTACAGAAACACATATTCCAAAGATGAACTTTCAGTGTATAAAAATATATTAAGCTTTATTTGAGACAAATTGATTTATTTTGTGAAAAGAACAAAGGATAGAATTGACTAAATCAAAAAGATGAAATGTTAATTCATGTGATACTTAAAAGGAAATGTTATGCACCCCATTTCTCTAGTGGTCTTATTAACACCACTGCAGTCCAAATGCAATAAACATGTGTCATCAACGAATTTACAAGTATATTCCGTTTTCTCTCATTTATCAACTGCATTTTCTCACTGAATAATCGTTCTTTCCATTACACATATGAATTAGTTGCAACTGAAAGTTTATTTTTTTAGCCTTCTATTCCAATCACTGTCCTGATAATTGTCACTTTGATTGCTGTGGCATATACGAACTGATAAATCATATGTCACTCAAGATTTTTTATATATAGATAGTGATGTTCTTTTCTGAACTTTCTGACTGAAATTATTATGATTATTTAATTTACCAAATTAAATATAAATAGATATCTGTACAAAGAGAGAGCCAGTTTTATAAGGTTTATTAAGAAAAAATTGTCTAAAGACTCTTCCTTTACCTTTCCTCATTTCTCCTTCTTCAGGTAACTGTTTTTGAATCTGTTAGTTGAATTTTTGTGATTTATTTCCATATCTCTAGAGAATGTACTTGATTGATCTATCAGGCCTTCTCTATTGGCTTGCAACAGAGAAGCTGAACATACAATTATTTTTTCCTTCTTCAAGCCCCAGCACGTACACGTACATTTCCCATCTACTGAGCGTGTGGTCAGTCATGTCCATCTCTTTGTGACACCATGGACTATAATAGCCCACCAGGCTCCTCTGTTCATGGAACTTTTCAGGCAAGAGTACTGGAGTGGGTTGCTACTTCCTTCTCCAGAGGACCTTCCTGACCCAGGGTTTGAACCTATGTCTCATGCATCTCCTGCATTAGCAGGTGAGTTCTTTACCAGCTGAGCCACAAGGGAAGTCCACATTTCCCATGTACCATCCTCCAAAAATGGATATACAGTTATGTGCATGAGGTCAATATTGAGTGATAAATGAATGATATTCACTAATGAGTCACATAATAGATATGCTTACTTATTTCTGCCTGCATCCTCATTATTTTCTTTATGTCTTTCAGTTATATTTGCTTAATTTGCTCTGTATCAAGAATTCAGCTACAGTTTTTTGGTATTAGCTCTATCTTATTTGGTTTAGTTTATTTACTTTAGTTTATTAATAACTTTATTCTTAGAGAAAATTTTCATTAAGTCTTTTGACCTGCTTCAGTCTGAATTGCTTTCCCTCCATATTTGGTGTCTGTGTGCATATCTAGATGTCACATTTCTCTCCTCCTGGAAGCATGGTCTGCCTCTTTGCCCTGCTAGATTTTTGGTTTCTTTCAGTGGTTAATTTCTCAGTATATCCCCTCTTCCTGAAAAAGGATATGTGGAGTTATAAACATTTGATACATGTCTGAAAATATTTTATTTTATTATTCTATGTGATTAATACTTCAGATTGCTATAAAATTTAGATGAATAAACAATTTCTCTTCACAATGTTAACCACATTACTCCACTATCTTTATTATCATTCACTTTCTGCTATTTATAAACACGGGGTCATTTTGATTATGATTTTATGTGATCCATTCTATACTTCTCTCTCCTTTTTCTCAACAGTGTTCTAAAATTTCTAGACATTGTGTTGTTGTTCAGTCACCAGTAGTGTCCAACTCGTTATGACCCCATGGATCGCAGCACACCAGCCTCTGTGTTCCTCACCATCTCCTGAGGTTTGTCCAAATTCATGTCCATTGCATTGGTGATGCCATCCAGCCACCTCACCCTCTGAGGCCCTCTTCTCCTTCTGCTCTCAATCTTTCCCAGAATCACGGACTTTTCCAATGAGTCAACTGTTCACATCAAATTACCAAAACACCAGAGTTTCAACTTAAGCATCAGTCCTTCCAATGAGTATTCAGGGTCAATTGCCCTTAAGATTGACTGGTTTGACCTTGCTGTCCAAGGATCTCTCAGAAGTCTTTCTCTAGCACCATAGTTTAAAGGCATCAATTTTTCAGCACTCTGCTTTCTTTAAGGTCCAGCTCTCACAACAGTACATGACCACTGGGAAGACCATAGTCTTGACCATATGGACCTCTGTCAGCAGAGAAATGTGTCTGCTTTTCAGCACACTGTCTAGATTTGTCATAGCTTCTGATTTCATGGCTGCATTCACCTTCCACAGTGATTCTAGAGCCCAAGAAGAGGAAATCGTTACTACCTCCACCTTTTCCCCTTCTATTTGCCATGATGTAACGGGGCCAGATGCTGCAATCTTAGTTTTTTTCATATTTATTTTTAATACAACTCTTTCACTCTCCTCCTTCACCCTAATTAAGAGGTTCTTTAGTTCCTCTTCATGCATAGTCCATCATGAGAAATGCTGGGCTGGATAAAGGACAAGCTGGAATCAAGATTGCTGGGAGAAATATCAATAACCTCAATATACAGATGACACCACCCTTATGGCATAAGTGAAGAACTAAAGAGCCTCTTGATAAAAGTGAAAGAGGAGAGTGAAAAAGTTGGCTTAAAGCTCAACATTCAGAAAACAAAGATCATGGCATATGGTCCCTTCACTTCATGGCAAATAGATGGAGAAACAGTGGCAGACTTTATTTTGGAGGCTCCAGAATCAGTGCAAATGGTGACTGCAGCCATGAAATTAAAAGATTCTTAGCAACTAAGACCAACTTAGATATGGCCAACTAGATAACATATTAAAAAGCACAGACATTACTTTGCCAACAAAGGTCCATCTAGTCAAGGTTTTTGCAGTAGTCATGTATGAATGTGAGAGTTGGACTGTAAAGAAAGCTGAGCACCGAAGAATTGATGCATTTGAGCTATGGTGTTGGAGAAGACTCTTGAGAGTCCCTTGGACTGCAAGGAGATCCAACCAATAAATCCTAAAGGAAATCAACCCTGAATATTCACTAAAAGGACTGATGTTAAAGCTGAAACTCCAATACTTTGGTCACCTGATGCGAAGCGCTGACTCATTTGAAAAGACTCTGGTGCTAGGAAAAATTGAAGGCAGGAAGAAAAGGGGACAACAGAGGATGAGATGGTTGGATGCCATCACTGACTCAATGGACATGAGTTTGAGTAAACTCCAGGAGTTGGTGATGGACAGGGAGGCCTAGCGTGCAGCAGTACATGGGGTCACAAAGAGTCGGACATGACTAAGCGACTGAACTGAAGTGAACTGAACTTAGTTCCTTTCTATTAGTGCCTTAATATATATCTACACTCATGACTGTGCCAGGATTTCCATGGACTCTGAATTTGGAAAATGTTCTTTCAATTCAGTTCAGTTCAAAGTTTCACCTTTAGCATCATTCCTTCCAATAAATATTAAGGAGTGATTTCCTTTAGGATTTACTGATTTGATCTCTTTGCAGTCCAAAGGACTCTCAAGAGTCTTCTCCAACACCACAGTTCAAAAGCATCAATTCTTTGGCACCCAGCTTTCTTCACAGTCCAACTCTCACATCCATATATGACCACTGGAAAAACCATAGCCTTGACTAGGCAGACCTGTGTTGTCAAAGTAATGTCTCTGCTTTTGAATATGCATCTAGGTTGCTCATAACTTTTCTTCCAAGGAGTAAGCGTCTTTTAATTTCATGGCTGAAGTCACCATCTGCAGTGATTTTGGAGCCCCCAAAAATAAAGTCTGACACTGTTTCCACTGTTTCCCCATCTATTTCCCATGAAGTGATGGACCAGATGCCATGATCTTCGTTTTCTGAATGTTGAGCTTTAAGCCAGCTTTTTCACTCTCCTCTTCCACTTTCATCAAGAGGCTTTTTAGTTCCTCTTCACTTTCTGCTGTAAGGGTGGTGTCATGTTCTCTAGTCCTAAAATATTTTCATTATATAATTTAAGATTTTCTATGTTTTTTTTTTGTCCTTTGAGTAAATAATCTATGTACATTTATGTTCAATTTAGTTGATCATTCCTATTTTTTCCTGTTCTCCATATCTTTTAACTTTCTCAGTTATTTCTTCAACTTTATATTTCAAACATTAGTAACTTAAAAATTTCTGCCACCTTGTTATATTTGTAATTTCCATTAGTATTTTCTCTGAATTTTTTGTGGTATCTTACTTTTGTATCACAGAATGTGAGACTAATGTGAGACTATTCACTAATGTGAGACTATCACTGAGAATTTTATATTTTATAAGTATAAATAAAATTTTTCTATTTTGATAGATTCCCTATGTCTCTTATCTGTTGGTTTTAGCCTTTTTCATTTAGGTTTCATAGTTTACTTTCTATTGTCTGTTATTTTTTCCAAAGAACTGTTTGTACTAGAGCTCCAGTGAGTATTGATAGGATTGGTGTATATTAGGTAAAGATGCCAATGTTGCTCTCTCTGGTACTTCTTCTTGGGCTGGTCAGTTTTCCCAGAGACTACTCCTGGAAGGTCTTTGTGTGATGCTAGAACATACTATTAAGGTGGAGATAGGCTATCAGCTTTTAGTTTGCAAATATAGTTATGATTTTTGGTTTGGTATAGTACCTGTGCTTGAAACTGTATTTGATTCCCATAATTAATAGGCCTTTTTCTATCTCCAGGGAACAACTTGGTATATTATTGCTAGTTTGTGGGACTGTCAGTTATGTAACTGAAAGAGTAGAAGGAATTCAGGGATATACTCATTGTTTAAAGCATTTTATAATCCCAGTCTTATCACTACTTATAGAAGCATCAAATGCTGTCAGTTCATAAATAATTTAAATATTATACTTTAAAGGTAAAGGTTTATAATCAGCTATCCCCAACTGCACATTTAGAATTTCCCTTTTTATGGTTTAATACTTTAGTTACCAGTCATTTATTTGCTTTCCATTTTTCAACATTTGATTGCTCTTCTTTATATTGTTTCCTTGCTTGTGAGTGTTTTACCTTAAGGAATAATCTTTAATCTGCTCTCAACAGCAGGTATAGTTTGGGGGATAAAGGATTATATAATATAAAGGGATTTTCTTTAAGAAAGGTAATATATAAGCATAAATAATATGCAAAATTAGATACCGGTCTTGGAAGGAGTCCATGCAGTGTATCTCCAAAACTCCAAAGTTTAAAATTAATGAGAATCATGGTAAATTCAAATGTTAGTATTTTTTTGAGAAGGGGAAAACTATATGCTTCTTTTCAACTTGCCATCATTATTCAAAGTCTGATCTGAACCACACTGAAATGCACTTGTTCAAAAATATGTGTGGGAAGAATTAATCCTTAATTTTTCTTCATAGTATATTTTGTAGTAATTGGATTTTAATTTTTGTTCATCATGTCAACAGGTAACTAGAAAATGATGCCTTTAAAATCCTTGAGCATTTATGCAACAATAGATTTATTTTAGCCTATTTTACTCTATCATATGTATAAACTACTTTCAATATGGTAAACATACTGTCTTACAGATATGAGTAAATATTAACCACATTCACATTAAAATGACTTAAAATGACTTGTTTCTCATAGTTACATTATTATAGAGAATTTAAAAGATATGGATTAAAATATGCAAGGAAATAGTTTGTGGTTAAGAAGACATGTGCAAGAATTGGTGTTCTCTTTTACTATAGGAACTTCACTTTGACTTTTCACTTTCATGCATTGGAGAAGGGGATGGCAACCCACTCCGGTATTCTTGCCTGGAGAATCCTAGGGACAGGGGAGCCTGGTGGGCTGCGGTCTATGGGATCACACAGAGTCAGACACGATTGAAGCAGCTTAGCAGTAGCAGTAGTAGCAGTTTATTATATCTTATAGTTTTGGAGATGATCATTTTATCAGTTCACAGATGTTGAGGCTCTACTAAATGTTATGTATTAAATAAATAACATTAAAATTATGATGAAATTTTAAAGTCTAAGTTAGAGGTTTTAAAAGTGAAAGAGACAACTAAATGGATATGAGAGACACTTATGAGAATAGAAAAATAAAGATACATGAAATTAGAAAAAGGAGAGCCTTGGACAAAAGGAGCTGTTTTAAATAGATAAAATAGATTCCAATAAGGTGATACTTAAAATCAACCAATTTATTAACCCTTGGATACAGTAAGCAAGGATGTCATCAATTATAGGAGACAAGATCAGAGTTGTAGTAACAGGGGCAAAAGGAAAAATTAACATACTGTCTGGTGGAGCATTTGAGAAAGAGAGAGCTAGCTAATTGAGGATTTTTAAAACAGATTAATTGTTAAATTTAAGATGTTGTCAAGGATGATTTCAAGATTTTTTAAAAATCATTTCAAAATTAATGAGAGGGAAAATGAAATATATGTGTACAGATGAGAAAAAATAATGGAAGCATTAGAAAAATGATTAAAATAAATGATATATATAGAATGACTAGGAAAATGCCTAGAATAGAAAAGGAACACAAAAATAATACTTATTGCATAAATAAAATGTACATAAACATGAAAATGAGTTAGGTCTATCGTTAAACTTATGAACACGCAAAAACAAGCAAGTTAAATTTAAAGAAGCACCAAATATGTCGTTTTTAAAGAAGTGGTGAAATAGTACATGTCTCCAGATAAAGAGTCATCTAGATTAACTAATGCATCTTTCATCATCTTATCTTCACTATGATTTAGAAGTTCTAATTTTCAAATTGTGTGCTAGTTTGAGCATTCTTTGGCATTGCCTTTCTTTGGAATTGGAATGAAAACTGACCTTTTCTAGTCCTGTGGCCACTGCTGAGTTTTCCAAATTTGCTGGCATATTGAGTGCAGCACTTTCACAGCATCATCTTTCAAGATTTGAAATAGCACAAATGGAATTCCATCACCTCCACCAGCTTTGTTCGTACTGATGCTTTCTAAGGCCCACTTGATTTCACATTCCAAGATGTCTGGCTCTAGATGAGTGATCACACCATCGTGATTATCCAGGTCATGAAGATCTTTTTTGTACAGTTCTTCTGTGTATTCTTGCCACCTCTTCTTAATATCTTTTGCTTCTGTTAGGTCCATATCATTTCTGTCCTTTATCGAGCCCATCTTTGCATGAAATGTTCCCTTGATGTCTCTAATTTTCTTGAAGAGATCTCTAGTCTTTCTCATTCTGTTGTTTTCCTCTATTTATTTGAATTGAATCCTGAAGAAGGCTTTCTTATCTCTTCTTTCTATTCTTTGGAACTCTGCATTCAGATGCTTATATCTTTCCTTTTCTCCTTTGCTTTTCGCCTCTCTTCTTTTCACAGCTATTTGTAAGGCCTCTCCAGACAGCCATTTTGCTTTTTTGCATTTCTTTTCCATGAAGATGGTCTTGATCCCTGTCTCTTGTACAATGTCACTAACCTCATTCAATAGTTTATCAGGCAGTCTATCTGTCAGATCTAGTCCCTTAAATCTATTTCTCACTTCTACTGTATAACCTTAAGGAATTTGATTGAGGTCATATCTGAATGGTCTAGAAGTTTTCCCTACTTTCTTCAATTTAAGTCTGAATTTGGTAATAAGGAGTTCATGATCTGAGCTACAGTCAGCTCCTGGGCTTGTTTTTGTTGACTGTATAGAGCTTCTCCATCTTTGGCTGCAAAGAATATAATCAATCTGATTTCGGTGTTGACCATCAGGTGATGTCCATGTGTAGAGTCTTCTCTTGTGTTGTTGGAAGAGGGTGTTTGCTATGACCAGTGCATTTTTTTGGCAAAACTCTATTAGTCTTTGCCCTGCTTCATTCTGCATTCCAAGGCCAAATTTGCCTGTTACTCCAGGTGTTTCTTGACTTCTGTTGCGAGCGAAATGACAGACAAAACACGAGACACACAAGAGACAGACAATACACACACTCCGGCCAGAGGAACAGAACTACACAAAACTAATTGCAGTTTATTATTATAAAAGCCCCCTAGGCAGAATTCCAGACTGCATGAATAAGCCTTTTCAGTACATCACAGGTGCATACATGTTATCGTACAACAAAGGGGAGTGAAATCCCTGTCTACTGCAGAGTCTGTCCAAAGCCCTCTTTTCCTTCTTATCACAAGAAGGGAATGCTCCCTTGTTTGCAAGGGACCATTAAACTCAAGGCTGTGTCCAGACTCTTTGGCAGAACGCTTCGTTTGCAAGGACGTTCAGCCCGAGCAGAGCAGAGAGACCCGTTTGCAGGCACATCTCTGCTACCCTATTAACCTTTCAACTTCCTACTTTTGCACTCCAGTCTCCTATAATGAAAAGGACATCTTTTTTGGGTGTTAGTTCTAAAAGGTCTTGTAAGTCTTCATAGAACTGTTCAACTTCAGCTTCTTCAGCGTTATTGGTTGGGGCATAGACTTGGATAACTGTGATATTGAATGGTTTGCCCTGGAAACGAACAGAAATCATTCTGTTGTTTCTGAGATTGCATCCAAGTACTGCATTTCGGACTCTTTTGTTGACCATGATGGCTACTCCATTTCTTCTGAGGTATTCCTCCCTGCAGTAGTAGATATAATGGTCATCTGAGTTAAATTCACCCATTCCAGTCCATTTTAGTTCGCTGATTCCTAGAATGTCGACGTTCACACTTGCCATTTCTTTGGCCACTTTCAATTTGTCTTGATTCATGGACCTGACATTCCAGGTTCCTGTGCAATATTGCTCTTTACAGCATCAGACCTTGCTTCTGTCACCAGTCACATCCACAGCTGGGTATTGTTTTTTGCTTTGGCTCCATCCCTTCATTCTTTCTGCAGTTATTTTTCCACTGATCTCCAGTAGCATATTGGGCACCTAATGACGTGGGGAGTTCCTCATTCAGTATCCTATCATTTTGCCTTTTCCTACTGTTCATGGGGTTCTCAAGGCAAGAATACTGAAGTGATTTGACATTCCCTTCTCCAGTGGAAAATTCTGAGAGAGATGGGAATACCAGACCACCTGACCTGCCTCTTAAGAAATCTGTATGCAGGTCAGGAAGCAACAGTTAGAACTGGACATGGAACAACAGACTGGTTCCAAATAGGGAAAGGAGTATGTCAAGGCTGTATATTGTCACCCTGCTTATTTAACTTATATGCAAGAGTACATCATGAGAAATGCTGGACTGGAAGAAACACAAGCTGGAATCAAGATTGCTGGGAAAAATATCAATAACCTCAGATATGCAGATGACACCACCCTTATGGCAGAAAGTGAAGACCAACTAAAAAGCCTCTTGATGAAAGTGAAAGAGGAGAGTGAAAAAGTTGGCTTAAAGCTCAACATTCAGAAAATGAAGATCATGGCATCTGGTCCCATCACTTCATGGGAAATAGATGGGGAAACAGTGTCAGACTTTATTTTTTTGGTCTCCAAAATCACTGCATATGGTGACTGCAGCCATGAAATTAAAAGATGCTTACTCCTTGGAAGAAAAGTTATGACCAACCTAGATAGCATATTCAAAAGCAGAGATATTACTTTGCTGACTAAGGTCTGTCTAGTCAAAGCTATGGTTTTTCCAATAGTCATGTATGGATGTGAGAGTTGGACTGTGAAGAAGGCTGAGCACCGAAGATTTGATGCATTTGAATTGTGGTGTTGGAGAAGACTCTTGAGAGTCCTTTGGACTGCAAGGAGATCCAACCAGTCCATTCTGAAGGAGATCAACCCTGGGGTTTCTTTGGAAAGAATGATGCTAAAGCTGAAACTCCAGTACTTTGGACACCTCATGCAAAGATTTGACTCATTGGAAAAGACTCTGATGCTGGGAGGGATTGGGGACAGGAGGAGAAGGGGACGACCGAGGATAAGATGGCTGGATGGCATCACTGACTCCGTGGACATGAGTCTGAGTGAACTCTGGGAGTTGGTGATGGACAGGGAGGCCTGGTGTGCTGAGACTCATGGGGTCGCAAAAAGTCAGACACGACTGAGTGACTGAACTGATTTTCCAAATATGTGTTTCTTCACTAAAACATGTTTATTGATTTCTTTAATTAAAATGGTGTGGCTTACAACTATTCAGGGTTCTCTTTCTTACAGAACTTGTAAACCAATATATGATATAAACTTATGCAGATAATTACTCATATGAACTTAAATTTTGATGTCTTATAAAGACAAAATTTGAGATCCATAGTATAATGAGTGGATTCAATATTTTATCTAAGTCTGGGAGGCTCACTGAAAATTAGCCAGGTAGAGAGCAGAGAAAATTAATTTTCTAAGCAGGAGAACATTATTCTTGAAGGAAAAGGAGTAGGAAGTATATGATAGGGTCTAGTTAGGGAGGCAATATACAGAGATCCCTCCAATACTGTGTTATTGTGTGGATCTATCAGAGAGAAAACTGAAGCCCCAAGAAAGGCTAGATATAACTGGCAACACATTCTGGGTTTTGGCTTAAAGATATAAAGTCTACATGAAGAATAGATCAGTTGAGAAAAATGAGTTATATATTACCCAGGTAAGAGATGGTGGTTTCCCTGACAACTTAAATAGTAGGGAAGTTGGAGAAAAATAGAAATATTCAAGATAATTGTTATGATAGAACTGGCAGTATTGGTAGTTGAATAATGGCTAGTGAAGGAGAATGAGGCACAAGGACAATTATCATTTTTTTGCATAAAAGGCTGTGAGAAAGGACTACAGTGTAATAAAATTCGCAAGACTAGAAAAGAAAAATAGATTTTGCTTGCTATATGTATACAGATCAGATAATCTGATGTATAAATGGAACCATTTAAAATGGAAAATGTTTGGTAGGGAAATAAAAATAACTCCTTTTAAGGAATACAGTGAAGTGTTTTGAATATATGTATGCATTTTAATAAAACACATAGAAGTCCTTCAGAAGGCATGATGTTCATACACCTGTTGAATAAAATTATTTAGACTCAGTATATTGGTTTAGTATAATAGGCTTATTCAGAGAAACATTTTGCTCTGGTAAAAGGGGTGAATTGTGAATAGGTGTTGTATAAATATTTGCTTCTAAAAAAACACATTGCAGGAATAAGGTGTTGTTTTTTTTTTTTGCTACACTATGCATTTCTACAATGAGAAAAACAAAATAATAAAGTAGTATGCATAATTATTACTTTTAATACTTAGCGGTAGTACAGGTAAGCTAGGGGGTTCCCTGGCTCAGATGATGAAGAATCTGCCTGCAATGTGGGGGACCTGGGTTCGATCCCTGGGTCAGGAAGATCCCCTGGAGAAGGGAATGACTACCCGTTCCAGTATTTTTGCCTGGGAAACTCCATGGACAGAGGAGCCTGGCAGGCTACATACAGTCCATGGGGTCACAAAGAGTTGGACATGACTGAGTGACTAACACTTTCATGAACAATTTATTACCCATAATACTTAAGTTGTTATATTGCACCTAATACAATCTTTATTGTTACTGAATAATAAATGAATTCTTACATAATACTCATTGAACTCACTTGAATCCTAAATGTATATCTCATCACTGAAGAACTTAAAATCTTCATGCTACTTTCCAAAGGACAAAGAAATGAATTGAGTAATTTTTATTTTTTGTTATATTGAAATCTCTGTACATTTTACAGAAGAAATAGACTTATTTAAACTATTTATTTTATTTAAACAAACAGATTTCAAAAAGTTTAATTCAGTAAGAAACTAATCTTGGAAACCAGTTTCTAGACATAAATATGTTTGTTGTTTAAAGATAAATTGTTTATTTATAGAGTTCACTGTGATCTAAAGAAGATTATTGAAACAATATATATCAGAATATCTACTCTTCCTCTCCACGCTCTTCATGTAATAACCCTGCCATTGTCATTTCCTTGGCTTGGGAGTACTATAATTTTTTCTTACCTCATAATTTAGCAAAAATTGGAATCTCTTAAAGGAACAATTGAAAATTATTACCATGCTCAATGGTAGATGCCATTCAGTTTTAATAATGGAAACTACATGACTCTAGGGAATTAGACATTTTCAAACAATTATCAATTACTAATACAACATATACAATCATAACTTAGTGGATATAGTTGTTATTTATGTTTAATCTTTATCTCTCTGATATGTAACATAATGAAAATACAAAGCAGAATTTATAATTTCAAAAGTGACTCTATTAAATGTGTATGATAATATATTTGGATTATATATAATTATAATAGATATATTCTATTAACATTGGCATTTTGACATTTTGGTTTTTCAAATAATTGTGCAGGCAAAATGGAGTGAATTCTCTAATAAGATTGATTTATTATTCTTATATAGTAATATTGTTAGACAGTATTTTTTGCTTGTAATTAAGCATCCTATTTATGCATTGACCCTTGAAAAATATGAGTTTTAGATTGGATGGATCCGTTTAATAGATGGAATTTTTTCACTAGAAAATTTTGCAGTACCGCAGGATTTATGGTTGGTTGAAGCCTTGGACATGGAACTAGGATAGAGAGTTACCATGTACAGAGGATCCTCATGTGTGAAGGATCAATTATAAATTACAGTAGGATTTTCAGCCAGAGGGTAGGTGCTCTTAACCCTTGCTTTGTTCAAGGGTCAGCTGTCATGTGTTGATGTCACATCAATTAAGGATTTAGATTGAAATCATTTGTTATAAATAGATATTCTGCACCAAACAGTGTCTTTCATAGAGGATGCTCTTTAAATGTTTGGTATACTGAGTCTAATTTAAGATAAGACTTCAGAAAATATACGGTAAGATTGTGTCTCTGTACAATATATTGGTTAAGTATGCAGATAAGGATATTACATTCAAAAATATATGTGTCTATACTATATTTAGGAAACGGTTAAACTAGATTCATACTATATATTTAAAAATATTTACATATGCACAGATCAATAAAGGATATAGTCCTATCTTTAATTTGCTAAAGAAGTCACAATGAATTTTAAAGAATTAGACCTTTATATGTTTATGTCAAAAGATATCTTCATTAAGATACGGAGTTCTGCCAAGAGAACACACTGGTCATAGGAAAACACCCTCTTCCAACAACACAATAGAAGACTCTACACATCGACATGACCAGATGGTTGATGCCAAATTCAGATTGATTATATTCTTTGCAGCCAAAGATGGGAAGCTCTATACAGTCAGCAAAAACAAGACTGGGATCTGACTGTGGTTCAGATCATGAACTCTTTATTGCCAAATTCTGACTGAAATTGAAGAAAGTGGAGAAAACCATTAGACCATTCAGGTATGACCTAAATAAAATCCCTTATGACTATACAGTGGAAGTGAGAAATAGATTTAAGGGACTAGATCTGATAGACAGAGTGCCTGAGGAACTATGGACGAAGGTTCGTAACATTGTACAGGAGATAGGAATCAAGAATATCCCCAAGAAAAAGAAATGCAAAAAAGCAAAATGGCTGTCTAAGGAGGGCTTACAAATAGCTGTGAAAAGAAGAGAAGCGAAAAGCAAAGGAGAAATGAAAGGATATACCCATTTAAATGCAGAATTCCAAAGAATAGCATGGAGAGATAAGAAAACCTTCCTCAGTGATCAATGCAAAAAATAGAGGAAAACAATAGAATGGGAAAGACTAGAGATCTCTTCAAGAAAATTAGAGATACCAAGGGAACATTTCATGCAAAGATGGGCTCAATAAAGGACAGAAATGGTAGGGACCTAAAAGAAGCAGAAGATATTAAGAAGACGTGACAAGAATACACAGAACTGTACAAAAAAGATCTTCACAACTCAGATAATCATGATGGTATGATCACTCACCTAGATCCAGACATCCTGGAATGTCAAGTCAAATGGGCCTTAGAAAGCATCACTACAAACAAAGCTAGTGGAGGTGATGGAATTCGAGTTGAGCTATTTCAAATCCTGAAAGATGATGCTGTGAAAGTGCTGCACTCAATATGCCAGCAAATTTGGAAAACTCAGCAGTGGCCACAGGACTGGAAAAGGTCAGTTTTCATTCTAATCCCAAAGAAAGGCAATGCCAAAGAATGCTCAAACTATCATATAATTGCACTCATCTCCCACGCTAGTAAAGTAATGTTCAAAATTCTCCAAGCCAGGCTTCACCAGTATGTGAACTGTGAACTTCCAGATGTTCAAGCTGGTTTTAGAAAAGGCAGAGGAACCAGAGATCAGATTGCCATGATGATCTTCTGGATCATCAAAAAGCAAGAGAGTTCCAGGAAACATCTATTTCTGCTTTATTGACTATGCCAAAGCCTTTGTGTGGATCACAATAAACTGAGGAAAATTCTGAAAGAGATGGGAGTACCAGACCACCTGACCTGCCTCTTGAGAAACCTGTATGCAGGTCAGGAAGCAACAGTTAGAAGTGGGCAAAGAACAACAGACTGGTTCCAAATAGGAAAATGAGTATATAAGGGCTGTATATTGTCACCCTGTTTATTTAACTTATATGTAGAGTACATCATGAGAAATGCTGGGCTGGAAGAAGCACAAGCTGGAATCAAGATTTCTGGGAGAAATATCAATAACCTCAGATATGCAGATGACACCCCCCTTATGTCAGAAAGTGAAGGACTAAAGAGCCTCTTGATGAAAGTGAAAGAGGAGAGTGAAAAAGTTGGCTTAAAGCTCAACATTCAGAAAACGAAGATCATGGCATCCGGTCCCATCACTTCATGGCAAATTGTTGGGGAAACAGTGGCTGACTTTATTTTTCTGGCCTCCAAAATCACTGCAGATGGTGACCCCAGCCATGAAATTAAAAGACACTTACTCCTTGAAAGGAAAGTTATGACCCACCTAGACAGCATACTGAAAAGCAGAGACATTACTTTGTCAACAGAGGTCCATCTAGTCAAAGCTATGGTTTTTCCAGTGGTCCTGTATGGATGTGAGAGTTGGACTATAAAGAAAGCTGAGCACCGATGAATTGCTGCTTTTGAACTGTTGTGTTGAAGAAGACTCTTGAGAGTCCCTTGAACTGCAAGGAGATCCAACCAATCCATCCTAAAGGAGATCAGTCCTGGTTTTTCATTGGTAGGACTGATTTTGAAGCTGAAACTCCAATACTTTGGCCACCTGATGTGAAGAGCTGACTCATTTGAAAAGACCCTGATGCTGGGAAAGCTTGAGGGCAGGAGGAGAAGGGGACAACAGAGGATGAGATAGTTGGATGGCATTGCCGACTGGATGGACATGGATTTGGGTGGACTCCAGTAGTTGGTGATGGACAGGATTCCTGGCGTGTTGCGGTTCATGGGGTCACAAAGAGTTGGACACAACTGAGCAACTGAACTGAACTGAACATTGAAAATTTGTTAAATACTTTTTTTCTGAAATACACTCTCCAAACAAAAGCATATATCTGGCTACATGGAGACTGGGAATAGCAACCTTCTCCTCTCATTTAAATGAACACCTTATTTTAGACAGAATCATTTGAGCAGAATTGAAAGATGGCATGGAACTTAGCTATTATATTACTTTTAATGATTAACATTAGAATTCAAGGAAGAATTTTGAAAGGCTCTGTTTTCCTCAGCTTTGTAAGAAGGATTGAGACATATTACCTGGTCTTGCCATATGAGACTGAAAAAAAAAAAATCAGAGAACAGAAAAGAATAGAAACCAATATAAACTTTAGCACCTTATATACATTTTGAATTGTAGGAAGGAAATATTATCAAGGTAAATGATAGAAGGGCCTAGAAAAAAAAACATTTTTCATGTTATTCATTCATAATTGCAAGCCTGGGCAGGACGATATGTGCTTAAAAGTGAATAAGCTGAAGATATAAATCAACCCACAAAAAAGAAACATGTTAATTTTGTGTAGTTTGTCAGAAAACAGCATGCTAGAGAGTGCATAATTGTATACTTTGAAAGAAGATATTCAGTGAAAAAGTGAAAATAAAAATCCTTTATACTTACAAAGGAAACTGAAGCAAATACTGAAAGCATTGTGTAAGAAATAAAACTTCATGTTGTGTTCTAGATTTAGAAACTGACAAAATACTTTTAATTTGACTCAATCCTACTACAGAAGAAAAACAATAAATTGTCTCAAATACCAAAAGCTGTACTGAATTTTATTGTGTGTAATAAAAAGATTAAGTTGGGAGAAAAAAGAATAAACTCATGTTAAATTAAATCGAGATAAATCTGAAATGATTAACAATATGTGAAATCTGTGCTATATCATCAATTATATTTTACGATTCCTGTGGCATGCTGTGCTTCATGCTCAGTCATGTCCTACTCTTTGCCATCCTATGGACTGTAGTCTGCCAGGCTCCTCTGTCCATGGGATTCTTCAAGCAAAAATACTGGCGTGGGTTGCCATGCCCTTTTCCAGGGGATCTTCCTGACCCAGGGATTGAACCAGCGTCTCTTATGTCTACTACATTGGAAGGCAGGTTCTTTACCACTATCGCCACTTGGGTAGCCCCTAAACAAAATTATTGCCTTTTTTCCTTACCCAACTCCCCTAAGATTGCTGGCAATGACCTGCAGTATTTTCTCAGATTTCCAGTGTTGGTGAAGTTCTGCCTTTAGGGAGTAGCTTATGGATGACTGTGAGTTCTGAATCACAATAAAAATAGCTTGAAGGCTAGGTAGAATACCCAGATTTGGATGCCTCCTGAAGTGTGTGTCATTTAAAACACTTTTAATGAAGCAACAAGAAAATGAAAATATAAGTAGAAATTTTTTCTGTTGTTTAGTCACTAAGTCGTGCATAACTCTTTTGTGACTCCTGGACTGTGGCGTGCCACGCTCCTCTGCCCATGAGTTTCTCAGGTAAGAATAATGGAGTGGATTGTCATTTCATTCTCCAGGGGATCTTCCTGACCCAGAGATTGAAACTTTGTTTCCTGCATTGGCAGGCAAATTCTTTACCACTGAGCCACCAGGGAATTTTAAAATAAGACAGATGTATTATTACAATTAATACAAAAATTTGAAAGAAATGGTAATTAAAGAGTGAGACAATATAATCAAACAACAGATTATATCAATTTGTTCCCTTTGCCATCCTCAGCATGCTGCCTCTTATTTGGCCTCTTGTGTTTATAAAGTGGACAAGTATATGTTAATAACAAGAAAATTCAAGAAGATCTTCAACAAGAAAATTTAAGTCCATAGAAGAAGAGAACATGTTCTTTCCACATATCCCTTTTTCAGAAAAAATTTTTAAGAAGTTGCTCATATCCCAGCAGATTATTTCAACTATTAACAATGCCTGTCAAAAATCTAGAGATATGCAAAATGCCTGTGGGTTATCCAAAATATGGGAGCATAAAAGGTATATGTGTAATATGCTTTTAAATTAGGATAATAGTAATTTTTCAACCATTGAGATATTTTTAAGTAAGAAAGATTGAATGTACTCAAAACAATATTTTAGGCCTTTTGTTACATTGACAAGAGCAAAGAAATTCATTCTTTGCAGTTGGCATTTCTAACTCCTGTTGTGAATTCTTGTTTCATAATGCCATTTTAAAAGGATGTCAGTTTTAAGATATCCAGTTTGATTTAATTCAAATGTTCGAGAACTTCTTTTCTGTATTTGTTTTTCTCTTCTTTTATGTGACATTTTATGCTGCTATAGATAATATGTTTTGTGCTTCCAAAACAAACAAAAAAAAGTTAGTGAAGTATTTACTTTTATAAATATCCAATATTTCAAAATAAGGCTCTGCATATTTAATTTTTAAATGAACTTATAACACTGGATTTCTCATTCAATTATATTATTCAATTTTATGAATTATATATGTCTGGCTAACTTTTAGGTAACTTCCAATTTAGCAGTTTTTAGTGTAAAATTTGAGTGGTCAGTTCTGCTTACAAATTCTCAAGTTCTTTTTAAAAAATATCTAAGTAGTTCTTGATCTTCCAAACCCTGGGATAAAACCCAGGTCTTGCTCATTGCAGGCGGTTTCTTTAGCTGCTGAGCCACTAGGGAAGCCCATGAATACTGGAGTGGGTAGCCTATCCCCTCTCCAGGGATCTTCCCGACCCAGGAATCAAATCGGAATCTCTTGCATTTCAGGCAGATTCTTTACAATCTGGGCCACCAGGGAAGTCCCTGTCACAGAAAACCAGTTCAGAATACACTCAATTCTTAAGGTTCTGTTCCTCTAGACCCACTCTCAGTACCAAAATATATTTCAGTAAAGATTCTCCAGAGAAGTGGAATGAATAAGAGATATACACTAAGATATTTATTGCAAGAAATTGTCTTACACAGTTGTGGGAGCTAGGTAAGCAACCCAAAATCTATAAGGTGGGCCATCAGGGAGAGCATACCTGTGCTTAGGGACATGGGCTGAAACTACTGCCCATAGGCAGTTTTCTGTTTTTTAAGGAAAACCTCGACTCTGCTTTTAAGACCTTTAACTGACTGAATCTGGTTCACCTATATTTTCTAGGATAATATTCCTTACTTAAACTGATTATAATTCACTGATTATGGAATTTAAGCACATCTACAAAATATGTTCATAAAACACCAAGCAATTGTCAGAATAACTAGGAATTGTAGCCTAGACAAGCTGATGCACCCAAATGACCATCATGATGACAAAGAAAAATTACATGTACTGTAGTTTGTCGGCAGAGGTCAGAAAGTGAAGAAATTTATATTACCTGCTAAGGAATATAGGTTGTATCCTGTAAAAAATGAGGAGATGCAAAATAATTTTAGGCAAGAAAATTGTCAAGACTTGAGCTCATTGTTCAGTGATGATTCTGGCCCCACTGTGAGTAATGACATAAGACTTCTTTAGAAAAGAACCTGAAATACACATATGGGAGTTATCAAGCATGGTTGGGGTTTTATACCAATGAAAGTGGGTAATATCACCTGTTACATAATTTAATTAGGATCACATATAAATTTCTTTCTTAAGTGCTTAGAATATATTCAAAACTATATTAGAAACTATTAATACCAATGGATTAAAAACCCTGATATTGCCCACAGGACCTCATGCTGCAGAGGCACTAAACACGTAGAGAAAAATGTCTAGAACCATGAATCTGAAGCAATGGGAGAATACATTAGAGTAGTGTGGGCATGATGGAGGGATGCCCATATGCAGGGACAGGAAAGAGTTCAAGAAGCAGGACTAGTATATTAAAAAAAGCAGGAACACTTTTTAACAAAATAGACAGAGTCAGAGAAATTGAAATTCACTATTAGGCTTGAATGCCCAGAGGGACTGAGAGAAAACTAGTAGAGAACAGTGTCAAGGAAACTAAGAAGGCCACTTTCAAGAATAAATTAATGGAGCACAAATTAAGTGGTGCAGCAAGGTCAAGTGAGACAAGAACTGAAAAGGATTCATCATGTTTTGAAGCTAAGAGGTAATTTGTGAACTGGGGAAAACAGTTTTATTAGAAATGTAGAAGGTTGACGCTCTATTATGGTAGGTTGAGAAGTTAATGGGAGGTCAGAAAAATGACAATAATATTTTCAGACTGTAGAAACTTGGTTTAAAACAAATTGTATTAGATTTCTAGGGAGCAAAAACATGGAGTATTTTTTTTTTTTGTTTATGGGTGGTAATTTACCACATTTTAGGCTAGAGGAAAATAATCCAGTGATATGGAAGAGATTAAAAGAGCAGAAAGGGCCCATCTTCTTGAAAATATGCTCTACAAGGTCAGACTTTTCATTTGTTCAGATTACTGCTGTATCACAGGCATAGCAGTTAATTAAAAATATTTACAGAGTGAATAAATGAATTAAAAAAAAAAGTAGAAGTTAACAAGTTCCTCAGCACCAAAGCAGTTAATGGGAGATAACTCTCCAAGATCATCATGTAAGACGATAACAGCCATCAAAGTGAGAGAATAAAGAATGGTTTTCTCAGTATCTGTGCTTTTATACTTTTGCTATATTCTGACCCATCTTTTGGAGAAAGCAATGGCAACCCACTTCAGTACTCTTGCCTGGGAAATCCCATGGACGGAGGAACCTGGTGGGCTACAGTCTATGGGGTCACAAGGAGTCAGACATAACTGAGCGACTTCACTTTCACTTTTCACTTTCGTGCACTGGAGAAGGAAATAGCAACCCACTCCAGTGTTCTTGCTTGGAGAATCCCAGGGACGGCAGAGCCTGGTGGGCTGCCGTCTGTGGGGTTGCACAGAGTTGGACATGATTGACGTGACTTAGCAGCAGCAGCAGCAGACCTATCTTTTTATCTAGCTTCAGTTCAGTTCAGTTCAGTCGCTCAGTCGTGTCCGACTCTTTGCAACCCCATGAATCGTAGCACGCCAGGCCTCCCTGTCCATCACCAACTCCCGGAGTTCACTCAGACTCACGTCCATTGAGTCCGTGATGCCATCCAGCCATCTCATCCTGGGTCGTCCCCTTCTCCTCCTGCCCCCAATCCCTCCCAGCATCAGAGTCTTTTCCAATGAGTCAACTCTTCGCATGAGGTGGCCAAAGTACTGGAGCTTCAGCTTAAGCATCATTCCTTCCAAAGAAATCCCAGGGCTGATCTCCTTCAGAAGGGACTGGTTGGATCTCCTTGCAGTCCAAGGGACCCTCAAGAGTCTTCTCCAACACCACAGCTCAAACGCATCAATTCTTCGGTGCTCAGCCTTCTTCACAGTCCAACTCTCACATCCGTACATGACCACAGGAAAAACCTTGCAAAATCATTTTATTTAAATAAATCCAGGTCATTCTGATTTAGGAGTCTATGTAACAATATATATTCCATATGTATTACATGATATATTTTATACTGTTTTCCTTCATTCTTTTAGATAGGAAAAATTAAAAAAGATCTATTATTAATGGAGTAAAATCAAATCCTAATCATGTATACCTTTTTCTTTTTTTCTCCCTGGTTTTAAGGATGTTATTATACTCAGGCATATATGTTAAATACTACTGAGTATCCTGCTTCAGATACTGGCCCATCTATCACTTCCTCTGAGAAGTCTTCTCTGACCCTAAAGTTGTAGGAAGGTGGCTCTCTTATATGGTCCACAGTACCACTTCATGAGAGGATTGTCTGAGATGAGAAGCAAAGCTTCCTTGCCCTCATGTCTTATGTGTAGTTTGCTTGAAGACAAAGGTGAGGCAAGGCTTAAGGGCATATGACTTTGTTGGAACATCTGCAGAGCAGAGAGAGTGAGAAAGACAGACACTGAGGTGGAAAAAGATGTGAAGCAAGGGCACCTGTAAGTTTCACAACCACCTATAGAGTGGTGAATTTCACAGTTCACCTACTGAGTTCTGCAGAAGTATGTCTCTCCACCATGTGGATGTTCTCCAAGAGACCACACACAAAACACAACAGAAAACAAACAAAATACTGCCTCACAATTGACCACGGTGTGAAGTAGAGGAAAACCAACCTGTCTCCTGTCTGTCTCCTGTTCCCTGCCCACGTTCTGTGGAAAGGAGTTTCTTCATGAGGAATTAATCACCATGACCATTCACCACATAGTAGAGGGCATTACCTGATTGCTTTCTTCTGAAGCTCTTGGAGAAGGCTGATGCTATGATGTACTGAGTTAATATTTTAACCAGATACCAGGCCCAGACCTTTGCCTGGTTGGCCTCAGATGGTGGAATCACTGGGCCTCACACAATGCATCACTGCTTACTCAGTGAGAAGAGACATCCACAAAGAGGCAGGGGACACCTGAGGTGGGTAAAACTAAGGAAAGGAAGATTGTATGTACAATACAGTTCATCTCATGTGCTTCATAAACAGTTCTACTCTGTGTTTTTCTGCTCAGAGGAGATATAAGGGAGAGGGAGATGGATAAATAGACTTCTGTTATTCTTGCTGCAAAGAATGTACACTATCAATTTCCAGAAAACAAAAGCAATAAACAGATGCAGTTACTATATAGGGTATTATTCATAAATTTAGCAATAATTTGTTTCATGCATGTCCATTAAAAAAAGAAGTAGATCTGTAAGGAACATAAAAATGAGGTAAGAATTTTATTCTGAAATAAATTTCCTTAACAAAAGCACAATGAGTTTAAATAATTTGAATACTATAAAGAGAGAGAAGGCTAATCAACTTTATGCTTGGACAGTGAACTAAAATACAACTTATCTTCTTCATTGCTCCCTGGATAAAAAGGGCTTGCAAGTAATCCAGTGCAACCAACTCCTAATTTGTGACTCTCACTCATATTTATCTTGAGAGTAAGAATCTCAGACCATGAGAGTATTTTGCATTGTTAATAAGATAAATAGAGATAATGGAAAATGAATACCACATTCCTATTTTTAATTGCACACAATAAATTTGACTTTTCAAAGTTCTTGCTATCATTCAATTTAAGTGGACCTTATGACTGAGTTAGAAATAATTAAAATAATGTGATTTTTCATACCTCTTGCTAATTTTAGAGTTATCTACACATTTTTCTCATGTGTTAGGCTGGGTGCTTTCTGATTTGAGGAAAGAGTTCTGGAAAACAGAGACATGACAGCTGTCAGATTCTTTGTCCAAATTTAATCAGGAATCAGCCAGAAAGAAATGTCCTAATCTATCAACACCTGCTTGGGATAAGCAGTAAACCCACCAGAGACTGAGCCAAATATAGTGACTTAATTAATTGAAAGACTTTGGCAACTCATCAACATGTGGTGCTTTAGAGCAAGCTCTGGTGTTCAACTGTTGTAGAACTGAATCCACATAACTGTCTTTAAACTTTAAGTAATTAGAAGCTTATTTTTTTAAAAAGCCAGTGAATTTGAAAAGATTTGAAAGTACCAGGGAAAATGTACAAAAGAATGCCTTCTTGATTTCTGTTTTAAACTGATATTATGATTTCCTACAACTTTTAGATGTTAACGTCTTATAAGTATTTGAACTTTGAAGCTTGGCTGTGCTTCTGAGTGAGTAGCATTTTTATACAGCTAACATGGTGCTGATTAAATTGATGAGTGGGTATTCTATGATAAAATTATACATGTACCACCAGCTCTGAAATGCATACATAATTGCCAAAGGACAGTTATTTCATAATAAATTAAGTCACATAAGTGGAATTATACAATATGTAGGGTTCTTCTTTTTCAGGGGGCAGGGGATGGACTGCTTTCACCTAACAGTATTTTCAAGGATCATTCATGCCATAGCATATCAGTACTTCATTCATTTTTATGGTTCAGTATTATCTCTAGTAACTTTCTTTTATTTTAAAATTTATTTTCTAAGAGGTTATTATTGTTACTTTCACTTTCTTATTTTTGCTGTTTACGTGATGATTTGTCATCCTTTTACTTTTAACATATTTGTACCATAGATTTGTATGTATCCAGAATAAAACAAAGACCTCGGTCCTATTTTTATCATCCAGTGTGTCAGTCTTTTTTGACTTAATTGTTTAATTCATTCATATGTATGGTATTTATAAAGTTTTGGTTTATATATGCCTTTTTTATTTTGACAGTGCTTTATGTCTTATTTGTTCCTATGTTCCTCAATTTTTTTTTTCTTTAATGAATATTTTTGCAGTGAAATATTTTTAATTTCTTTAATCACTTTTTTCACTATATTTTTCTGAGTTCTTTTCTTAGTAGCTGATCTGGGGCTTACAATAAATATCTTAACATCAGGCTGCATGCATGCTAAGCCACTTCAATCATGTCCAACTCTTCTCAGCCTTATAGATTGTAGCCCATCCTGCTCCTCTGTGCATGGGGATTCTCCAGGCAAGAATAGTGGAGCGGGTTGCTATGCCCTCCCCCAGGGCATCTTCCTGATGCAGGAATCGAACCTGTGTTTCTTAATGTCTTCTATAGAAGTCCTCATCCTGTGTAGGTCAACTCCTTCTTCCTCATTTTTGTGGTCTTATTATTATACATGTTACATCAAATTTATGTTATAAAAATTAAAATAAATGGTCTTAAATGATTATTATATGCATTTTTGTGACTTTTAAACTAAAAAAAAAATGAATGAGAGCAAGTACATGTGTATAGAGTTTGTTACATTAACTTATTAACCAGTTTTGGGTCTCTTCATTTCTTCCCATAAATGTGTGTTACTATCTTGTGTCATTTCCTTTTTCCAGTACAGTTTGGAGTTCAAACACTGCGTCGTCCGTTGTCAAATGTGACAGGCCAAACAATGCAAGTATATACATGCTTATAGATCTGGTTTTTGTAAATGTTCAAGTAAAGGAAGATAATGCATATGCATTTGTATTGTCTTTCATAATTATGTAATTATCTTTAGCATTCTCTTTGTTCTCTGTGTATATTTGAATTACTGTCTTGAGATACTTAATTTCAGATTAAACAATTATTTTACTAATTCTTTAAGAATAGTCTAATTGAAATAAATCTCAATTTTGTTTCTCTTGGGAAGTAATTTTTTTTACCTTTATTTGTGAAAGAGAGTTTACTGGAGATAACATCTTGACTGGATATATTTTTTCTTTTTTTTTTTGCACGATCTATATGTAGTCCTAATGACTTCTGAACCTCATTTTCTTCTGATCTGA
Organism: Oryx dammah; assembly: GCF_014754425.2. Classification (NCBI taxonomy): domain Eukaryota; kingdom Metazoa; phylum Chordata; class Mammalia; order Artiodactyla; family Bovidae; genus Oryx; species Oryx dammah. Next base: position 26,942,340 of record NW_024070204.1, read on the forward strand.
AGTTAGCTATTACTATTATTGGAGCTTTTCATATAAATTAAGCTATTTTTCCTTGTTGCTTTCATAATGTCTTCATTGTCTTAATCTTTGAATATGTTTATTATGATGTGACTAAGAAAATGCTAGTACTTAGTCACTCAGTTGTGTTTGACTCTTTCTGCCAGGCTCCTTTGTCCATGGGGATTCTCCAGGCAAGAATACTGGGGTGGGTATTCTTCTCCAGAGGATCTTCCCAAACCAGAAATTGAACCCAGGTCTCCAGCATTGCAAGCAGATTCTTTACCATCCGAGCCACCAAGGAAGCCCAAGAAAATGCTAAAATAATCCTAATTAGCACTTACTATGTTTCTTGATTGTACAATTAATATTTTTACTATAATTTGGAAATTTTTTACCTATCATTCCCTTACCTACTTCTTACACTCTCTCTCCTTTCCTTTGTGCTTTTATTATTTATATGTTGGTACAAGTAAGCGTCCCATAATTTTTTGATATTCTGTTCATTTATCTTTATTCTTTCTCTCCTTCAGATTGCATCATCTCTATTGATCTCTCTATATGTTTTCTTATCCTTTTGCTTTTTCTTTTTCTGCTGGTTCATATTTGCCAGTTGAGTCCCTGTAGTTACTTCCTCACATTAATTATTGTGCTCAATTACAGAATGCAGAATGTTCATTCACTCTATTTTATAATTTATACATTTTTATTAATATGGTCATTATAATGAGATATTGCCATTATGCCTCCCTTAGCTTTTTTAAGCATGATATTCTTTGAAAATTTACAATGGCTATTTTGAAGTATTCATCAGCTAAGTTCAAACTATGGAACCCCCATGAGCAATTTCTGCTTTATTTCCTTTCTATACATTGTTCCTTATGTGCTTATTTATTATCTCATAATTTTTCACTAGAGATGGAATATTTTAGATAACATGGCAATAATTTTGCATTCTGATAGCAGCACCACCACAACTATAACTTCCCATGCCCAACAGCTTGTTGAGGTTGTCTGTTTATCTGTTTAGTACCTTGGGTGCACTGTTTTGTTTTCTGTTATTTTCCCAGAAGGATGCTTACTCTGATTTCTTTTTCCAGAAAAGCAGCCTTGGGCTCACACAAAGTCACCCTTTGAATATTGGTTTTCACAATGTTACCTTCGAATATCTCTGTCTCTGTTTGTTAATCTGCTTACTTGTGTTGATATTATATTTAAATTTCAGTTTCCACTAATTGACAGCTAATTTCTCTATTGGGTTTTTACATTTACCTCAGGTATATATTGTGCCATAGTCTGATCAAATTAAATTTAGGCTCCTTCTTCAAGGGTATTGTTTCAAGCCAGCCTTCAAGCTTTGATCTGACACAAGAAGGGCTGTTATTAACAACCTCTTTGCCTAGCTCTTTCTGGTAAACTTGTATTAACAATTTATGTAGAGTTTAGTTTATTGACTTATGAAAATACCACCCTTACTCCTAATTTACCACCAAAATCTCTGTTGTGTTCTAAAGTGCCCTTAAGCTTGATTTTCCCCAAACTGTTTCAAATAATGTCAATTCTTTGGGATTGCTTCAGAAACTCCCCACAAGCAAAAAGCCTGTGCCACTGTTCCATATGTAGGCATGGATACAGTGCCCACTTCTCTTGGAATGACACTTATTTTGTGAGTTTTCTTGGGAGAACTCAGCAAGGACAATAGACTATGGTCTTTTGGGTTTGCCTCTCCAATCAAGAAACTTAAGCCCTACTGTTGAGCTGCAGTGAGTGCAACTGGGGCCTCCATACTTTGAGGTTCAGTTCAGTTCAGTTCAGTTCAGTCACTTAGTTATGTCTGACTCTTTGCAACATAGATCTAGCTGAAGTGGAGCCTGACCCAAGGAATGGGGTTAGGTAGGATAGAACCTCAGCCTTCTTAGCTGTTCGTGCATGACATAGAGCTTCTGCAATTTGAAGCAGATGTGCATGAAAAATGCGTTGATCTGACAGGTTGCTTGAAGAATAAGAAGCCCTGTGATCTTACCTGCATATTGAGAGTAGACATTTCACTAGAATTTCATGGTGAGCTTGTATAAAGGAGAGAGTTACGACTCAGATGGCACATATTTTACCATTCTTTTCAAGATTCAGTAGATTTACTTGAATAAATGTTTTCTCATTTAGTGTATTCCATTAGGACAATTTTAAGAAAGTTGAAAACTGGTAATTTATAATTTTCACCAATTATAGCTGTTTAACTTGAAAGTGTCTCTACAAAGGTCTTAATACCTTCATTCTAGAAGTAGTTATGAAGCTTTCATAAGATTTAAAAATCTATTGAACTGTTTTACTTCAGTGAGGGGAACTTGTTGATTTTAAAACTTCTGATAAAACTAGATTTTCACTTTTTTATTGTGCATCCAGAATTTCTGGTAATCTGTCAATTCTGTACCAGATGGAGTGTCTAATGACTCACTTGGAAAATGGTTCTTATCTTCTTGTGTTGATTCTTTCAGCTTTCCTCTTTAGTACTTTGTGAAGAGATAGTTTATTACCGTAGAAGTGTATTCTAGGATAAAGGATATGAATGACCCCCAATAAATGTATAAATCATTAATGTGAAGATACCTTAGTTTCTGAGAAATGAACACAATATTATTTGTTATTGAGTTATTTTATTAATATGTTTAGAAACTGATATTACAGTACTTTAATCTTTGTGTTATTTCTAAAGCAAATTTACAAAAAAATAATGTGTAGTTTTTTTAAAATCCTGTTTATAGACTGTATATCCAGCAGATTAGCATGATAAGGTGTAATTTTGTATTGTTTGCAAATTTGGAGGCTATAAATCTAACTATATTAGTGCACATTGGTAAACTGAAGTTCACAGAAATGAATTATTTTGCCCAAAGTGGCATAACTAGTAACTAAAAATCTGAGCTCATAAATCTGGGTTATGTTCTCTTTCCACTTTATCACTCTACTTTACCAAAATGGAAACCACTTCTCTTTTCAAACAACACAAATAATTCTTTCATCACTGCCTTTTAAGAAATATATAAATGGCACTTGTTCTAATTTGTAGGCTACAGATAGTAATCCATTACTGAAAGAAAAGAATCATGTAACTTCATGAGACTTCACAAATAGTGATCAATAGCTACTGCCTCCTTTTTTGTTCTATTTTTATTGCCCTGAGAATTACTGAAAATGTCAAGTGATTATAATTTATTGGAAGCAGAGAAGAGACACACATTCTGCACCTCTTCCTAGTTTATTGTGCTCTACTAATTTAACTATGACTGGTGAGTTTGGGGAAAATTTTAGAGGGCTTAATTAAGTACGTGAATAGTACTACCTTTTATAGAATCAGAGGTGAGAACTTGGTTATAGCTATATCTTTTTTTATCATAGGCATATTTAAAGAAAGGGTGATATAATATAGACTGTCCTGTAATAGTTTAATGATCTAATTTGTTAAATAACATGTTAAAGTGTTTATATACTTTAGTAAATCTTTACTCTCTGTACCCATCTTTCTTCATTCTAATAGCAGAAGTCCTAATTTCTCATCCAAATTGAATTTCTAAAAACCTAATAATAATAATTCAATTTTAGTTCTCTTGCATACTGTGTCACTTTAGTCTTTCTTATACACATGTTTCAGCTTTATCCTTCCAATAGCACAACATTCAATATTTCTTCTACTTTTTTAGATCAATTAAATATGTCTTCCTAGCACACCCAGTGTTTAGAATAAATGTCAAAGTTACAAATGATTTCCATTACTCTACAATACTTCAGTTCAGTAAAGTCATTTTTTGTAACAAGAAGATCAGTATAGTAGGTGCAAGTATTCCCAGAAGCCAGAAATGAACATGAACTGCATAAACATAAAACACTAAAATCAAACTCAGTGTGTTTTAGCCATCTTCCCATTATATAGATTAACAGTGGCCACTGCAACACCATTTGGTCACAAAGTATTGTGACTATAGGGGAAACATTGACAGGAAGAAAAAGCAATGTTAGCTAATTACAGATAAAATATGTTATTTTACAAACTTTACCAAAAACATGTGCCCATACAAATACATTATTAATGTTCCTCATGGATAAAGAAAAGAGAGCAGTGTTGAAGGGCATGACTGAGTGACTGAACTGAACTGAACTGAAAACATTTTCCTGCTTCTTTTTTTCTCCTAACATGTTGAAAGAAACAGCTCTGCTCTCATCTAAATTCACCCAATGGAAGATGAATTCTAACCTCTCTCATAGACTCTAGGATTTGACTTCTTCAATTACTTCCAATACTACTGTATAGCCACTCAATCTATTGTCTATATTTAAAGACAGATATTTGTATATATAATGTCATATATTGTATCATTTTCTTGATTATACTTCAAATGCCTTCTATTTTTAGCTAAAATTAAAAATCTCAAGATTTTATTGTGGTTTACAAAGTCCCTGATTAGCCTCTCCTATCAGTGCTAAGTTGCTTCAGTCATGTCCAGATTTTTTGCACCCTCATGGACTGTAGCCCCCCAGGCGCCTCTATACATGAGATTGCCCAGGCAAAAATACTGGAAAGGGTGCCATTTCCTTCCCCAGGGAATCTTCCTGACCTAGGAATTGAATTCACATCTCTTTTGTCTGCTGCATTGGCAGGTGGGTTCTTTACCACTTGCAAATCTCCTTATCATCATAGTCCTTATTAATTATTCCATTCATGCTGGTAAGTCACTTCAGTCGTGTCCGACTCTGTGTGACCCCATAGACGGCAGCCCACCAGGCTCCCCCATCCCTGGGATTCTCCAGGCAAGAACACTGGGGTGGGTTGCCATTTCCTTCTCCGATGCATGAAAGTGAAAAGTGAAAATGAAGTCGCTCAGTCGTGTCCAACCTCAGCGACCCCATGGACTGCAGCCCTCCAGGCTTCTCCGTCTACAGGATTCTCCAGGCAAGAGTACTGTATTTGTCCTATTATGACCATTAAAAACCCTACATGTGTTCAGTTTCCTGGGATTTTATATTTTTTCTTCGTGTCCCATGAGAGCAGTCCCTAGTTGTTTACAAAGCAGACCTCTATTTGCAATCCATATCTATGCCTTAATGTCCTTGGCACAGCATTTTCTGAGCACCTCACCTTTATGCTTCCCAGATGAAGCTAGTAGTAAAGAACTTTCCTGCCAATGCAGGAAACACAGAAGATCTGTGTTTGATTACTGGGTCAGGAAGATTCCCTGGAGAAGGGTATGGCAACTCACTCCAGTATTCTTGCCTGGAGAATACCATGGAAAAAGGAGCTTAGTGGGCTGTAGTCCATAGGGTTGAAAAGTCAGACACGACTGAAGTGACTTAGCACACATGTGCTACTTACTTTTTTACTTATTACTATTTGTTGAGGTTCAGTCATGTCCAACTAAGGTTGCTAAGTCATGTCCCACTTTTTGCAGCCTCATAGACTGCAGCAAGCCAGGCTTTGCTATCCTTCACTATCTCCCAGACTTGGCTCAAAATCATGTCTGCTGATTGATGATGGAATCCAACCATTTCATCTCTTTCCTCCCCTTCTCTTCTTGCCTTCAATCTTATCCATCATTAGGGTCTTTTCCAAGTAATCTGATCTTCACATAAGGTGGTCAAGTATTGAAGTTACAACTTTAGCATCAGCTCTTACAATGAATATTCAGGGTTGATTTACTTTTGGATTGACTGGTTTGATCTCCTTGCTGTCCAAAGAAATCTCAAGAGTCTTCTCTGGCACCACAACACAAAAGCATCGATTCTTTAGCACTCAGCATTCTTTACGGTCCAGCTCTCACATGCATACAGGACTGTCAGAAAAACAAAAATGGACTATTCAGAATTTGTCGGCAAAGTGATGTCTCTGCTTTTTAATACGTGGTCTAAATTTGTCATGGATTTTTTTCCAAGGAGCAAGCAACTTTTAGTTTCCTGGAGGGGGTCACCATCCACAGTGATTTTGGAACCCAAGAAAATAAAATCTGTTGTTGTTTCCCCATCAGTTTTTTTCTCCATCACTTTTTCCCCATGAATTTGTTATGAAGTAATAGGACCAGATGCCATGATCTTAGTTTCTTGAATGTTGAATTTTAAACAAGTTATTATCACTCTCTTCTCTCACCCTCATCAAGAGGCTCTTTAGTTCCTCTTTGGTTTTTGTTATTAGAGTATCATCTGTGTATCTAAGGTTGTTGATAAATCTCCAGGTAATCTTATATCCAGCTTGTGATTCATCCAGCCCCACATTTCATATTAATTACTCTGCATTTATTGTTGTCACTGAGTTGCTAAGTTGTGTTCACTATTTGCAACTGACTGTAGTATACCAGGCTTCCCTGTCCTTCACTGTCTCCTGGAGTTTACTCAAACTCATGTCCATTAAGTCAGTAATGCCATCTAGCAGTCTAATCCTCTGTTGCCTACTTCTCCTCTTGCCTTCAATCTTTCCCAGCACCAGGATATTTTCCAATGAGTCAGCTTGTCACATCAGATGGCTAGAATATTGGAGATTCAACTTCAGTATCAGTCCTTCCGATGAATATTCAGGGTGGATTTCCTTTAGGATTGATTGGCTTGATCTTCTTGCTATCAAAGGTACTCTCAAGAGTCTTCTCCAGCACCAGATTTTGCCAGTCTCCCTTATGGTCCAACTCTTTGGTCCATACATGGCTACTGAAAAACAATAGCTTTGAATATATAGACTTTGGTCAGCAAAGTGATGTCTCTGCTCTTTACACTGTCTAGGTTTGTCATAGATTTTCTTCCAAGGAGCAAGCATCTTTTAATTTAGTGGCTGCAGTCATCATTCACAGTCATTTTGGAGCCCAAGAAAACAGAGACTGTCACTGTTTCAATTTTTCCTCATATATTTGTATGAAGTGATCCACCTGAATGCCATGATCTTTGTTTTTGAATGTTGAGTTTTAAGCAAGGTTTTTCATTCTCCTCTTTCACCTTCATCAGGAGGCTCCTTAGTTCCTCTTAACTTTTTGCCATTGGAGTGGGGTCCTCTGTATATCTGAGATTGCTGATATTTTACCTGGCAATCTTGATTACAACTTGTGAGCCAACCAGCCAAACATTTCATATGATGTACTCTGCATATTTGTATTCTATGCCCCAGCCAGTGGTGCTGAAGTTGAACAGTTCTATAAAGAACTACAAGGCCTCCTCGAACTAACACCCAAAAAATAAGTCCTTTTCATCATAGGGGACTGGAATCAGAAGTGGGAAGTCAAGAGATACCTGGAGTAACAGGCAAGTTCATTCTTGGAGTACAGAATGAAGCAGGGCAAAGGCTAACAGAGTTTTGCCATGAAACTTCTAGGTGAAGCTCTATACAGTCATCAAAAACAAGACCAGGAGCTGACTGTGACTCAGATCATGAACTCCTTATTATCAAATTCAAACTTAAAGAGAGTAGGGAAAACCACTAGACCATTCAGGTATGACCTAAATCAATTTCCTTACGATTATACAGTGGAAGTGACAAATAGATTCAAGGGATTAGATCTGATAGGGAGAATGTCTGAAGAACTATGGATGAAGGTTCGTGACATTGTACAGGAGGCAGTGTTCAAGACCATCCCTAAGATAAAGAAATGAAAAAGGCAAAATGTTTGTCTGAGGAGGCCTTACAAATAGCTGAGAAAACAAGAGAAGCTAAAGGCAAGGGAGAAAAGGCAAGATATACCCATTTGAATGCAGAGTTCCAAAGTATAGCAAGGAGAGATAGAAAGCCTTCCTTAGTGATCAATGCAAAGAAATAGAGGAAAGCAATAGAATGGGAAAGGCTAGCGATCTCCTCAAGGAAATTAGAGATACCAAGGGAACATTTCATGCAAAGATGGGCTTGATAAAGGACAGAAATGGTAGGGACCTAACAGAAGCAGAAGATATTAAGAAGAGGTGGCAAGAATACACAGAAGCACTATACAAAAAAGATCTTCACGACACAGATAACCAAGATGGCATGATCACTCACCTAGAGCCAGGCATCCTGGAATGCTAAGTCAAGTGGATTTTAGGAATCATCACTATGAACAAAGCTAGTGGAGGTGATGGAATTCCAGTTTAGCTATACCAAATCCTAAAAGATGGTGCTGTTAAAGTCCTGCACACAATATGCCAACAAATTTGGAGAACTCAGCAGTGGCCACAGGACTGGAAAAGGTCTGTTTTCATTCGAATCCCAAAGAAGGGCAATGCCAAAGAATGTTCAAACTACTGCACAATTGGACTCATCTCACACCCTAGCAAAGTAATGCTCAAATTCTCCAAACCAGGCTTCAGCAGTTCATAAACCAAGAACTCCCAGATGTTCAATCTGGGTTTAGAAAAGCCAGAAAAACCAGAGATCAAATTGCCAACATCTGATGCATCATAAGAAAAGCAAGAGAATTCCAAGAAAACACCTACTTCTGCTTTATTGATTATGCCAAAGCCTTTGACTTTGTAGATCACAACAAACTGTGGAAAATTCTAAAAGAGATGGGACTACCAGACCACCTGACCTTCCTCCTGAGAAATCTGTGTGCAGGTCAAGAAACACAGTTGGAACAGTACATTGAACAATAGACTGGTTCCAAACTGGGAAAGGAGTATGTCAAGGCTGTATATTGTCACCCTGCTTATTTGACTTATCTGCAAAGTACAAGATGAGAAATGCCAGGTTGAATGAAGTGCAATCTGGAATCAAGAATTATGTCACCTCAGGTACTCAGGTGATACCATCCTTATGGCAGAAAGTGAGGAGGAACTGAAGAGCCTCTTGATGAAAGTGAAAGAGGAGAGTGAAAAAGCTGGCTTAAAACTCAACATTAAGAAAACTAAGATCATGGCATCTGGTCCCATCACTTCATGGCAAATAAATCGGGAAACAATGTTAACAGTGAAAATTCTTATTTTCTTGGGTTCCAAAATCATTGCAGATGGTGACCTGTAGCCATGAAATTAAAAGACACTTGCTTCTTGGGAAAAAAAGCTATGACAAACCTAAACAGCTTATTAAAAAGCAGAGACATTACTGACAAAGGTCTATATAGTCAAAGCTATGGTTTTTCCAGTAGCCATGTATGGATGTGAGAGTTGGACCATAAAGAAGGCTGAGCATCAAAGAATTGATGCTTTTGAACTGTGGTGTTGGATAAAACTCTTGAGAATCCCTTGGTCAGCAAGGAGATTTAACTGCTCAGCGATTTTTGGGGTCACAAAGAGTCAGACACAACTGAGCGACTGAACTGCACTAAACTGAAAGGAAATCAGTCTGAATATTCATTGAAAGGACTGATGCTAAAGCCGAAACTCCAATACTTTGGCCACCTGATTTGAGAACTGACCCATTGGAAAAGACCTTGATGCTGGGAAAGATTGAAGGCAAGAGGAGAAGGGGATAACAGAGGATGAGATGGTTGGATGGCATCACAGACTGGATGGACATGAGTTTGAGTAAGCTCTGGGAGTTGGTGATGGACACGGAAGCCTGACATGCTGCAGTCCATTAGGTCACAAAAAGTCAGACATGACTGAGCAACTGAGCTGATCTAAACTGATATAACATTTCCTTTCCCCTTCCTTTCTACCTTCAATTACAATATTGAATATGAGTGTAGGGGTAGTAAGGGTAGCTATCTTTGCTTGTTCTTTTCTTCTTCATCCTACAGTGAAAACCTTCAGTCATTCATCCTTTGGCATAATGTTTCAGATAAGCTTAATATAGGTTTCTTTTATAGGCAGGAATATTCCCTTCTATTCCTTGCTTAGTGACAGTTTTCATTTTGAATAGATGTGTTTTTTGCAATGTGCCTTTTCTGTGTCAGTTGACATATATGTTCTTTTTCCTCCTTGAGGTACACAATAAGGTAAACTAAACTGATATTTTCTACTTTTGAACCAGACTTACATTCCTTGAATAAACCATACATAGTTGTGATATATTCGTTTAATAGACTGTTTGGTTAAACTTACTAATATTTTGTTGGGGAATTTTACATGATGGATATTAAACACTGTTTTCTACTTTGTACTGTATCTGATTTGAAATGAAGGTAATTCTATCCTCATTAAATGAGTTACAAAATATTCTCTTGTGTTCTGTTTTCTGAGAGGGATATTGTAGAATTGGTGTTATTTCTTCTTTAAATGTTGGTAAAATTTGCCAGGAAAACCATTTGGGCCTAAAGTTTTCTTCTGTGAAATGTTTTTAATTACAACTTTGATTTCTAAATATTTAGAATACTATAGAGATTCATCATGTCAACTTAAGTAATTTTTAGTAATTTATAGATTTCAAGGTATTGGTTTATTTAATTTTTGCCACTAAAATTGTGTTATAGATTTCTTCACAATATTCCCTCATTCTCTTGATGTGTATGGTGTCTTTGGTAATATATGTCTTCTATTTTTTGTTGCTGTTGTTGTGATCAGTCTTGCTAAACATTTATCCACTGCGTTGATCACTTCAAGTAAGCATATTGGTTATATGTTTATTACAATTCTACTTTCAAATATATTGATTTAGCAATGTAACTATTGTATCCTTTGTTTTGCTTTCTTTGGTTTCTTTTGCTCCTTTTTTTTTTTTTTTTTGGCTTTTCTGAAAGTAAAAGGAAGGTTTCACTTTTTATTTGAGACTCTTCTTGAAATCAGTGGTGAGCCAAGGAAGTCATAAAAATTTTGTGAGGTTGCTTTCCTGAGTTCTCCCTTTTCTTTGATCTCTGTGGTAATTTTTGGTTCCCTATGGTTCCATTTTTCATTCTTCCAGTCATAAAGATGGAATTGCTTTAGTTAATTCACTCTGCCCTGAACCTCAGCAACTAAAACCACATCCAGGGTTAAGTGATGGGAGATCAGTGAGAAGAAAGAAAAAAAAAAGCAACATCCTCTTGCAATCACAACTCTAAATTTTGGAAAAGTTACCAGACTTTCTAAATTTTGGTCCCTGGAGGCTCCAATTGCCACCTCTGCTACAGCTATAAGTTTGGTTGGAGGCTGACGTCCAGATAACAGAGAAGATGGAAAACCAACCAATCAACAACCCAACAACAAACAAAATGTATGATTTCTGTACACTTTCTGAGTATTAGGATTTCTTTTCCCCAATCTTAAAGAAAAAACTTGGAGAAATTTCTTAAAACCAGAAAGTACACATAGTCAAAATTTGAATTATATTGAATATATATATCTCTAACCCAAATATGGTAAAAATATGAAAGATATTTTGAAACTCAAAAGATATAATTAAAGAAAAATAACATCTGTAATAAAAGGGCCAAAATAATTTTAAAAACTGGAGTGTTTTAAAGTAGTTATTAATATATATGACATTAATGTTTAAAAATAACATTCAACTTGTATTCAACCAGGGGTCTTCACACAGGATTCATGTAAAAAAATGCAATCCTGACATTCTATTTTTCAGTATAGATAAATACATAGAAAGTCAAGACAGTATAAATTCTGTTCATAGGTTTTTTTAGTTTCTATTGATGAATAAAGAACAGAAGTCCTGCCTATAGAGAAAAATAGGACAACTTGAAAATCATAAAAATACAAATGCATATCAGTTGGAGCCCAGTGTGGTAAGGGATTATATGATCAGTAAAGGTGTAAAAAGAGTGTAAAATATGTGTATGAATATTAATATAAAGGTGTCATCAGATTTATTAAAAAAAAACAACAGAATAATGAAAATAAAGACAAGGGTGTCCACTTTCACCACTACTATTCAACACAGTTTTGGAAGTTTTGGCCACAGCAATCAGAGCAGAAAAAGAAAAAAGGAATCCAAATTGGAAAAGAAGAAGTAAAACTCTCATTGTTTGTAGATGACATGATCCTCTACATAGAAAAACCTAAAGACTCCACCAGAAAATTACTAGAACTAATCAATAAATATAGTAAAGTTGCAGGATATAAAATCAACACACAGAAATCCCTTGCATTCTTATACACTAATAATGAGAAAATAGAAAGAGAAATTAAAGAAACAGTTCCATTCACCATTGCAATGAAAAGAATAAAATACTTGGGAATATATCTACCTAAAGAAACAAAAGACCTATATACAGAAAACTATAAAACACTGGTGAAAGGAATCAAAGAGGACACTAATAGATGGAGAAATATACCATGTTCATGGATCAGAAGAATCAATATAGTGAAAATGAGTATACTAACCAAAGTAATCTATAGATTCAATGCAATCCCTATCAAGCTACCAATGGTATTTTTCACAAAGCTAGAACAAATATTTTCACAATTTGTATGGAAATACAAAAAAACCTCAAATAGCCAAAGCAATCTTGAGAAACAAGAATGGAACTGGAGGAATCAACCTGCCTGACTTCAGGCTCTACTACAAAGCCACAGTCATCAAGACAGTATGGTACTGGCACAAAGACAGAAATATAGATCAATGGAACAAAATAGAAAGCCCAGAGATAAATCCATGCACCTATGGACACCTTATCTTTGACAAAGGAGGCAAGAATATATAATGGATTAAAGACAATCTCTTTAACAAGTGGTGCCAGGAAAACTGGTCAATCACTTGTAAAAGAATGAAACTAGAACACTTTCTAACACCATACTCAAAAATAAACTCAAAATGGATTAAAGATCTAAACGTAAGACCAGAAACTATAAAACTCCTAGAGGAGAACAAAGGCAAAACATTTTCCGACATACATCACAGCAGGATCCTCTATGACCCACTCCCAGAATATTGGAAATAAAAGCAAAAATAAACAAATGGGACCTAATTAAACTAAATGTCTTCTGCACAACAAAGATAACTATAAGCAAGGTGAAAAGAGAGCCTTCAGAATGGGAGAAAATAATAGCAAATGAAGCAACGGACAAACAACTAATCTCAAAAATATACAAGCAACACCTGCAGCTCAAATCCAGAAAAATAAAGGACCCAATCAAAAAATGGGTCAAAGAACTAAATAGACATTTCTCCAAAGAAGACATACAGATGGCTAACAAACACATGAAAAGATGCTCAACATCACTCATTATCAGAGAAATGCAAATCAAAACCACAATGCGGTACCATTTCATGCCAGTCAGAATGGCTGCGATCCAAAAGTCTACAAGCAATAAATGCTGGAGAGGGTGTGGAGAAAAGGGAACCCTCTTACACTGTTGGTGGGAATGCAAACTAGTACAGCCACTATGGAGAACAGTGTGGAGATTCCTTAAAAAACTGGAAATAGAACTGCCTTATGACCCAGCAATCCCACTGCTGGGCATACACACAGAGGAAACCAGAATTGAAAGAGGCACGTGTACCCCAATGTTCATCGCAGCACTGTTTATAATAGCCAGGACATGGAAGCAACCTAGATGTCCATCAGCAGACGAATGGATAAGAAAGCCGTGGTACATGTACACAATGGAGTATTATTGAGCCATTAAAAAGAATACATTTGAATCAGTTCTAATGAGGTGGATGAAACTGAAGCCTATTATGCAGAGTGAAGTAAGCCGGAAAGAAAAATACCAATACAGTATACTAGCGCATATATATGGAATTTAGAAAGATGGTAATGATAACCCTGTATGAGAGACAGCAAAAGAGACATAGATGTATAGAACAGTCTTTTGGACTCTGTGGGAGAGGGCGAGGGTGGGATGATTTGGGAGAATGGCATTGAAACATGTATAATATATATGAAACAAATTGCCAGTCTATGTTTGATGTATGATACTGGATGCTTGGGGCTGGTGCACTGGGATGACCCAAAGAGATGGTACGGGGAGGGAGGAGAGAGGGGGGTTCAGGATAGGGAACACATGTATACCTGTGGCGGATTCGTGTTGATGTATGGCAAAACCCATACACTATTGTAAAGTAATTAACCTCCAATTAAAACAAATAAACTTATATTTAAAAAAAGAAAATCACATAGATAAATTTAAAATGTCATCAAAGTAGAAAAGTACATAGTCAGGAGAAATATCTAGTGGTTAATGTGATGAAAGAGCCTTTGAAACCTGAGTTGTTCTCCTTAACTCAATAGATAATAACAATAATGAAAATTGCAATTTTTTCTTAACACCTGACAGTGGGACTGAACATGGATAACACTGCAACATACAAATAATTCACTCCTAAAAATTAAAACAACTAGAACAACATGTAGACACTAATAAAGGACACTTTACTTACTATGGAAAAGAATATCCTGAGATGAAATAGATGTTGGTTGTGGTTTAGTGACTGTCGTGTGCAATTCTTGTGACCCCGTGGACTATAGCCCACCAGGCTCATCTGTCCATGGGATTTCTTTTCCAGGCAAGAATACTGGAGTGGGTTGCCATTTCCTTTTCCAGTGGACCTTCCCGATCCTGGGATCAAATTCACTTCTTCTGCATTATAGGTGGATTCTTTACCTACTGAACCACCAGAGGAGTCAGTGAAACAGGCAAGTATCTGCAAATGTTGGAAGTGTTAGTTGCTCAGTTGCATCCGACTCTTTGCAACCCCATGGACTGTAGCCTGCCAGCCTCCTCTGCCTATTGTGTTTTTCAGGCAAGAATACTGGAGTGGGTAGCAGCCATTCCCTTCTCCAAGGGATCTTCCCAGCCCAGGGATCAAACCTGGGTCTCCTGCATTGCAGGCAGATACTTTACCATCTGAAACACCAGGAAAGCAAGAGATCATTTATTATTATGAAAATTTGGGAAGAAATATCTAACTGTACCACTGAAAATACTGAAGTTTAAAAAATCAATATAATCATTGATAACATTATGAGGAAAAAAGAAGATATAAAGGAAGGCATAAATGAAGCAGTGCTCTTAGATGTATCAAATCAATAATAAGAGAAATAATATAACAGAGACAGAAGCTAAAATAGCACTACCACCACCACCAATAACAAAGTTGTTCAGTAGCTCAGAATTTTTAGAAGAAATCAAAGCTTCCCAGATGTTCAACAAATTCAAAGTTCACTATGTGTATTAATTTCCTGGAAAATACTATTAAGCCCTATATACACAAATTAACGGAGAAGGCAATGGCATCCCACTCCAGTACTCTTGCCTGGAAAATCCCATGGATGGAGAAGCCTGGTAGGGTGCAGTGCATGGGGTCACTAAGAGTCGGACATGACTGAGCGACTTCACTTTCACTTTTCACTTTCATGCATTGGAGAAGGAAATGGCAACCCACTCCAGTATTCTTCCCTGGAGAATCCCAGAGACTGTGGAGCCTGATTGGCTGCCATTTATGGGGTCACACAGAGCCGGACACGACTGAAGCGACTTAGCAGCAGCAGCACATAAATTAAGGGTTTCCCAGGTGCTCAGTGGTAAAGAATTTGCCTGCCAATGCAGGAGACACGGGTTCAATCCCTGGGTTGGAAAGATTCCCTGGATGAGGAAATGGCAACCCACTTCAATATTCTTGACTGGAAAATCCCATGGACAGAGAAGCCTGTGGGCTACCATCCATGGGATGACAGAAGAGTTCGACAAGATGGAGTGAACTGAGCACACACACATGAACAAGTTCAAGATGAATGAAAATAACAGCAAATGGGGAAATTACAATTTAAAAATACAGTGAACAATGATGGCAAGCTTCTTGGGATACAAGGTAAATTTCACAGGACTTAGCGGTGCGGGGCTGGGTGGGGCAGGGGCTGGTGGGGGTGGCATTCTGGGAGTGAAGTGCAGAATAACCATAGAAGTCCAAGAACTTCCTCAGCTCAAGCACATTGTCAGTCTTGGCTAAGTCACTCTGGTGGTAACTGGTAGTTTCAGGGCACTTGGCTCCTCCAAATTCTCCATCTCATTAGTGCAGCTGCTGAGATTTAATTCCCTCAGCTTCCACCTCATCTCTTTGCTTAGCTTGCCCAGTTCCTAGGCATGGTGCATATGGAGTTCTGGGATATAGTGCGCCAGTACTTTTGCAAGTTACATTGAGGTAGAAGAATAGAGGTAATCAGAGACAAACATGGATTCATTTCAATGGCTTTCAGTTCATCCCTGATGGAACTAGTTTGTGTGACTACTCCTTTTCATGTTTATCTTTCTTTCCTGGTAGCCAGGCCTGCTGACTTCAGAACAAGTACCAGATGCCAGGTAACAGACTTTGTAGTGGGCCTACCTCAGTTTCACAATTATATAGGATCATATCAGCATAATAAATTTCTTTTTTTATCATTCATAGTGTTTCTCTTCTGTGACCAAACCTTGAAAAACATACTTTCCTAAAATAGAATGGCAATGCCCCAAAGAAGATAATAATGGTTTATTTGAAAATAATAACTTCTATTCTAATTCCCAGAATAAACAAAGAGAAAGTATGCATGAGAAAGATTTCAGAGAAAGATCTAAAGTAGGTTGATTTCCTCAATTTATATAGGGGAAAACGATACCATGTAAATAAGAATGTTAAAAGTAACATTGTAAACCATCAATCTCAGTAGTTTCTGAGGAAGTACAATTTATGGTGCAAAGAGAATATGAATATCTCTTTCTAGTGTTTGCGCCAGAGCTTAAGTGAACAGAGAGACTATTTGAATAAGATGATTTACACGAAGAAGAATATGATTTAGGTTGATTCACATTATTTTATATTCTTTAATAGTGGAAAATAAAATCCTCTGGTTTAGACTGATGGTACTGATGGCAAGATAAATTTGTTTGGATCTGGCAATGCCTTTCACTAGTAATATCTCATGTACTTCTGATTGACAAAGAAACCTCAGAGCTGCCAGGACATGTGTGAAGAAACACATCAACACATCAGGCTCGATACTTTGAAAATTCCAACACATTTTTCTCTGTTTTATAAGCTACCTTCTCCCAGTAGAAATGCAATATGTTCAGTGGGATAAAAGGAGGTATTTTTCTATTTTATCAATTTTGACTTTAAAAGCTATGAATATTTACATCGTGCAAATGAAATCATTTCCTTATATTGATTCCTCAATCCAAGTAAAATTTACCTATTTAGTGCCTGACATTTTTACATATGTTTCAATAGAGGAGGCTTTATGAGAAAAATGCTTTACTTAATATACTTTGTAAATGATATAAAATACTTAAATTTTAAATTTTCATTTATTGTTACCTTTGAGTTAAACTTGCATGCATAGTTTCAATAAGAAATGTGATGAGAAATATTTTGGCTCCTGGCAGATAAGAGAAGCTCATACCTAAATCCTTCTTATAAACTAAGTTGAATTGTAAAAATGGAAAGAAAATGCACTTGACTATAGATTCCTGTGGGCAACTATCATAGGTTAGAGAAAAGCAGCAGAAATTAATTCCATTTAGACAGTATAAAGAGCCAAGTGAGAGAGGGGATAAAAAGAATTCAGGGTTTATACACTTTACAAAAGGAAATAAAGACACATAAACCAGTGAACAAATCTGCCTCTTAAAATGGTTATTGAGCTGGGATAAGTCAAGAGCTAATGGCATTGAGATCAAAGTGAAAGTTTCAGAAAATTCATTAATCTGTACAACTTTTGTCAGTTGTAAAATCAAGGGAATCAACGCTTATCTTTAAAAATTCTTTATTTTGGTCAGTTATAGAAAGTTAAATATTTTTAGTCAAAGATTTTAAACTTGCAACTAACTCTTTGACTTAACTTCAATTATGGTGGTTAAATATATAATATTAAATTCAGTAATTAAACATAAGGAACTATATTTTAATTGACAAAATACAATTTTTAAAAAGGTAAAAACATACTTTTCTACAAGTATGGTATGAACATGTCAAAGGTTTTTTTTCACCACTTAATGAGGAAATCAGTAAAATGATAATGCTAAAAGGATAATAATTCCATTAATTTGGGGGTTGTCTTTTCTCTTTGACAGCAATCTGCATAGTAGCAAGCATTTTACATTGTATGAGCATTAATCAAACAGTAAACAGCAAAGTCAGCGCATGGGAACATTCCCCTAAATAATTAAATAAACCTAAGGGTAGAGGAACTTGTTGAGCAATAGCTGGTGTGACATTATAATCCTACTGTATATTCTTTTGACTTACTTTCAAATTTTGGATAATTTTTCTGTGCAGTTCACTGACAACAGAAGGCATTGGGCAAGTCATTTCAATTATTGTAATATACATAATATTATTTGAGTTTATGATTAAAGCCAAAGTTATTTAAAACTAATAATGATAATGTATACAAAAATATGATGATAAATTAGTAAATAGTAATATTTTTCTCCTTATAGAAACAAAAAAAATAATGCATTTGTAATCTTGATTTATAAGAATGACTCTTTCATCTGTCTTATATTCTTCTTATATTCTTTACTTACAGCAACATGGGGGTTAGTATTAAAAAGTAAATGCATATAAATTTTGTAAATATTAACATTAATCATTACTTTTTATTATTATCTTAAATTATCACAGTTGAGTATTTACTTGTAATTCAGTTATGTTTTTGTCAGTTTAGTTTCTTTTTGTAAATTAACACAACATTCATATTTTTTTAAAAAAGGATAATGACTAAAAGTAAGTTAAAAAGGGACAGAGATAAAAGTTAGGGAATGTTTCTATGGAGAATAAAATTTTAAATCTGAAATAATTGGTTTGGAAAGATACCAAATGAGTATTAATCTAGGTTTGAACTTGTAGCTGTGGTGGGCAGTTATTTTACAAGCCAGTTTTGGACATTTAGCGTAGCTTCACTTGAAGCTAATTTGGTAAGTTATTTAACACTAAAAATAAGGTTGGTTTTTAAAGGATTGATTTGAGAAACCAAGCAGTTTCAGCTACAGCATTTGGCATATGCTGCTTAGTAAATAATAGCATTAATAAAGGAATGAGATTTTCCACAATAAATGGAGTGTATGGTCTAGTAAATCACTAGACAAATTTAGTCATCAATCTCTTCTTGTTCAAGGCTAGGACATGACTGAAAACAGAAAAAGAAAAAAAGAAAAAGAAAATAAATACGAATAGCTGTTCCAGAGAATAAAATACACAATTATGTGTGTGTTCAGTCCTATCCAACTTTTTGTGACCCATGGACTGTAACTCACCAGGCTCCTCTGTCCAGGCAAAAGTACTGGAGAGGGTTGCCATTTCCTTCTCCAGGGGATCATCTCGACCCAGGGATCAAATCTGCATTTGTTGCATTTCCTGTGTTGGCATATAGATTCTTTACCATGCACCAACTGGGAAGCCTGAAACACACAAGTAAGTTTTACTATTTGATAGAAGATAAATGTTTCATAGTTAAGGAATACTACTCCTGATGAAGGAAGTGGCAACGGAATCCAGTATCCTTGCCTGAAAAATCTCATGGACAGAGGAGCCTGATGGGCTGCAGTGCATGGGGTCGTAAAGAGTCGGGCACGACTGAGCGACTAACACTTACTCGTGATGAAACATTAAACTTCAGTCTTTTCTATTCCTCTTTGTAGTGGAACACTTTAGATTGTGGCTCTGCAAGCAGATATCCAAGATGACATAAATGTCTCCATTCTTTTCTTTCTCTTAAGTTTTATGCCTGCCAGATAACTGGGAATGGAAATCAAGTAACACCCATGTCAGAATAAGAAAGAAATGATATAGTCTCTGCTGCTGCTGCTGCTAAGTCACTTCAGTCGTGTTCGACTCTGTGCGACCCCATAGACGGCAGCCCACCAGGCTCCCCCGTCCCTGGGATTCTCCAGGCAAGAACACTGGAGTGGGTTGCTGTTTCCTTCTCCAATGCATGAAAGTGAAAAGTGAAAGTGAAGATGCTCAGTCGTATCCGACTCTTAGTGACCCCATGGACTGCAGCCCACCAGGCTCCTACATCCATGGAATTTTCCAGGCAAGAGTAGTGAAGTGGGTGATATTGTCTCTAGGTACCATTAATTTACCAGGATGGAGATAGAGAACAGTTTAGAGAGTATACAGAAAAACAAAAGGCAACAATAGAACTAATGGGACTGAGGAACATATCTGGATATCCACACTTCCTATGTAAAGAGTGGAGGAAACTTTCAGCTGGAGCCATAAAGTTGCAAATATTTTAGCAATCAATATATGCACAGTCTCCATGCTACAAAAAATGAGCTAAGGAAACTCATTATTGTCATGAATTTTACTTAATTCTTCATGTATATAGAATTTATATAAAATAGGTTGAAGACAAGTAGATTAACAAACATTAAACATCTATGATGATATTCAAAATTGTCAAAGGGATATTATGAGAAAAGATTAGTTACTGAGTACAAGCTCATACTGCTTGCTACATGACAGACTAATAAATTGAGAGATGAGTTGTTGAGGCAAGCAATAGCAACTTTATTCAGAAAGCCAGCATACTGAGAAGATTGTGGACTAATGTCCCAAAGAACTATGTTATGTGACTTATAATTCAGGCTTCTTTCATGCTCAGAGAGGAAGGGATCTGAAAAGTTATTGCAAACTTCTCAAGTGTCAGAATCCTTTCTTCTTGCTGCTGTCCCTATAGGTCAGGTAATGGTGTTCCTATAAATCCCCAGCAAGACAAATGTTATTCTCTGTTCTGTAACTTTTTGTCTCTAAAAGGATGAAAAAATATACCTTTAGAAGTCAGAGCCTTGAGAATGAGCTATTCTATATATTGCAGGCTATAGGCAACATTTTTAAATTACAGCAAAAGCAATAGAATACAAAGTATAAAGTAAAAGGAACAGATCCAACATGGAGTCAAATTTGTTCTTTCTAATACAGAATAATGACATGAAAAAAAAAGTTCAAAAACTTTCCCAGCCGTCAATAAATAAGTCTAAACTTTCAATCTCAGAGCTTTCAATGAAAATGTTACGCAAAGGAATCAGCTAGTGGGAAGTTGTTGTATAACACATGGAATTCAACTTGGTGCTCTGTGACAGCCTAGAGGGGTGGGATGGGATGGATGGTAGGGAGGTTCAAAAGAGGTGGATATATGTATACTTATGTCAGATTCGTGTTGTTGTACTCAGAACCAAAACAACATTGTAAAGCAATCATCCTCCAATTGGGTTTCCCAGGTGGTGCTAGTGGTAAATACCCACCTGCCAATGCAGGAGAAGTGAGACACAGGTTCAATTCCTGAGTTGGAAAGATCCCCTGGAGGAGGGCATGGCAACCCATTCCAGTATTCTTGCCTGGAGAATCCCATGGACAGGGGAGCTTGGTAGGCTATAGTCTATAGGGTTGCAAAGAACCAGACATGACTGAAGCTATGTAGCATGCCCACATCTTCCAATTAAAAGTATATTTTTAAAATTCAAAAGGGAAAAAAAAATTGGAGGAAAAAAAACCAAAGGAATCAAACTGTCAATTTCAACAGAATCATGAAAAAATAATTCATTATATTAGAAAACCATTTTCCTACACTTTAATAAAATATTTCTAAATCATCTTAGCAGTATGTCACTTTATATAAATTGAATTTTCCCTCACTGTGGAATAAAACGCTAAATTGTTTTCATCAAACCATATATAGAAATAGCAACGTCTTTGACATGTATGTATATTTCAGGATTCTTTTCTCAACATTGGTAACATTTTCAAATGCAGTATAAAAAAACAGTAATTAAAATGATTATCTGGAATTAAAGACTATCTCCCCATTAAGAATGGGGAGAATATGTTAATAAAAAAATCTTGAAATGAACATATTTACCATTTAATTATCTTCTCCCACTTCTGTATTGTGTCCTGTTATGTTCAAATTAAATCATACTTTTCTTTCAAATAAAATCTCTGAAGTCATTTAGTATGTTTTCTAAGTAATCTCTGTCTCTCTCTTCTTTCTTACTTATAATCATAGAATGCTTGAACAGTTTATGGGCACTCCTAGAGAAGCACTTACTCTTGTAGTTGAATCTCTCTTCTTCTAAAAATTCACATTATTCATGCTTTCTACCTTATCATTCCTTCAACCTATGCAATTTGAGTTAGCTTCTTTATTGGGCCTTGTGGGCCTGCTGTAGAATGTTCTTACAGTTGGATATGTGAACAGTGATCAAGTTGAAGTCAGAACACTGTGATGAGGGGCTTCCCAGGTGGCGCTAGTGGTAATGAACTGAATGCCAATACAGGTGACATAAGACGCTGGTTCCATCCCTGGGTTGGGAAGATCCCCTGGAGGAGGGCATGGCAACCCACTTAAATAGTCTTGCCTGGAGAATCCCCATGGACAGAGGAGTCTGGCGGCTACAGTCCATGAGGTCACAAAGAGTTGGACACGATTGAAGCGACTGAGCGTGCACATGGCTATCTTAGGAAATATGATACTTTCCAAAGCTCATTATACTTCAAAGAATCTACACTCTATTTACACTTTTCTTTAAAACTGACCCTTATAAAAATTTATCTGTGAATCTTTCTTAATTGCACTTTCAACATTGTACCTACTCACATATTCCACATGTATTTGGAATCTTACCAGAGAAGAATATCTTAGAAGTAAAAAAAAAAAAAAAAAAAATTCAGTAGAACAAAGGGACATAGTGCTTAACTGATGAAGTTATTGAAAAAATGGAAAATGCCAATTCCTGAGTAACAAATCTTCTTAAACCAGTCCATTTATTTTTGTTGTTGTTCTAAGTATATTGGATAAAAAAAGCACAGTGCAGTTCTTATATTACTATAGAACATTAAAACACTTTTTCATAATAAATCACTGAAATTATAGACATGTAAATCAAGAGGAGTACAAGAAGTTGAGTGACATCACTATAAAATACATTACACTTCTATTTATTCACACTTTTTTATGTGAATAAATTTTCTTAGGGTCTATAGTTATAAAAAGGAAAATATTTGGACCCAGTTTCAGGAAACATTAATATCTTTCTGTACATTTAATGATTTTAAATAAGTTTCACATCAAATTAAGACACAAGCAGAACATTTTATTTAATATCAAATATAGGAGATTTTATATATGCATTGTTTTGATAATCATATACTGATATTTAATAATTTTATATTAAAAATTCAACTGATAATGAATTTGTAAGATATTATTAAAAATTCAACTTCCTGCTGGGAAAGATTGAAGGCAGGAGAAGGGAAAAACAGAGGATAAGATGTTTGGATGGCATCTCCAAGTCAATGGACATGAGTTAAAGCAAACTCCTGGAGATAGTGAAGGACAGGGAAGCCTGGTGTGCTGCAGTCCATGGGGTCACAAAGAATCAGACACAACTGAGTGACTGAGCAAGAAATTGTGCTGTTATTTCTGACAGTGATTATTTATTATCATATATCATTTGATTTGAGTTGGGAAAGGCTGTAGCAAAAATCATTCTTTGAATCAGTGCACATTACTGAAACAACTAATTGTGAAATTCACTATACATAGAGAAATGGTATCTAGATCAACTACATGAGTGAATCTAGCCAAGTATTAATCTTACTGGAATAGGTGGTGGTGGTTTAGTTGCTAATTCTTGGAACCCCACATATTGTATCACAACAGGGTCCTCTGTCATGGGATTTCCCAGGCAAGAACACTGGAGTGGATTGCCATTTCCTGGGTAGAAATGTGACATAAAAAGTGGAGTTCTAGATATGAAGAGGTTTATACTCACATAGTAAGACTTGCTGATATAAAAGTGGGAGCAGCATGGCACCCAAACAGATTTTGGAAAGGAGACCAGCTGAAGGGTTTTATGGTGCTTAAATGATGGGGCTGGGATGAGGGTCTCATAGTTTGAATGTCATGTCAGCACAAAAGAAGGGAGTAAGCCTTCTACTTTCTAACTAACTTCCCCAAATGTGAGCTAGAATGGTAGAAGACTTAGAATTTAGTATTTCCAATAAAACAACAAAATTTGGAGTTAGACCCTTAATGACATCCTACCAAGAACATACAAAATTCCCAGACTCCTAGAATGAAAGTGAATGTGCAGCATCCACCACAGTTTTAGCACAGTAAGCCAGTTTTATCACTGAGGAACGTTTTAGAAGGTTTTCTCACCAGATTTCCAACCACCAGCCAAGAGTCACTTGACAAGTAGGTCTTTTTTATGATCCAGTCTCCAGTCTGCAGTGTTAACTCTTTTTTAGTTAATTAACTTATTTTATATTGCAGTGTAGTTGATTTACCATATGATGCTAGTTTCAGGTGTATGGAAAAGTGATTTGGTTATGCATATGCTTCCCAAGTGGCTTAAATGGTAAAGAATCTGCCTGCTAGAGCAGGAGATTCAGGAGACATGGGTTCAATCCCTGGGGCAGGAAGATTCCCTGGAGGAGGAAATGGCAACCCACTCCAGTATTCTTGCTTGGGAAAGCCGATGGGGTCGCAGAGTCAAAAATGACCAAGCACACACTCATTACAATTACTTCCATACATATATATCTTTTTTTTTCAGGTTATTTTCCCAAATAGGTTACTACAGAGTATTTAGTAGAGTTCTCTGCACTATATATTAGGTCCTTGTTTATTACATATATATACATATATATATATAGTAGTGTATATATGTTAATCCCAACCTCCTAGTTTATCTCTCCATTCTACCTTTCCCCTTTGGTAGCCATAAGTCTGTGAGTCTGTTTCTGTTTTCTAAATAAGTCTGTTTGTATCATGTTTTTAAATTCCACATATAATTGATATCATATGATATTTGTCTTCTTCTGTGTGCCTTACTTCACTTAGTATAGATAATCTCTAGGTCCAACCATGTTGCTGCAAATGGTATTATTTCATTCTTTTTATGGCTGAGTAATATTCCATTGTACACATCTACCACATCTGCTTTATTCACTCCTCTGTCAATGGACGTGTAGGTTGCTTCCATGTCTTGACTATTGTTAACTGTGCTGCAATGAAGCCTGTATCTTTTCTGCACACTGTGCACTGAAACATCTTGACGACTCTGAGATCACAAGATTTGGAAGTAAGGCTTTTGCAAAATTTGTTTCCCAATTCTGTACTTGCATAACATGTTTCAAATGGGCTATATTCTAGAAGGGATGTTGAAATACATAAAAACAAGTGAAAAAAATCTGTAAATAGTATATAATATGCAATATTACATCTATCTATGTTCTGGGCATTTTTAGCTGTGTTACCAACTTGTTAAATATTCTCTGCTGACCTGAGTCATTGTATAGTCTGAATGTTATGTTAGTTGATCAGGGTCTCCCAAGGACAGCAGATCTTTATTGCCAAATCATGATGTTCTTAATAAAAACAGACAATGAATATGTAAAATAGATTTTCATTCTTCTTTCTTCTTTGCCTTGAGTCGTTGATATCTGTAATCATATTCATGCATAATTCTTTTTCATGTTTTCTGCACAAAGAGCTATTTTATATATATATATATATATAAAGTAATAGTAATATATATATATAATACTACTTTCCATATTATTTTTGATGAAAAATTACTTAACAGCCACTTTTTAGAATAAACTATATATAATATGAAAAAAAAAAGTTTAGTTAACTTACACCTGTGTTTTCAGTAAGTATATCAGTATGCTTTCAAAGCTTTTAAAATGTTTCAATTTAAATGGTATAGTTTTAAAATTCAATTATCTTTTGATATGGTAGAATTAAGTTTTTTGTTGTTATTGGAGTACAGTTGCAATTCTTTTAGTAAATAGGAGTTTGAAAATATATGCAAGGTATGGCACATTTATTAAAGTAATTATACTTTGAATACTTAACTACAAATTTTATACCTCCTGGCTGAGGAGTAAAAATTGAAATAGCAAACATGCTATAAGACAATTTACAATATAATTAGCTGTCAGTAGCATTATGTATTTCAAGTAACTCTGTCATTAAAACATTTACAATTTACATAATCAGACAAATAATTTAATGAGGTTCAAATAGAACATTTTTTTTCCTATATAAATAAAAGACTATTCACAAGTAGAAGTAATGGCCAAGTTTGAATACAGGAAATAGTTTGAGTATCACAAAGCTTGATGAGATGTTTAACTCAAACAAAAGAGAAAAATAAATTTTTATCATTAAGGTATACTCTTCTTATGACTATTATAAATGATTGTCAACAAAGGTAAAATGAAGTGTTTTTATGACTCTGTAATTTGACCTTTAATGTATTTTATATTTATCATAAAACAATATAATACTTTTAACTCTAGAACAATGTGGGGGTTAGGGTGCACCAGTCCTCCTTGAATTTAAAAATCTGCCTATAACATTACAGTGGGCCCTCTGTAGATTCAAACAATTGAGAAATATAGTACTGCAGTAACTATTTAGTGAAAAACAAATGTGCTTATAAGTGGACTCACGTAGTTCAAACCCATGTTGTTCAATGGTCAACTGTATTTTAACTTACTAATTAGAAATATTTTTATTTTATTTTTAAAATTTTATTTATTTATGTATTTTTGGCTATACTGAGTCTTCCTTACTATTTGCAAGCTTTCTCTAGTTGCAACTAGTGGGGCCTACTTTCTAGTTGCGGTGTGCAGGCTTGTCACTGTGGTAGCTTCTCTCGTTGCAGAACACGGGCTCTAGAGCCTGCAGGCTTCAGTGGTTGTGGCACACAGACTTAATCATCCTGTAGAATGTGGAATCTTCCTGTGTACCCTGCACTAGCAGGCCGATTCTTAACCAGGATTTTCCCAGCAGGGAATTCCAGAAATATCTTAAAAGTTAATTTACTTTTATTTTAGTGAGTTATCAAAAAACAAATTAAAAAAAAAATTTGATTCCTTTTCTACTTATGTATTTCAGGCATATCACCTGAATCTTGGCTGTTATCAGCACTAGGGTTCAGACATGTTCGGAAACACTGAATATAGAACATACAGGTTCATTAGAAGTCTTTTTGTAGAGGATGAGAGGTCCCTCCTAAAGGAAACTGATCAAAGGGAAAATGAGACTATCTTAGAGCCAGATTCAGTAACACTTCTATTTTAAGAAGAGGAATTCTGGTTACAGTTCAGTGTCTGTCACTAGATAATATTTTCCTTTAATTTCTGATCATTTGAGGTCAGATAGGGGCTAAAATTATCATATTATGTAAAATGTAACAAAATACAAGTTATGTTAAGACATCTTATCTCATTCCCTGGGAAACATTATTTAGTGGACTCTCAAGAAGGATCCACTGTGAGGTGGTTTTGGAGAGCTCACAGCTATGGTTACAGAAGAAAACAGAATTTCCCATCCACATAGGTGATAAATAAGAGGTGTAGATTGGCTTGCTTTTTGTTCAGAATGCAGCTGAAATATTTGAAGACACACAGAAACAATTGTAAAGCTTTCTAAAAGCCTGAGTTTCTTGTGAGAAGAGATGCCACAAATAAAGTGGATTAACATTGTTTGATTAATTTGATACCATCATTATTATTTCTTGCAATTGCTATACAGTATTTCCAGTTACAAGAATCAAGCTTTTGTCAATTGAGAATGCTGTTCTACTAGTCCCTTCTTGGTGCAGCTATGTTTGACTGCAGGGCTGCTCTAGCAATGGGTAGAACTCAATATATATGGGAACATCTCTGTGCTTCCTTAGAATCTTTTAATAGGAAAATAAATTAGATTAAAATCAAGAGATGCCTTAAGTAAGAATAAAATCTAGAAACTTCATGTGTTTTGCCTTTGACTTCTGGTCTTTTTGTGTTAAACATACTAATTACTTTGCACATCTTCTAAGCATTCCTGTCTACTAAGTTGTCATATTGAGCATGGATCTTCAAACTATGGGGTTTCCATGGCGGCTCAGTGATAAAGAATCCACCTGCCTGTGCAGGAGATGCCGGAGACCCAGGCTCGGTTGCTGGATGGAGAAGATCCCTTGGAACAGGAAATGGCAATCCACTGCAGGATTCTTGCCTGGGAAATCCCATGGACAGAGGAGCCTGGCAGGGTACAGTCCATGGGGTTGCGAAGAGTTGGATGTGAGTGAGTGACTGAGCACAGCAGCACATAAGATGTCTATGGACATGAGCTAATTTTTAGCAATAGGAAAAAATACATATGATGTATAACATGTTAAAAGACACTCTAAGAGCAAAAGCACACTATTCATTCAATGATCTTGTATGAATTGAGAAACACTGACTGAAATCTTTGTTGTTAAAACAGACAAAAAAGGGAGACTCTCATGCTTTAATATTTTTAAGATCAAACATCAGTTGAATTATCCACATATAAAATTTAAACACAGAAGATGTACAGGTTCATAATTGAAGACAAAGTCACTTAATTTCTCAAAATTTAGAAAAAGATTATGGAGATTACAGAATTGACAGATGAAGAAAGTATTCTGAGATTTAGAAATGCATGCAAACTACAGATCTTTTAAATACGGTGCTGAACAGCTTAATAAAAATACATTTTTTGCCAGCTGTTTACAGATATTCTAAATTACAGCAAATGCATTTTAAAAACCATGTGCCAGATGGAGAAAGGCTTATATTTCCTAAAGTGTTAATGATGTTTAGATATACAAGTTAGATACAGGAAAAATATATTAGTATGAAACATAATGATTTTGTTGAGCCAGCAGCTGTCACAATGAACTACTCATTTGCCCATATTTGAGTCTGTTTCCAATATTACTTACCACATGTATCATACAATGAAATACTGAAAACTGTTCACTTTTGATGTAAGTCACACTTAATGTATATTTGTAAAAAAGAAATTTTAATATTGTACAACTATAATAAATTTCTAGAATACATGAATGGTTTCATGGAAATATTTGTATTCACATTGATGACAGAAAATAACCATTTGAAAATATTTAAAGGTTGATATGGAAGAGCATACACAAAGAATTTTATTCATGTGGGTAATTTCAGTGTATTTTTAAATGTGTTTATCCCTGGTGGCTCAGATGGTGAAGAATCTGTCTGCAATGTGGGAGACCCAGGTTCAATCCCTGGGTCAGGACGAGCTCCTGGAGAAGGAAATGGCAACTCACTTCAGTGTTCTTGCCTGGAGAATTCCATGGACAGAGGGACCTGGTGGGCTAAGTCCATGAGGTTGCAGAGTCAGACAGGACTGAGCAAATAAGCAGCAGCATGTCAATATGTAAATATTGGAATTATGGGATAATTTTTTTCCATAAAGTAGAAAATTAGCCACTGATTATATTGATACATCCAAAAGCTCCAATTTATTCTCATTTTAATGTTCCAAAAGTTGTCTTCACAATTACAGTATCTACTTGTCTTCACAAATGCAGTATCTGCTTGTCTTACAGACTTCCCTCATAGCACAGTTGGTAAAGAATCTGCCAGTTTGAATCCTGGGTTGGGAAGATCCCCTGGAGAAGGGCTAGGCTACCCACTCCAATATTCTTGGGCTTCCCTGGTGGCTCAGCTGGTAAAGAATCCACCTGCAATGCAGGAGACCTGGGTTCAATCCCTGGATGGGGAAGATCCCCTGGAGAAGGGCTAGGCTACTCACTTCAATATTCTTGGGCTTCCCTGGTGGCTCAGCTGGTAAAGAATCACCTGCAAGTCAGGAGACCTGGGTTCAACCCCTGGATTGGGAAGATTCCCTGGAGAAGGGAAAGGCTACCCACTCCAGTATTTTGGCCTGGAGAATTCCATGGACTAAGTAGTCCATGGGATCACAAACAGTTGGACACCACTGAGTGACTTTCACTTTTCACTTGTCTTAGAAATCAGTATGCAAAAATATCTTCCCGATAACAGGGCTTCCTTGGTGATTCAGATGGCAAATTGTAATTTCATAAACATTAGCATGTGTAGTTATTAGCTTTAGCTTTGAAAACACAAAAGATATTTATATTGAATTTAGTGGAAAATTTATATTAGTAGTATCCCCTGAAGAAATGTGTTTAGCTTCCCTGGTGGTTGAGACATAACGAATCAGCCTGCAATGCAGCAGACCCGAGTTTACTGTTTCGGGATGATCCCCTGGAGAAGGGCATGGCAACACACTCCAGTAGTCTTGCCTGGAGAATCCCATGGACAGAGGAGCCTGTCAGCTTTAGTTGATAGGGTTGCAGTGTCGAACAAGACTGAAAGTACTGAGCATGCGTGCATAATCTGTTATTAGAGGCTCCTAGCAAGCCTCATGGCTCAGGGTGGAGAACCAACATTCAGCTGCATTGTGACGACCTGTGACAGTTGCATTTGACTAAAGAAGGAAAATGTATACCTTCTAAATGAGCAGAATTAAGTCATACTTTTCATTTCATCAGAACTATAAAGCAACAACAATGGTAAGATATGAATTAACACAGCTCCTTATGTAGCTAACAGGCTGAATATATAGTCAGAAAGATTGGCCCTAGACAACTCAAGAATGGAAGGAACTCTACTTTGGGTACCATGTTATGGAGATGGAATTTCAAAATGGGAAAAATGAATATTTATCAAAACAAAGCCCTTACAAATTCAATGGCAGCCAGGAATACATAAGTGAATACTCTTATTCAGTATCTAGAATTGGTCTCTTAGCTACATTAAATGAGTACTCATAGGGGCACTGGAGCAATGCAAAAAGAGGAAAAAGGAATATCCTTTTCTCAACCTGACCATCAGGCAAGAGCTCTGTCTCCTCATTGTTCTTTATGGGACAGTTTCTGAACTATCAGACAGTACTCACCCATGGGAGCTTTATTCTTCACAAACATATTTTTTTTTAACTTTTCCAATTAAGATTAGTGTTTCCTCCATTTTAAAAGGCACATGTATAGATGTTCTAATTTTGAATTAAAGGAAAGCATGCTAAATGTTCCATTGAGACCAGTGTTACTACTACTACTGTTTCTGGCCATTCCAAGTTGGTTCCTAACAAGGGTCCTTCTGCCCCCTATTGCTTGTGCCAATAGAATGAGATTGAGTGGGTTCAGAAACAAAGGAAATCTTTACCTTTGATCAGAGAATGAAGAGGTTGTGAGATCCTGCTCTACTTCAGGGCTCTGCCCACAGGCAGTGGGCAGGGCTGCTTTCTAGGGCTCTGTCAGTGGGGGCTGGGGGGCGGAGTTCTCTCCAGGCAGCTGCACAGTGGTGCTCCTCAGGCTCCAAAGTTCAGTGCTGAGGCATCCTCTCTGTACACTGCAGCCGCCATCTTGAGTTCAGTTACCTGAGCTGCACTTCTGCACACTGTTCTGAGCTGAGGATTCTCCTCCTGCAGCCATCTTACACTAGGAACTCTGGTCTCAGGTTCTGAGGGCAAGGCCTCTGCATGAGGACATGAGACTAAACTAAACACAAAGGAAAAGAAAAAATATTAGACATTTATTTTATTACCCATATTCTATTTTTATTTCCCAGGAATTGTTAATGGGCTTTGCTGATGACTCTGTTACTATTACTACTACTATTAGTTCCCATTTGTTAAATATTTGCAATGAAACAAATATTGTTCAGCAACTTTAGTTGAATCCTCTTAATTAAATTTCATAGTTTTCTGAGAGAGTATTATCAACATTGTAAACTGATTTTCTTTCCCTGAGATGCACAACTGGTAAGTGAATAAGTATTTGCACTTAGGCAGGCCACTTTCTGACTTAGCTGGTGGCTCAGTGGTAAAGAATCCATCTGCCAGTTCAGGAGACATGGGTTTGATCAATGAGTCCATAAGATCCCCTGGAATAGGAAATAGCAACCTACTCCAGTAATCTTGCCTGGATAATCCCTTGGACAGAGGTGCCTGGCAGGCTACAGTTGATGGGGTCAAAGAGTCAACAAGACTGAGCGACTAAACAGTAATAAGACAAGGCCACCTTCAGGGAATGAATTTTAAAACACTTTGTTATATTGGATTGCACAATATCTGAACATTATTCTGCATCTGGATCACAGATAATACAACCATATACATTCATGTAAGCTTGTCAAGTATCTAAGATGTGATTTTCCTCCTATTTTGTTATGTAGACATACACAGAAATCATCCTCGAGAATTTGCTGGCCTGTGAGATCATTCCTGAGTATATCTCTTCTCCCCATGAACAACAGAGTCCTAACTAAAGATTAGGAACACATTTCAAAGCATCATTGTTTCTAATACCTTCTATGATATGGAACTCTGGGAGGAAACCATCCTGTTTTTTTCCCATATGCTAAAATGCATCTGAAAATATTTTCAGAGGACAATTCTAGCTTTGCCATCAGAGAGCAGTGGGGCCAATTTTTTCTTTAATGTTTAGGTAGAGTTACTGAGTAAGAATACTGATTTTGTTTCTCAATTTTTATAGTGAATGTTGTACTGTACAAGTATTCTTTAGCTCATTTTGGTTATGATTAAACATTTGTCTAATAATGAATTTGGTTGGTCTTTGTCTCCAGTTCCTAGGAAGTCCCCCTCTAAACTCTTGGATCTTCCCTACCGACAGAAGTGTCATTGTTATTTATGGTGGGCTGACTATACCTGATAGTTTATACTGAGATGGCTCAGGGTGGTCCCCTAGATATAGGAAGGAGATGACATAGGGGAGAGGCTGGCAATGGACCAAGTATGTGAGGACTAGCACTTAGAGCAATGTGATACCAATCAGATATCTGGAGAGATGAGTGAAGCTGGAAATTGTGTTCAATAGCATGACCAATGATCAAACCAACTATCCCTGTAGAGTAGAGTAGAACCCCAGGAATTCGCTGGTTGTCCAGTGGTTTGTTAGGACTCCATGCTTTGACTTCTGAGGTCAGAAAACTAAGATCCCACAAGCCACATGGTGTGGTTAGAACAAAAAGAAAAAGAATGAAGTCCCAACCTAAACTTTTAGATGCTAAAGCTTGAGTGAGTTTCCTTGTTTAGCAACTCTGTGTATTATCACATATATGCTTGATGCTTGCTGATCCCACAAGGAGTGGACAACAGAGGATTTGTGTTTGGAATCCTCCTAGAGTTTGTTCAGTGTGTATTTCTCTTTGGGTGGTTCTAATTTGTACCTATTTGTGTCTTCACTTTCACTTTTCACTTTCATGCATTGGAGAAGGAAATGGAAACCCACTCCAGTGTTCTTGCCTGGAGAATCCCAGGGATGGGGGAGCCTGGTGGGCTGCCGTCTATGGGGTCACACAGAGTTGGACATGACTGAAGTGACTTACAACAGCAGCAGCAGCAGTTATTATCAAACTGTAATCATAAATATAGCTCTTTCTGAGTTCTTTGGGTTGATTGTTCTAGTAAATTATCAAACCTGAATGGGTGGTGAGAACCCTCAAATTTATAGCTAGTGAATCAGAAGTAAGGGTGGCCTGGGGACCTCAAAACTTGTAGCTAGTGTTCTGCAGTGAAGACCATGCCCTTAACTTAGAAACTCTAGCCTAACTCTGATTAGCTGGAGTAAGAAGACTTTTAGCAGAACAGCAAAGTGTTTAAACATGTGATTTTACTTTAAAATTATGCCAATAAAGTATTATGAGATATTTAAGGTTATTCAAATATAGTAGGAGTTCATGTATAGACCATAGATATTGTAATTTTATTAACATCATGAACAAAAAATGTGTATATTAGGGTCTAATATTTCCAAGTGTTGAAGCCTGTGTGGTTGTAGCAATTTATGTTTAATTTAAAATAAATTTAATTTATTTCATTTAAAAGTAAGTGTTCTTCATAAGACCTGAAGCTATAAAACTCCTAGAAGCAAACGTAAGTGGTAAGGTTCTTGATATTAATATTGATGACAATTTTTTGAATTTGACACCAAAAGCAAAGGCAACAAAAGCAAAACTAAACAAGTGAGACTACATCAAACAAAAAAGTTTTTACACAGCAAAGGAAACCATCAACAAAATTAAAAGGCAACCTACTGAATGGAAGAAAATATTTGCAAATCATGTATCTGATAAGGTGTTAATATTCAAAATACATAAAGAACTCATACAATTCATTACCAAAAAATACAAACAATCATCTATTTAAAAATGGCAGAGGATATAAATAGATACTTTTTTCAAAGAAGACGTACAGTGGCCAATAGACATGGGAAGATGCTCAATGTCATTAATCATAAGGGAAATGCAAATCAAAACCATGATATATTGCCTCACATCCAATAATTCAAATGATAAGAAATAACAGCTGTTGGAGAGGATGCAGTGAAAAGGGAACCCTTGTGAATTGTTGGTGAGAATGTAAATTATTGCAGCCCCTATGGAAAACAGTATGGAGGTTCCTCAAAAAAGTAAAAATAGAACTACTGAATAATCAGCAATTTCATTATTTTTGATTATTTATCCAAATAAAATGAAAATACTAACTCAAAAAGATACATACATCTCCATGTTCACTGCAGCATTACTGGATGTGAATTTAAATATCCATTGATGGATATGGGTAGATGGGTAGAGAAATTGTGAGATATATATATATATATATATGTCATATATATGAAACATATAATTAGAAGTATTGTAGTAATCACAATATATACACATATCAAATCATTTTATTGACTGAAATGTTATGCCCTTTTTACCTAAATTAAAAAAAAAAGAACCCTTAAAAATGGTTTAATAGCAAAATTAAATAATACTCTAGCTTTAGGTTGTTGTTATTTCTTTCACTTGAAATCTTGAAATAATTGACAAAATCTATTTTTAAATAATAAATAATAATAAAACGAAATGTTTCTAGGGAAATTAGCAGAAGAACTAGAAGCATCTACTTGCTCCAGGGAAATGATGCCTGCATTCATGGGTGGCACAAGGGAGACAATGCAGACTTTATAGGGAGAAACAGAGATTGAACAAACATTTATATAAAGAAATATGAAAGTGTCTATGTGGCAACTAAATCCTTTGAAAAGGCTTTGGAAACAATAGCAAAAATGAAGTGATAAAGTACTTTTGAATTGGAGAGAGAAGTTGCCAAAGATGTGAGGGAGTTGATCAGCCCTTGTTTGTATCCCAGGTTCAATGAAGAGTGGGAACATGTTGAAAACACTACAACATTTTAGGACAGAGCCAGTTAGTCTCTGTGAGCTGTGTGCCAGCAGAGTGGCAGAAATCCTTTAAAACAAAGTTCACAAAATGGAAGAAGTAAATAATTTCAATTTTTATACAATTTTTTTTTTAGCTTCATGGCTTTGCAGCCAATTTTCACCTCATAGATGCAGAGATGCCATGATCTTAGTTTTGTGAATGTTGAGTTTTAAGGCAACTTTATCACTCTCCTCTTTGACTTTCATCAAGAGACTCTAGTTTTTCTTTGCTGTCTGCCATAAGGGTGGTATCATTTGCATATCTGAGGTTATTGATATTTCTCCTGGCAAGTATGATTCCAGCTTGTGCTTCATCCAGCCCACATTTCTCATGGTGTACTCTGATAAATAAGCAGGGTGACAGTATACAGAATTGATGCTCTCCTTTCCCGATTTAGAACCAGTCTGTTGTTCCATGTCCAGTTCTAACTGTTGCTTCCTGACCTGCATACAGATTTCTCAGGAGGCAGATCAGGTGGTCTGGTATTCCCATCTCTTGAAGAATTTTGTAGTTTGTTGTGATCCACACAGTCAAAGGCTTTGACATAGTCAATAAAGCAGAAGTAGATGTTTTTCTGGAATATCTTTTAAATTTTAAGTTGGCTTAAAACTCAATGTTCAGAACGTCTAAGTTTTCACTTCTGTTCAGTTCAGTCACTCAGTTGTGTCCGACTCTTTGTGACCCCATGAATCTCAGCACGCCAGGTCTCCCTGTCCATCACCAACTCCCAGCATCTACCCAAACCCATGTCCATCAAGTCAGTGATGCCATCCAGCCATCTCATCCTCTGTCATCCCCTTCTCCTCCTGCCCCCAATCCTTCCCAGCATTAGGGTCTTTTCCAGTGAGTCTGCTCTTCGCATGAGTTAGCTTAACACTCAACATTCAGAAAACTAAGATCATGGCATCTGGCCCCATCTCTTCATTGAATATAGATGGGGAAACAGTGACAAACTTTATTTTGGGGGGGCTCCAAAACCACTGCAGATGGTGACTGCAGCCATGAAATTAAAAGATGCTTGCTCCTTGGAAGAAAAGTTATGGCCAACCTAGACAGCATATTACAAAGCAGAGACATTACTTTGCCAACAGAGGTCCGTCTAGTCAAAGCTGTGATTTTTCCAGTAGTCATGTATGGATGTGGGAGTTGGACTATAAAGAAAGCTGAGCACCAAAGAATTGATGCTTTTGAACTGTGGTGTTGGAGAAGACTCTTGAGAGTCCCTTGGACAGCAAGGAGATCCAACCAGTCCATCCTAAATGAAATCAATCCTGCATATTCATTGGAAGGACTGATGCTGAAGCTGAAACTCCAACACTTTGGACACGTGATATGAAGAACTGGCTCATTTAAAAAGACCCTGATGCTGGGAAAGATTGAAGGTGGGTGGAGAAGGGGATAATAGTGGATGAGATGGTTGGATGGCATCACCGACTCAATGGGCATGAGTTTGAGTAAACTCTCTGAACTGGTGATGGACAGGGAGGCTGGTGTGCTGCAGTCCATGCGATCACAAAGAGTCAGACATGACTGAGTGACTGAACTGAACTGAACTGAACTGAGATGCAGAGAATGGAGGCAGTCATGTGGTTGGAGACTTTTGAGATTGTAGCAAGGGAAATGTATCAGACAATCCAAATTAACCCACACAACAACCCTTTTGTAGGTATGCATGGGTCTCACCTTTGTCAGTTTGGTGCTTTAAGAATTCAGGTTTCTAGGAGACAGAGTTCTGATGCTGACTCAGAAAACTGACCTTGTTGAGACCAGCTGTACTCCAGGAGCCATTTTTCACTACAAGGACTCAATGACCCAACAGAAGAAGCAAGGTTTATGGCAGCCCAGCTTCTCGGCACTTCCTACTGCCAGGCTGCCTTCTCGCCTAGCTCCCAGTCAACACTCAGGTTCACCTTGGGACCCCCTCACAAAAGTGGTCATGGTGTCCACAAGAATAACAAACATTTTTAAGATAAATTCTGAGGATCAAATGTATAACATGGTAGCTATAGTTGATAAAACTATATTGTATAATTGAAATTTGCTGAAAGTAAAACTTAACTATTCTCAACAAAAAAAAAGGCTAATATATGAGGTAATAAATATGTTAATTAACTCGACTGTGGGAGTCCTTTCACAGTGTATACAAATCTTAAAGTACTTTGTACACTTCAAGTATATTATAGATTTGTCAGTCATATCACAATAAAGCTGAAAAAACAGAAGCAGATACTGTGCATAAGAGAGGAGTGGAAGAATGTTCCTTGATAAATCCATCCTTGGAGGGTTACAGCACAGTTTGTCTCTGCCTGCCTATTGCAATCCTTAAAATGGATTTTGAAGCATAGGAAAATGGGTTTGACCATTTCTGCTCACTTTAACTCTTCAAAATAAAACAGAAAAGAACAGTAGACTTTGCTGAAACTCTCACTCTTTTCTAGTCCATCAACTGGCTAGACATTCACTAATATGACTTTATGCTTGATTTTACTGTTGAGGTTTTAGGAGGGCTCACATTGTGGTCTGCCACACTCTTCTCTTCCAACCTCAATGGTGTGTGTGTGGAGGGGGGTAGATCTGCCCCAGGACATACAGAGTTCCTGTGTGATGGTGTTTGGTTTGAGCATTAGCTTCATCTGTGCAGCACTGCTGCCTCACTGAGGCCTTATCTCATGTGACCTGAAGACCAGAGAGATGGGAGAGGTTCCAGAGCTAGGGACAAAATACAGGTCCAGGCTTTCTTTCCTCTTTATTCCTGTTGGCATTAAGTAGGCAGTGTACCAGACTGAGGCAAAAGTCACTTTCAGGACAGTGAGGTTCACCTCCCTGTACCTTGCTGCGGAGACAGCCTCCACACTGACCGCTCCACCTCCAGGGTTGTTCCTGCCACAACGGGGCATCCCCATGGTCCAGGAGTCTTTTATTGCTCCCCTGCTGCTTGTGTGCTGTCTTTCATGTAGGACAGTTCTCCACATTCCCTGGGGAGGAATTGGTTGGGAGGTTCTATAGACTGGCCTGACTACTCACAGTAGTCAGTTAAAAACCAGTTGAAAACAAACACAAGAAAATAAACCAAACATGAAAACATTTGGTGCTCCAAAACAGATCCTGGGGTAGCCTCCTGTGCACATTGGAACTGGACATGTTCATCCCTTCATTGGGTATGGACATGTGAAATATTCCAGATATCAGTTTCCCTTAAAATCCTTGGATAGTTTGGTTTGCAGTTAACTGACAGAACTGTCATTGTGATTAGAGTTATGTGTATCCCCAGGAGGAAGGGGTTGGGAGTAGCTTTCATTGTAATTAGACTTATTGTGGTGATCATTTTGAAATGTATGGAAATATTGAGTCATGATATTGTGTAGCAGGAACTTACATGGTGTTGTAGGTCAGTTACACTTCAAAAACAAACAGCCACATAGAAAAAGAGAAAGTGAAGTGAAGTGAAAGTCGCTCAGTTGTGTCCGACTCTTTGTGACCCCATAGACTATGCAGTCCATGGAATTCTCCAGGCCAGAATACTGGAGGGGGTAGACTTTCCCTTCTCCAGGTGATCTTCCCAATCCAGGGGTTGAAACCAGGTCTCTGGAATTACGGGCACATTCTTTACCAGCTGAATCACAGGAACAGCCCAGGAATACTGGGGTGGGTAGCCTATCACTTCTCCAAGGACTCTTCCCCATCCAGGAATCAAACTGGGGTCTCCTGCATGGAGGCAGATTCTTTATCAACTGAGCCATCAGGGAAACCCAGAAAAAGAGATCAGATTGGTAATTACAAGGGGTGGGGCGTAGGATTAGAATAAAGCAGTCAAAAGGTACAAATTTCTAGTTATAAGTACTAGGAATGTTATGTACAACATTATGAATATAATTAACTCTGATGTAGGTTATATATGAATAGATGTAAGAGATGGGTTCAATCCCATTGGGTCAGGAAGTTTCCCTGGAGGAGGGAACTCCAGTATTCTTGCCTGGAGAATCCCATGGACAGAGGAGCTTTGTGGTCTACAGTCCATGGGGTTGCAAAGAGTCAGACACAAGTGAAGCGACTTAGTATGCACAAGTTTTATATGAAAGCTTCTAAGAGAGTAAATGCTGAGTTTTCATAATAAGGAAAAATATTTTTGTTTTGTATCTATTTGAGATGATGGCTATTCACTAAACTTACTGTGGTAATAAATATATATACCTTTATCACATATATACTTTGGTGTTTTATATATATATAGTTTATGGACCCTTGTGTGCCCTGGCTCATCATAATAAAGTGCTTAAATGTGAACATTATGCTAAGATTTTAATTGCTGTAAAAATATTTACAGTTATAGTGCTTTGGTTTTCTAGTCTTTGAGTGATGGTTCTGTAGTATGGGTGCTGAGTAGCTTGTGTGAAAATTATGTTCTGGGCACCCCCTTTCTTGGATATTTAGTCTATGTCCAAGTGCATCACTGTCAGGAGCCACATCTGCAACCAAGCAAGGACAAAAGATATAAAAAATCTCACGTATGG
Organism: Oryx dammah; assembly: GCF_014754425.2. Taxonomy (NCBI): domain Eukaryota; kingdom Metazoa; phylum Chordata; class Mammalia; order Artiodactyla; family Bovidae; genus Oryx; species Oryx dammah. The sequence continues at coordinate 26,981,739 of NW_024070204.1, forward strand.
TTTTCATATGCAGACTGCAGCTGAGGGGTTAGAATCAGAGTTTTCAAATCACTATCACTTCACCTGGTGTTTTGAGCATAGGCTGTTGACTTGCCATCACAGTGGTGTCCTTGATACTCCTCTTGACCCCATCCTGCGTCCTGCAAGGCACTGAGGTACCTCTATCAGCAGTGTGAGACCTATTGCCTGGGAGACAGTGCAGTTGTTCTGCTTAAATGTGGTTTAGAGCCTCCATGCCTGGCTCTTACACTCATCCATGTGGTAAACGTACAATAAATAGAATAAACTGAACCTTGTATGTTCAATTCAAAATAAAAAAGGGAAGGATTACAAGAGAAAAGAAATAATGTTCTCATGAATTTTTCTCAAGCAACAGCAATACTTATCAAAAATGTATTAAAAGTTGCTTGTTTCTGTTATTGAATCAATTATAGTAACACTGTCAAACAATATGCATAGGACACTAGGCTGATTTAAAGTTAAAGATTTTTTTTTTTTTTGAGGCTCAATCACATATAAGCTGAGGATCTAACTTTATTGTCTTACATAACACCTGTTATTTCTGTAATGGAGTAAATTACAGAAGGTTTAAAATCATCAAATGATCAATATTACTTTCAATAAAATCTCAGAAATATATTTTCAGAAAATAAAATGAAACTTTCAACCTTGCTAATTGGATTCTGTTCAGTTCAGTTCAGTTCAGTCGCTCAGTCGTGCCTGACGCTCTGCGACCCCGTGAATCGCAGCCTTGATGTACTCCTTTTCCTATTTGGAACCAGTCTGTTGTTCCATGTCCAGTTCTAACTGTTGCTTCCTGAGCTGCGTATAGATTTCTCAAGAGGCAGGTCAGGTGGTCTGGTATTCCCATCTCTTTCAGAATTTTCCACAGTTTATTGTGAGCTACACAGTCAAAGGCTTTGGCATAGTCAATAAAGCAGAAATAGATGTTTTTCTGGAAGTCTCTTACTTTTTCCATGATCCAGCAGATGTTGGCAATTTGATCCCTGGTTCCTCTGCCTTTTCTAAAACCAGCTTGAACATCTGGAAGTTCACAGTTCATGTATTGCTGAAGCCTGGCTTGGAGAATTTTGAGCATTACTTTACTAACATGTGTCATCATCAAAAAGATGGAGTGGGACAAATGTGAATAGAAAAAGATTTTGTTCTTAACTGCTACAGGAGGAACTATGAGAAAGTAAATGATCACAAACAGAAGAGAAAAAAAGTTTGCAGACTTCAAAGATGGAATACATTCTAGAGTTCAAAAAAATGAGACATAGTGTGTCTCTAGTCCTTATATAGGCCATTGATCCTGTTAAGTTTTGCTGAAGCAGTTCTGCAGGCCCAAAAGCATAATGATTCAAAGAGTTACCAGAATGAGAATCTTCAAACATTATTTTATATATTTGTATTAGAGGTTTTTTTTGGGGGGTGGTGATTTCAAGTTATACAATACTAATACCTGAAGTTAGATTAAGCAAAATTGATAGAGGGTCCCTTCCTAAGTTGGAGACAGGAATACTAATGATTGGAAAGTCTTCTAAGCATCCCTGAAAAGCTGATCCACAGTGTTTCTCCTTCTTTATTTTGTTGGTCACATACAACATTATTCCTTTTCCAGAAGGAAATGAGTACATGTGTCCAAAGAACCTATTCAGAGCTCATAAGTTTACAAATTAAGCATCTAAGTGCCATGAGAGACCTATTTCTTTGGGTAGAAATTCTGATTGTTCTTGCTTAAGTGAGGTATCTGCTCCCTGTCCAGTAGGTGCATGCATGCTTAGTTGCTCAGTCATGTCCAGCTCTTTGCAGCCCCATGGACTGTAGCCTGCCAGGCTCCTCTGTCCATGAAATTTTCCAGGCAAGAATAAATGGAGAGGGTTGCCATTTCCTCCTCCAGGGGATCTTCCTAAACCAAGGGTTGAACCCATGTCTCCTGTGTCTCCTTCACTGGCAGGCGGATTCTTTACCACTGTACCACCTGGGAAACCCAAAGGATTCTGACCCTAATGTAATAGAAGTTTTTGGAGTCAAACTCATACTCATCCTTCAAATGAATTTATGGTAGTTATATATGGAAATTTTACTAATATATTTAGTAAATAAATAAAATATTTTTATTAAAAGTTGGGTCAAGAAATTAATTGGATTTTCCTCTTTTCATATTTTAGCTGTGTTGCCTCCAAACATCAATTAGTAATAACAAACAAAGAGGATTTAAAATTAATTTCATATAATCATAGATTTCTATGGGGGAACCAGTGTTCTATATAGTCTTCCTGTAATATGATTTCACTGAACTTTTTTTATAACTTATTCTTTTCACTTAGATCCCATCTGCATAACCAGCTTGTTTCTTTCCCTTAGGATTAAGGATGGTTTTAATAATAGGCCTCCCATATCCCCATAGCAATGTGCATGATAAAATAAAGAGAAAAGAGGATGTGAAGTAATCCCTGGAGAAAGAAAGCATATTTTCCTATTTGCCTTTTTATTCCACAATGTGTTGATAAGCTGGATGAACAAAAATGTATGCATGTATTTTGCTTTTCAGGCAGTTTTCTAAATATTAACATTTGAACTTTACTTTAACCCATTCTTGAATTGTGGATGATTGATGTGTGCGTGTGTGTGTGTGTGTGCATGCACACGTTAGTTTATGTTTGATAGGTCATTTTTAGGAGGCCAATTTGTAAATGTACCTAATAAGCATTCATGCAATCTCTGAGATACTGCAATTTAAAGAAAGATATTCATGTACATAGAAAAATGATGAATCTCTTCTGCAGTTAGCTCTCCATAATGTAAAAAAGAAAAAAAAGAAAAGCCTCAAATTTCAGAGACACAAAAGAAGTTTACTCACTTAACTAGCTAATTTTACTCATTTTACTAGTATACCTATTTATTCATTTCACTAGTTAATGTGGATATCCCTGTCTGCTTTAGGAGTGTTTTCTCTATCTAGGGATTCGGAGACCAAGTTGCTTCCACACTGTGCCCAGAATTCTGCTCTCAGTCCTCAAAAGTAAAAATGACAAGTAGAGGAAGAGGAAGACTCCCTTAATTCTTAATTGACTTTGCCTATTAGGACCCTACCTGTTCACAGGGTCCTCATGGCAAGAATACTGAAGTGGTTTGCCATTCCCTTCTCCAGTGGACCACATTCTGTCCTTGGAAGGACTGACACTGGAGCTGAAACTCCAATACTTTGGCCACCTGATGTGAAGAGCTGACTCATGAAAAGACCTTGATGCTGGGAAAGATTGAGGGCAGGAAGAGAAGGGGACGACAGAGGATGAGATGGTTGGATGGCATCACTGACTCAATGGACATGGGTTTGGGTGGACTCTGGGAGTTGGTGATGGACAGGGAGGCCTGGCGTGCTGTGGTTCATGGGGTCACAAAGAGTTGGACATGACTGAGCGACTGAATTGAACTGATAGTGACACATAATTCTGCTCATATTTCATCAGAGACAACTCATATGACCACCACATGTAAGGAGTCTAAGGAATGCTATCTCTGGCTGAGAAGCCACTTCCCAGGTAAAGCTGTATGACATGGGAAGAGAAATAGATTTTGTTGCAAAACAATTATGTATGTTGCATCTTCCATAAGAAAAAAAAAATCAGGAAACTTAAAAGAAGTTTCTCACCTTGGATGGAATTAAAACAATCTTCAGCTTTATACAAAGCTTTACATTTACCAAATCTGAAATCTGATTCTCAATTCCCTATCCAATGTGAAGATAACATACAATGAAAGCCAGTTAATAAATAGCACAGTTAAGATTTCCTTAATCGAGGATTTTTCTGAACTTTAGATTGACAGTCAATGAGTAGACATGTATTTCTTCATTTTTCCATGACATGTGACAGACCAATATAGGATTTACCATAAAAGTATAATAATAGATAGCAGTATCCTAGTAAATCAAAGTAGTTGATATACAGGTACTGTTTACAAGTTATAGTGTATTCACCAATGCCACAGAATTTGGAAATAATCTATCACAGAGTATGCAGCTAGTAAAACTAGTTATATATATCATATATTTTTATATTTATGTGAAGTTTATATGTTTATCTTATATATTACATTATTATTACTATCTCTTCTATTGATGGAATTCATTAAATATTATGACTGGGATGATTTTAGTAGAAATACTTTGAGTTAATTGAAACCCACTAGAATTTTGGCTTCCAAGCTACAGTATGGAAAATTGTAAATAGACTATCAAGAAGTGACACAGCAAAAACTCATTAAAAACACTAATTAGCAAGCTGAATCTTTCTGACATACTCACTTCACTAATCTGCTAACTAAACACATCATAAAAATGTGCCTGCCTTGTAAGTGAGCAAATATCCAGAGGAAGGCTGTTTTGAATTTCCAGATTACTTTCAATTAACTGGAGGCATAACAGTCTAGAAAATGAAAGACTGTGTTTTTGGAACTTATGGTAAATCCGTAAATGAAACTTTAGAGTCCAGTCACTTGGTTGCCTTAACTTAGTATTGTTTTTGTTCTTTATTTATCTTTTTAAATATTTTATTGAAGTATAGTTGATTTATAATCTGGTGTTAGTTTCAGGTACAAATCAAAGTGTTTCAGTTAATTTTTTAAGATTATTTACATTATAATTTATTATAAGATACTGAATATAGTTCCCTGTGATATCACTTACATGTGGAATCTAAAAACAACACAAATGATCTGTATACAAAACACAAACAGATTCACAGACATAGAAAACAAACTTATACGGTTACCAAAAGAGAGAGAGTGGGAGTGAAGGAGGGACAAATTAGGAGTACGGGATTAACAGAAGCAAACTTCTATGAATAAAACAGATAAACAGCAAGGATTTCCTTTTTTTAGCAAACACCGTATTTTTAACTATTTCTACAAATGTCTCACCCTTCTCCTTACCCTCTCTTTCCAGTAAACCATTTATTTATTTTTAAAGATTTGGAATATTTTATAACATCATTTTATAGTCTGTCTTTTTTAACATGTATATTACTACAAATATTATCTCCTCTACTAGATAAAAAGTTCTGTGATATCAGAGTGTATGTATTATTTTCTCTTTGGTATACTTACCAAACACATGTTTTGGGAAGTATATCTAAGAATCAGTTTCTGCACTTTATGGATGCTACACTAAACCTTTGACAACTTCTCCTGGAGGCAGAAGATGGTATGTGGGTAGCAGGCTTGCTGAACACAAGTCTTTCCACTTAATCTTCGATGTGTGTGTGCGTGTGTGTGTGTATGTGTGTGTGTGACTGTGTGCATGCAATTATATTCCTCTAGAATACATTGGACTATTTATTTTTCACTTCCTGAAAATGTGATACTATGTGGAAACGATGTGTTTCTTGATAGTGACTTTTAACAAATCTGAAAGACCCTCCGGTCTTAGTTTCTTGTCATGCGTGGTACTTTTACAAATTTATTTTATGGTAATTGATTTTTGGTGTTTTCTAGATCTTCCTGCAGTGTAAATTCCATTTTTATTTTTTCAGAGGCATACTTATTACACTTAAATTTTCAAAATTATAGTATACTTTTGTTCACACTCTGTTCTCTAAGGATTGTTTCAGTCTTTACTCTGCAATTTAACACACATTGTATCTGTATTTGCTCATATATTTTTCTTAGGTCTAAGGTTTTTTTGATTTGTTATTCATGCCCTCTTTTAATTCTTTTGATAGGGTAGAAATTTTAAGAAGTGTTTATACTTGGCTGACCTTTCCCCCCCAATCTTCAGCATCTATTTGTATTAATCTCACTGTTTCTCTCTCTCTTTTTCTGTTCTCTGCTTGATATTCATAGTCATATGTTTATTTTTCCTTTATATTTTTTGTTGATGTTGTTTTGAACAATTTTTTTTCCTATTTATTTCTAAATAAATACTTTAAATTTTATAAAATTACACTAAATCTGTATTGTTTTACTGCCATAGGTTTTAATGTACATCAGTGTGTTTCATGTCTAAGTATCTTATCATTTTAATTTATTAGAAATTTGATATTTCCACTATATTTAGGTTTTCACAGGGAGTGTCTTATATGATAGTAGATTATGAAAAATTTCCCCTCACCATTACTTATCCTTCCTTAGGAGACTGCTGTTAACTGATAAGTGTGCGACTTCCATTGGCCCACGTTTCCTGATTATGAGATATTAAGCTATAAAAAGGCTGAAAGAACTACATTTTTTTTTTCTTGAGTCTATCCTAAACTGATAAGGAGCAGTAATTCTACGTAGTCAAGGCTGCTGTATTTTCCCGAATTTTTCCTAAGTTGGGAATCCCATAATTTTGGCAGTGAAAATGGCAATTTATAAACTCATAGTCTTTTGGCCACAAATCTAAATCTATATTCAATAGATGGATTTACTAATAGTAAAGCTTTCATAATAATTTTAATTCAGATGTCTGTCTTCTATTTTTTTTTCTCTATTTGTTTCAACCTCAAAAATGAATTATGTACATAACAGACAGATATCTTAAAATGTTAACCTTTTAGTGAACTGGACTAAAACCTTTCAAAAAGTGATTCATATGTGGAGTATGAAGAAGCCCCCAGTTTTATGTGTAACCATAACCATTCCTCTCCTGCACACACACTCACTTCTTTTCCCCTCTCTCTTTTTTACTTGGTTGACAGTACCACAGATCAGATTAAATCCCAAGGATTATTGCTACTGCTACTGCTGCTAAGTCGCTTCAGTCATGTCCGACTCTGTGCGACCCCATAGACAGCAGCCCACCAGGCTCCCCCGTCCCTGGGATTCTCCAGGCAAGAACATTGGAGTGGGTTGCCATTTCCTTCTCCAATGCAGGAAAGTGAAAAGTGAAAGAGAAGTCACTAAGTCGTGTCTGACTTTTAGCGACCCCATGGACTGCAGCCTACCAGGTTCCTCCGTCCATGGGGTTTTCCAGACAAGAGTACTGGAGTGGGGTACCATTGTCTTCTCCCAAGGATTACACTCTGAGGCAATTTAAAGAAACTAGAGGAGTGAAAAAAAAAATACTTTGCTGGTTCCACAAAAAGTTGTGTAGAAATCATACATATTCTTCAATCCTAGATGACTGTTTCATATACTTTCTTTTCTTTTCAAATTTCTAATATATTCTCCTTCACCTTTCATGTCTCAGTTTACTATTGTATTGGGATTATATAGTCTTCCCAGGTGGCACTAGTGGTAAGGAATCTGCCCGCAATGCAAGAGACCCAGGTTCAACCCCTGGGTCAAGATGGTCCCCTGGAGAAGAGAATGGCAACCCCAATTCAGTATCCTTGCCTAGAGAATCCCATGGACAAAGGAGCCTGGCAGGCTACAGTCCATGGTGTTGCAAAGAGTCAGATATGACTGAGCAACTAACATATATGTATATACATATACATATAAATATACATATATATATATATATATGTTATTTCCTCTTTTTCCTCCATGCTGTGGCCCCTGGCATCTATTCCACTCTCTGTTTCTATGAATTTGACTTTTTTTTTTTTAGAGTCTTCATGTTGCTGAGATTTAAAGTAGCTCTTGTTCCCTGTTTTACTTATTTCACTTAACATAATTCCCTCAAAGTCTATACATGTTGACACAAATGACAAGATTTCATTCTTTATGGCTGAATAATGTTCCATTGTATATATTTATCACATATACATATGTTTATCATATTACTTTCCTATTCATCTGCCCATCCCCTTCATGGATCACAGCCTTGTTGTGTTAAAGAGGCTTGCATTAACTCAATGAAGCTATGAGCCATGCCATGCAGGGCCACCCAAGATGGATGGGTCATGGTAAAGATTCTAAAAAACCTGGACCACTGGAGGAGGCAATGGCAAACTACTCCAGTATTCTTCCTGCGAGAAGCCCATGAACAGTATGGAAAAGCAAAAGGATGACACCAGAAGCAGCAGTTAGAACCTAACATGAAACAAATGACTCATTCACAACTGGGAAAGGAGTGCATCAATGCTTTATATTGTCACCCTGCTTATTGAACTTTTATGCAGAGTACATCATGAGAAATGCCGGGCTAGAATCAAGATTGCCAGGAGAAATATCAACAACATCAGATATACAGATGAGACCACTAATAGCAGAAAGTGAAGAAAAACTAAAGAGCCTCTTGATAAGTTTGAAAGAAGAGAGTGAAAAAAAAAAAAGGCTTAAAACTCAACATAAAAGAACTAAGATCATGGCATCCAGTCCCGTCACTTCATGGCAAATAGATGGGGGAAAAAAAGGAAGCATTGACAGATTTTGTTTTCTTGGGATATAAAATCACTTTGGTTGGTGACTGCAGCCATGAAATTAAAATATGCTTGCTCCTTGGAGGAAAGCTATGACAAAGTTAGACAGCATATTAAAAAGCAGAGACATCATTTTGCCAACAAAAGCCCATTTAGTTGAAGCTGTGGTTTTTCCAGTAGTCATGTATGGATGTGAGAGTTGGAGCACAAAGGCTGAGTGCTGAAGAATTAATGCCTTCAAACTGTGGTGCTGGAGAGCACTCTTGAGAGTCCTTTGGATTACCAGGAGATCAAATCAGTCAATCCTAAAGAAAATCAATCCTGTATATTTATTGGAAGGACTGATGCTGAAGCTGAAGCTCCAATACATTAGTCAGCTGATTCAAAGAGCTGACTCATTGGAAAAGGCCCTAATGCTGGGAAAGATTGAGAGCAGAAGGAGAATAGGGTGACAGGATGAGATGGATGGATGACATCATCAACTTAATGGGCATGAATTTAAGCAAACTCCTAGAAGTAGTGAAGGACAGGAAAGCCTAACATGTTTCAGTCCATGGGGTCACAAAGAGTCAGACACAACTGAGCATCTGAACTACAAATGTGAGGAAGATCCCCAAAGTCTTTGTCTACAAAATTAGTTTAGAGCATAGGTCAAATAGAGAACACCAAAACTTTCAGCAACTTTATCCCTCCAAATAAAAATGAAATTGTTTTAATGATAATTATTTTCATGATTGCTTTATTGTGTATACCTCTTTGGTTACATTATGCATTTACAATATACAAAGATTTATATATATGTTACAGAAATAAACTATACTTTGGTTAAAAGTAGTCTTGTTCAAAGCTTAGAGAAACTTATTTTTATAGTCATAAGATTGGAAAATACCTGAGAAATGTTAATTTAAAAAAGTAACTATTTGTATTTTCAACAAGTCATCTAAAACAAGAATGATCATTCTTGTGGAAATATAAATAATGTAGGAATATATGTTGGCACTGGAAGGAGCATTGCAAGTTTTCTGGTTTCAAAATTTCATCTTTCAGATATAGAAACTTAAAGCCTAGAGAGTATTTAGTGGTTATTTCAAGTTTATATTCAAATAGTGGCACAACCTGTTTCTTCATTCCAGTCATATTCTGTTTGATTTCTTTAACATGTAGCCACTTAATAGCCTGAAGTTTGAGTCAAGTCTTTTAGAATTTAAATATGATGCCATAATTTCTGTAATTTAACTGTTTGAATATTTCAAAGTGGTCTTTAGAGCCCAGAAGTACCTGTCAAGCCATAGGGGGATATTTTGTTTTAAATAAGCAAATTAACTTAACTTAGCCTTTTTTGACTCTCTGAAACCTTATAGACACTCATATTGTGAGCTGCCTTAACTGCAATGTGTAAATGAAGGCCAGAAGAGTCTACACTGATGGCTGTTAAAAATTTGCTTTTGGTGTTCATACATTCTGCTATTTTTTACCTGTTCAGTGTCTCAGAAATCTGGGTTACATTTGATAGTTTTTTCTAAGCCAGTAAAGGAAATCCATTTCTTATAATGATAAAATCCAAGTGCTCACACCTAGACTTACTAAAGTCCTATTGCTTACTCTAAGATTTGGCCATGATGAATCAAAGTCACATTTGTGAATTTATGCCTGTAAACACAGCAGTATTGTCCAGCACCACATCTAGGGCAAGAGAACTTCTTTTGATAATAAATAGACTTACAGCTTAAGCATGTGCATTAGATATGAAAGGCATTAACTCTGCGTAATGGTTTCTGAGCAAAGATAATCAGATGTTCTGTTTTCATTAGCTTGTTTATTTAGTTAAATACCTTTGTACTTTGATTGTTTCTAAATGATTGTCTACTCCCATATTTTTATTCAGCAGCTAAGTGCTGTATACTGTATATAAAACTATATATTTGAAATGAAATGTTACTAGTTACCATATTCTAGCCTACATTTTTATTTTTTCACTTATTTGTCTAGTAATCATATGAAATCAAATTAGAGGGTTTTTTTGTAAATAAGATGATTCTAAAAAATTAATAAGTTGTGTCTAATTTCTAACAGTACTTAATAGAAACTGCAAGTCTCTCAGTTGTGTCCTACTCTTTGTGACCCCATGGCCTATACAGTCCATGGAATTCTCTAGACCAGAATACTGGAGTGCGTAGCCTTTCCCTTCTCCAGGGGATCATCCCAACCCAGGGATCAAACCCAGGTCTCCCGAATTGCAGGCAGGTTCTTTACCATTTGAGCCACCAGGGAAGCTCCGAGTAGTACATAATAGAGCAAATGTAAAACTTAACCATGTAGATTTTTACAGACAAATCTTTCTTTTTACTCACAAAACCTCATGTAGTGAAACTTTCTGTCAATATTTTGTGAAATCAAACTGCAAGCAAAAATACATGAAGAAAAGATGGAGAAGTTGATACTGGGATTCATTTTTTTTCACATTTTTTTGAGGTGGACCATTTTTAGATCTTTATTGAATTTGTTACAACATTCCTTCTGTTTCATGGTTGGTGTTTTGCCCATGAGGCATGTTGGATCTAGGTGGGTGATCAAACTATCGTGATTATCTGGGTTGTGAAGCTCTTTTTTTGTACAGTTCTTTTGTGTATTCTTGCCACTTCTTCTTAATATCTTCTGCTTCTGTTAGGTCCATACCATTTCTGTCCTTTATCGAGCACATCTTTGCATGAAATGTTCACTTGGTATCTCTAATTTTGTTGAAGACATCTCCAGTCTTTCCCATTCTGTTGCTTTCCTCTATTTGTTTTCATTGATTGCTGAGGAAAGCTTTCTTATCTCTCCTTGCTATTCTTTGGAACTCTACATTCAGATGCTTATATCTTTACTTTTCTTCTTTGCTTTTCACTTCCCTTCTTTTCACAGCTATTTGTAAGGCCTCCCCAAACAGCCATTTTGCTTTTTTTAATTTCTTTTCCATGGGCATGGTCTTGATCCCTGTCTCCTGTACAATGTCACAAACCTCCGTCCATAGTTCATCAGGCACTCTGTCTATCAGATCTAGTCCCTTAAATCTATTTCTCCCTTCCACTGTATAATCATAATGGATTTGATTTAGGTCATACATGAATGGTCTAGTGGTTTTCCCTACTTTCTTCAATTTAAGTCTGAATTTGGCAATAAGGAGTTCATGATTTGAGCCACAGTCAGCTCCCAGTCTTGTTTTTGCTGACTGTATAGAGCTTCTCCATCTTTGGCTGCAAAGAATATAATCAGTCTGATTTCAGTGTTGACCATCTGGTGATGTCCATGTATAGAGTCTTCTCTTGTGTTGTTGTAAGTGGGTGTTTAATATGACCAGTGTGTTCTCTTGGCAAAATTCTATTAGCCTTTGCCCTGCTTCATTCTATATTCCAAGGCCAAATTTGCCTGTTACCCCAGGTGTTTCTTGACTTCCTACTTTTGCATTCCAGTCCCCTATAATGAAAAAGACATCTTTTTTGGCTGTTAGTTCTAAAAGGTCTTGTAGGTCTTCATAGAACCATTCAACTTCAGCTTCTTCAGCATTACTGGTTGGGGTATAGGCTTGGCTTACTGTGATATTGAATGGTTTACCTTGGAAATGAACAGAGATCATTCTGTCATTTTTGAGATTGCATCCAAGTACTGCATTTCAGACTCTTTTGTTGACCATGATGACTATTCCATTTCTTCCAAGGATTCCTGCCCACAGTAGTAGATGTAATGGTCATCTGAGTTAGATTCATCCATTCCCATCTATCTTAGTTCGCTGATTTTTAGAATGTTGACATTCACTTTTGCCATCTCCTCTTTGACCACTTCCAATTTGCCTTGATTCATGGACCTGACACTCCAGGTTCCTATGCAATATTGCTCTTTACAGCATCAAACCTTGCTACTATCACCAGTCACATCCACAACTGTTGTTTGTTTGTTTGTTTGTTTGTTTGTTTTTTGCTTTGGCTCCATCCCTTCATTCTTTCTGGAGTTATTTCTCCACTGATCTCCAGTAGCAAATTGGGCACCTACCGACCTGGGGAGTTCCTCTTTCAGTATCCTATCATTTTGCCTTTTCATACTGTTCATGGGGTTCTCAAGGCAAGAATACTGAACTGGTTTGCCATTCCCTTCTCCAGTGGACCATATTCTGTCAGACCTCTCCACCATAACCCGCCCGTCTTGGGTGGCCCCACATGCCATTGAGTTTCATTGAGTTAGACCAGGCTGTGGTCCGTGTGATCAGATTGACTAGTTTTCTGTGATTATGGTTTCAGTGTGTCTGCCCTCTCGCAACACCTACCGTCTTACTTGGGTTTCCCTTACCTTGGATATGTGGTATCTCTTCATGGCTGCTCCAGGAAGTGCAGCTGCTGCTCCTTACCTTGGATGAGGGGTTTCTCCTCACGGCTGCCCCTCCTGATGTTGAACATGGAGTACCTCCTCTTGGCCCTCCTGCACCTGCACAGCCACCACTCCCTGGACGTGGGGTTGCTCCTCTTGGCTGCTGCCATGACCTTGGGGGTGGGGTTGCTCCTCTCAGCTGCTGCCCCTGACCTCGGGCATGGAGCAGCTCCTCTCAGGCACTCCCCCTGACCTCGAGTATTACAATAAATCAAAAGACTATCTCAAGGTTTTAAAGATCTTACTAGACCCACTCCCATAATTTGCATTTTAAGATAACTAGGTGAGCCAAAAAGTTTTCAAACAGGAAAAACTGTCCTCAAGCAGGATACATCCTTATACAATCCTTAGTACAGAGTTTAAAGTGAGTTGTTTATCCTATAATCATCAGTTCTGGGCTCAAAGAAAAAAATGTTTTATGTGACTAAGACTAAGGAATGTAGAGAACAACAACAACAAAAAAGACATTTTTCCTTTCGTCCTCCTTGAGAATTCCAGACCCCTATCTCCTCCTCCTCAGGGACTCTGGACTTCTTATCATCCTGCTTTGGAATAGACTCAGAAAAAAAATGAAAGCAAAAATAATTTAACCCAGTTTCTGAGATAAATATGTATTAAATTTATTACAAGCAAGAGAAAATAAAAAAAAGGAACAAAAATCACATTTTTTTAGCTTTAAAGTTGCAGTATTTCTTCTCTAAAACAAAGTCAACCTAACCAGAGCTTCCAGAATTTTTTTTTTTTTTTTGCTTGTTTGATTATTTAATGTTGTCCTGAGATTCCCTTGGACTATAAGGAGATCCAACCAGTCCATTCTGAAGGAGATCAGCCCTGGGATTTCTTTGGAAGGAATGATGTTAAAACTGAAACTCCAGTACTTTGGCCACCTCATGAGAAGAGTTGACTCATTGGAAAAGACTGATGCTGGGAGGGATTGGGGGCAGGAGGAGAAGGGGATGACAGAGGATGAGATGGCTGGATGGCATCACTGACTCAATGGACGTGAGTCTGGGTAAACTCCAGGAGTTGGTGATGGACAGAGAGGCCTGGCATGATGCGATTCATGGGATCGCAAAGAGTTGGACAGGACTGAGTGACTGAACCGAACTGAACTGAACTGAATCCACACTGGGCTTCCCTGGTGTCTCAGACAGTAAAGCATCCGTCTGCAATGCTGGAGAACCAGATTCTATCCATGGATGGGGAAGATCCCCTGGAGAAGGAAATGGCAACCCACCCCAGTAATCTTGCTGGGAAAATCCCATGGACAGAGGAGCCTGGTAGGCTAGAACTGTATTATGAAGACCTACAAGACCTTTTAGAATTAACAGTCAAAAAAGATGTCCTTTTTATTATAGGGGACTGGAATGCAAAAGTAGGAAGTCAAGAAACACCTGGAGTAACAGGCAAATTTGGCCTTGGAATGCAGAATGAAGCAGAGCAAAGACTAATAGAGTTTTGCCAAGAAACTGCACTGGTCATAGCAAACACTCTCTTCCAACAACACAAGAGAAGACTACACATGGACATCACCAGATGGTCAACACTGATATTAGATTGATTATATTCTGTGCAGGCAAAGATAGAGAAGCTCTATACAGTCAGCAAAAACAGGACCAGGAGCTGACTGTGGCTCAGATCATGAATTCTTTATTACCAAATTCAGACTTAAATTGAAGAAAGTAGGGAAAACTGCTAGACCATTCAGGTATGACCTAAATCAAATCCCTTATGATTATACAGTGGAAGTGAGAAATAGATTTAAGGGCCTAGATCTGATAGATAGAGTGCCTGATGAACTATGGAATGAGGATCGTGACATTGTACAGGAGACAGGGATCAAGACTATCCCCATGGAAAAGAAATGCAAAAAAGCAAAATGGCTGTCTGGGGAGGCCTTACAAATAGCTGTGAAAAGAAGAGAGGCAAAAGCAAAGGATAAAAGGAAAGATATAAGCATCTGAATGCAGAGTTCCAAAGAATAGCAAGAAGAGATAAGAAAGCCTTCTTCAGGAATCAATGCAAAGAAATAGAGGAAAAGAACAGAATGGGAAAGACTAGAGAACTCTTCAAGAAAATTAGAGATACCAAGGGAACATTTCATGCAAAGATGGGATCGATAAAGGACAGAAATGGTCTGGACCTAACAGAAGCAGAAGATGTTAAGAGGTGGCAAAAAGACACAGAAGAACTGTACAAAAAAGATCTTCAGGAACAAGATAATTATGATGATGTGATCACTAATCTAGAGCCTGACATCCTGGAATGTGAAGTCAAGTGGGCCTTAGAAAGCATCACTACCAACAAGGATAGTGGAGGTGATGGAATTCCAGTTGAGCTTTTTCAAATCCTGAAAGATGATGCTGTGAAAGTGCTGCACTCAATATGCCAGCAAATTTGGAAAACTCAGCAGTGACCACAGGACTGGAAAAGGTCAGTTTTCATTCCAATTCCAAAGAAAGGCAATGCCAAAGAATGCTCAAACTACCACACAATTGCACTCATCTCACATGCTAGTATTGTAATGCTCAAAATTCACTAAGCCAGGCTTCAGCAATATGTGAACCATGAACTTCCTGATGTTCAAGCTGGTTTTGGAAAAGGCAGAGGAACCAGAGACCAAATTGCCAACATCAGCTGGTCATGGAGAAAGCAAGAGAGTTCCAGAAAAACATCTTAGTTCAGTTCAGTTCATTCGCTCAGTCGAGTCTGACTCTTTGCGACCCCATGAATCGCAGCACACCAGGCGTCCCTGTCCATCACTATCTCCCGGAGTTCACTCAGACTCACGTCCATCGAGTCAGTGATGCCATCCAGCTATCTCATCCTCAGTCGTCCCCTTCTCCTCCTACCCCCAATCTCTCCCAGCATCACAGTCTTTTCCAATGAGTCAACTCTTCGCATGAGGTGTCCAAAGTACTGGAGCTTCAGCTTAAGCATCATTCCTTCAAATAAATCCCAGGGTTGATCTCCTTCAGAATGGACTGGTTGGATCTCCTTGCAGTCCAAGGGACCTTCAAGAGTCTTCTCCAACACCACAGTTCAAAAGCATCAATTCTTGGCCCTCTGGATTCTTCACAGTCCAACTCTCACATCCATACATGAACACAGGAAAAACCATAGCCTTGACTAGACGGACCTTAGTCGGCAAAGTAATGTCTCTGCTTTTGAATATACTGTCTAGGTTGGTCATAACTTTTTTTCCAAGGAGTAAGCGTCTTTCAATTTCATGGCAGCAATCACCATCTGCAGTGATTTTGGAACCCCCCAAAAATAAAGTCTGACACTGTTTCCACTGTTTCCCCATTTATTTGCCATGAAGTGATGGGACCAGATGCCATGATCTTCGTTTTCTGAATGTTGAGCTTTAAGCCAACTTTTTCACTGTCCTCTTTCACTTTCATCAAGAGGCTTTTTAGTTCCTCTTCACTTTCTGCCATAAGGTTGGTGTCATCTGCATATCTGAGGTTATTGCTATTTCTCCCAGCAATCTTGATTCCAGCTTGTGTTTCTTCCAGTCCAGCATTTCTCATGATGTACTCTGCATATAAGTTAAATCAGCAGGGTGACAATATACAGCCTTGACGTACTCCTTTTCCGATTTGGAACCAGTCTGTTGTTCCATGTCCAGTTCTAACTGTAATTTTCCTGAAGAGTTCTCTAGTCTTTCCTATTCTGTTGTTTTCCTCTATTTCTTTGCATTGATTGCTGAAGAAGGCTTTCTTATCTCTTATTACTATTCTTTGGAACTCTGCATTCAGATGCTTATATCTTTACTTTTCTCCTTGGCTTTTTGCCTCTCTTCTTTTCACAGCTATTTGTAAGGCCTCCCCAGACAGCCGTTTTGCTTTTTAGCATTTCTTTCCCATGGGGGTAGTCTTGATCCCTGTCTCCTGTATATTGTCAAGAACCTCATTCCATAGTTCATCAGGCAGTCTATCTATCAGATCTAGGCCGTTAAATATATTTCTCACTTCCACTTTATAATCATAAGGGGTTTGATTTACATCATACCTGAATGGTCTAGCGGTTTTCCCTACTTTCTTCAATTTAAGTCTGAATTTAGCAATAAGGAGTTCATGGTCTGAGCCACAGTCAGCTCCCGGTCTTGTTTTTGTTGACTGTATAGAGCTTCTCCATCTTTGGCTGCAAAGAATATAATCAGGCTGATTTCAGTTTTGACCATCTGGTGATGTCCATATGTAGAGTCTTCTCTTGTGTTGTTGGAAGAGAGTGTTTGCTATGACCAGTGCAGTTTCTTGGCAAAACTCAATTAGTCTTTGCTCTGCTTCATTCTGCATTCCAAGGCCAAATTTGCCTGTTACCCCAGATGTTTCTTGACTTTCTACTTTTGCATTCCAGTCCCCTATAATGAAAAGGACATCTTTTTTGGGTGTTAGTTCTAAAAGGTCTTGTAGGTCTTCATAAAACCATTCAACTTCAGCTTCTTCAGCATTACTGTTTGGGGCATATACTTGGATAACTGTGATATTGAATGGTTTGCCTTGGAGATGAACAGAGATCATTCTGTCATTTTTGAGATTGCATCCAAGTACTGCATTTCAGACTCTTTTGTTGACCATGATGGCTACTCCATTTCTTCTGAGGGATTCCTGCCCACAGTAGTAGATGTAATGGTCATCTGAGTTAAATTCACCCATTCCAGTCCATTTTAGTTCGCTGATTCCTATAATGTCGACGTTCACCCTTGCCATCTCTTGTTTGACCACTTCCAATTTGCCTTGATTCATGGACCTAACATTCCAGGTTCTTATGCAGTATTGCTCTTTACAGCATCAGAACTTGCTTCTATCACCAGTCACATCCACAGCTGGGTATTGTTTTTGCTTTGGCTCTGCTGGCGACGGAATGAAACACCAACACTGCAGAGTGGTTTGAATCTTTATATTTTAACAGTTGCTTCTTACAGCTGCTTTATTTTATATCCCTTGCACACAACCTACAGGGCAAGTTGCCAAGCACTATGATTCAGAGACTATACAGTGTGCAGGCGCAGGGCAAGATAACCTTTACCTTGACTTATTTACTGCAGCTAAGACTTTGTTTTGGGGAACTTCCTTATCAACTTAGAATCCTTTTTGTCCCTGGGTCTCTTCCTTTTGAGGATTCAGAGAAACATCCTTGTGTGCAAGAAATATTCTTTTCCCACGGGAACAAACAGAGGATTCTTAGCTGAACATCTCGTTTGCAAGAATGTGCAGCCCTAGTTGAGAGTCTCGTTTGCAAGCACTTCTCAACCTTCCTTATACCTTGTTCCCTACAGGCTCCATCCCTTCATTCTTTTTGGAGTTACTTCTCCACTGATCTCCAGTAGCATATTGGGCACCTACTGACCTGGGGAGTTCCTCTTTTGGTATCCTATCATTTTCCTACTCTTCATGGGGTTCTCAAGGCAAGAATACTGATGTGGCTTGCCATTCCCTTCTCTAGTGGACCACATTCTGTCAAGCCTCTCCACCGTGACCCACCCGTCTTGGGTTGCCCCACAGGCATGGCTTGGTTTCGTTGAGTTAGAAAAGGCTGTGGTCCTAGTGTGATTAGACTGACTAGTTTTCTCTAAGTATGGTTTCAGTGTGTCTGCCCTCTGATGCCCTCTTGCAACACCTACAATCTTACTTGGGTTTCTCTTACGTTGGGCGTGGGGTATCTCTTCAAGGCTGCTCCAGCAAAGCACAGCCGCTGTTCCTTACCTTGGATGAGGGGTATCTCCTTACCATCACCGTTCCTGACCTTCAATTTAGGATAGCTCCTCTAGGCCCTCCCATTTCTGCTTTATTGACTATGCTAAAGCCTTTGACTGTGTGGATCACAATAAACTGTGGAAAATTCTGAAAGACATGGGAATACCAGACCACCTAACCTGCCTCTTGAGAAACCTGTATGCAGGTCAGGAAGCAACAATTAGAACTGGACATGGAACAACAGACTGGTTCCGAATCGGAAAAGGAGTATGTCAAGGCTGTATATTGTCACCCTGCTGATTTAACTTATATGCAGAGTACATCATGAGAAACCCTGGACTGGAAGAAACACAAGCTGGAATCAAGATTACTGGGAGAAATATCAATAACCTTAGATATGCAGATACCAACCTTATAGCAGAAAATGAAGAGGAACTAAAAAGCCTCTTGATGAAAGTGAAAGAGGAGAGTGAAAAAGTTGGCTTAAAGCTCAACATTCAGAAAACGAAGATAATGGCATCCGGTCCCATCACTTCATGGGAAATAGATGAAGAAACAGTGTCAGACTTTACTTTTTGGGCTCCAAAATCACTGCAGATGGTGGCTGCAGCCATGAAATTGAAAGACACTTACTCCTTGGAAGAAAAGTTATGACCAACCTTGATAGTATATTCAAACGCAGAGACATTACTTTGCCAACAAAGGTCCATCTAGTCAAGGCTATGGTTTTTCCTGTGTTCATGTATGGATGTGAGAGTTGGACTGTGAAGAATCCAGAGGGCCAAAGAATTGATGCTTTTGAACTGTGGTGTTGGAGAAGACTCTTGAGAGTTACTTGGACTGCAAGGAGATCCAACCAGTCCATTCTAAAGATCACTCCTAGGTGTTCTTTGGAAGGAATGATGCCAAAGCTGAAACTCCAGTACTTTGGCCACCTCATGTGAAGAGTTGACTCATTGGAAAAGACTGTGATGCTGGGAGAGATTGGGGGCAGGAGGAGAAGGGGACAACTGAGGATGAGATAGCTGGATGGCATCACTGACTTGACAGACGTGAGTCTGAGTGAACTCTGGGAGTTGTTGATGGACAGGGAGGCCTGGCGTGCTGCGATTCATGGAGTCCCAAAGAGTCGGACATGACTGAGCGACTGAACTGAACTGAACTGAACTGAACTCTCATGCTAGAATGTGAGCTTGTTGGAAGCAGTGAATCTTCTTGCCCTCTGAATATTTAGGGCCTAGAGTCTTATAGAGCTTGCAGTCCAATAGGACTTGTGTCCTTACAAGAAGAGACACTAGAGCTCACTCATGCTTCCTCTCTCTGTTTCTCTGTCTCTGTCTCTCTCTGCCTGCAAGGCTTTGTGACATAAACAGATGGTGCCATCTACCAGTCAGAAAGAGAATCCTCACCAGCTCCAACACTGTAACATCTTGATATTGGATGATATTAAGTTTCCAGATTTGAAGAATAAATTTCTCTTGTTTAAGCCATTCAATCTGCATTATTTTGTTACAGAAGCCTTAGCAGATCAATACAATTTGTGGATCAGTTGTTCATTTCATTTAACCCTTTGAATAGTATAGATTGTGCTAGTAAAATTCATCAAAGATGTGGTTTTTCATGAGGAAGCAAAATACACAAAGGTTGAATTTATGGCAATTATAGCAAAAGAAAACTTGCATTGCATTTATTCAGTAAGTTGGGAGGATTGTCAGATCATGAGGTAAATGTTACAGAGTCTGAATAGTTTAATTCATCCTTATATTCAGAAACAATATCAGAAGACAATATAAAATTAATTTTATAAAATTAATTAATTTTCTGAGTCAAAATCATTTTATATTTTTAATTGAAATATAGTTGATTTACATTGTGGTGTTAGTTTCAACTGTACAGCAAAGTGATTGTTTGAAAAAAAGTAATATATACTTTTCCACATTCTTTTCCATTATAGATTATTACAAGATATTAAATGTGCAATACAGTAGGTATTTGTTGCTTACTTATTTTATACATATGTTGGCATGTATCTGTTAATCTCAGCTTTCTAATTTATCTCTCCCATCACCCCCTCCCTCCTTTCACAACCATGAGTTAGGTATCTGTGTCTCTGAGTCTATTCTGTTTTGTAAGTAAGTTCATTTGTATCGTTTATTTTTAAATTGTGTCACTTTTTAATTTTGTTTCCTTCAGTTCAGTTCAGTTCAGTCACTCAGTCGAGTCCAACTCTTTGCGACACCATGAATCGCAGCCCACCAGGCCTCCCTGTCCATCACCATCTCCTGGAGTTCACCCAGACTCATGTCCATCAAGTCCATGATGCCATCCAGCCATCCCATCCTCGGTCGTCCCCTTCTCCTACTGCCCCCAATCCCTCCCAGCATCAGAATCTTTTCCAATGAGTCAACTCTTCTCATGAGGTGGCCAAAGTACTGGAGTTTCAGCTTCAGCATCATTCCTTCCAAAGAAATCCCAGGGTTGATTTCCTTCAGAATGGACTGGTTGGATCTCCTTGCAGTCCAAGGGACTCTCAAGAGTCTTCTCCAACACCACAGTTCAAAAGCATCAATTCTTTGGCGCTCAGCCTCTTCACAGTCCAAATTTCACATCCATACATGACCACAGGAAAAACCATAGCCTTGACTAGACGGACCTTAGTCGGCAATGTAATGTTCCTCCTTTTGAATATGCTATCTAGGTTGGTCATAACTTTTCCTTCAAGTGTCCTTTAATTAAAAAAACTCAGAAAGACTAAGTATATCAGTAATGCTTATTCACAGTGTAGAGTTTTTCTTCTGAGAAACAGAGTCTGATTAAATTAAAACAATTTACATAAATATATTATTTAAATTTAGATCCAGTTGATTACATATTAAATTCCCATTTTGTACAATTGTAAACATACTATTAAATTCTATATAAATTGACTCTAATAATAATTTTGCTATCCATATTGACCTTTCCCCTTCTTTATAAGTATAATATATTTTAATTACACTGATTAACAAAAACAAAAAAGTTAAAAATTCTTAGCAAATCCTCAGACTAGGATAATAAAGAAAAAGTAAAGAAAAGAAATAAAGAAAAGAAGATTAAAGAATTTGCAACATTTTTATCTATGTGGGAAATTAAGTGCATTTTCATGGTTATAATTATTGCTGGAAAAAAGAAAACAACAGAAATATGACAGTTGGGATAGGTGCTTAAATTTCAGTAAATTAGCCAGGCCTGAATTCAGGCTCTGCTGCTTATCTTCTTTATGACTTTGGGCAATTTATTTAACTTCTCTGAACTTGAGAAAGAATGTAAAAAGGGAATTCCTAAAGAAAAGGAATAATTATGGAACTCACCTTCTAAGGTTGATGTAAAAGTCTCATGAGCTAACATATGTAAAAGGCTTGGCATAGTGCCTGACATCTAATAACACCCATTGAAAGTGGCTCTCTATGATTATGCTAATAAGTGTTCATGATGCATTTTGTATTTTATATTCAAAATTAACAATCTACATTGGGTAAATATAGATAAACCTACTAGACCTGTAATAAATATCAGAGATATGTCTAGTTCACTCTACCACCTATAATCATCCAAGAATTTGAAATATTGACACTATATAAAGAAGTTTTACCTATAAAAAATAGAATATGCATCAGCTTCCTGGTATACTGTGTGGAGGAAACTGTTTTTGAACAAAGAAGGCAAATGCCTCTAAAATACAGTTTCTGTATTGTCAACTAAAAAAAGATGTACAACTTGAGAGTTGTGAGTTAAGTTTTATTTGGGGCAAAATGAGGACTGCAGCCTGGGAGGCAGCATCTCATATAGCTCTGAGAGACTGCCCCAAAGCAGCAGTGGGGGAAGGTCAATATATAAGATTTTGGTGAAGAGGAGTTCAATACCATGAAGCACTCAGTTTACAGAAGGTTTTTGTTAGTCCTGAGGGTATGATGTCACTGTGAAGGGATTTAATGCTTCCCCAGATATGAGGAGATGCAAGGATTAAGATGATAAAATCTGTTCCTAAAAACATCTGTCTAAAGTCCTGTCCTACCAGATTCCTTGGAACACAGAGTGCCTCACTGCACCCGGAACTCCTTCAGGGATTGTTGAAGGTCAACAGCTACAGCCACATGGAGTTCAATCTCCCTAGAGGCAGATGGCAAATGCCTTTGTTGTTCAGTCCTTGGCAATGCTCTTGGTAAGTGCCAATTTGTAGTTGACAGTATAATACAGAGAATTCATTGAAGGAAAGAGGAAATCACCAGGTTATCTTGATAAAATTTTATTTTCACATACACACACAACTAAAATTAACATTCACCAGAATAAACAGCTACGAGGTGAAGATTCACAGAGAAATGTAAAAATTGTTAAAAAGGTATGAAATCAATAAAGGGAAAGCTTAAGTGTAAATGTCATTTATATACCAGTAAAATACATAGTTTATTTTTCTTAATATATGCAAACACTTTCTAATTTGACAATCTAAGATGTTTTAAAGTTAATAACACAGAATAAGATGGTTTAGGGAATAATATGAATGGAAACTTCTAATTTTTAAAAAGTAATACTTGAGTACCCTCGTCAAGAGCTTAAAAAAAATTGCACCATCGTAATGAGGAGAAGATATTATCATTAATTACTTTTCAACAGCAGTGGCAGTGTTTCAAGGTTGTCTTCTGCCTGCAGATTTATTGGCTCCTTCA
Source organism: Oryx dammah (assembly GCF_014754425.2). Lineage (NCBI taxonomy): Eukaryota > Metazoa > Chordata > Mammalia > Artiodactyla > Bovidae > Oryx > Oryx dammah. The sequence continues at coordinate 27,004,842 of NW_024070204.1, forward strand.
TGGAATAGGTCACAAGGGAGGTATTTTTGAAGCAATAACAGAAGTGTGTGAAAAATCTCAGTATGATGCATGAGTGTAATCTCCTTCTTGCAGATGTTAATTCCCTGCTTGTTGCAACTAGAAAGCAGGTGCCAACATATTTGTGAATGTTCTTTCCTGCTGGACAACAGACAGACAAGTTGGGAAGGATCCTGTAACATTCTAGATTCCACTGATATGTGATAAATCTTAGTAGTTCTAAAGTCTTTCCAAATGCATGAGTAGTTTCAGATGATATTTAGGCCCCTTAAAATTGGAAGATGAAATGTATCAGTTGAAGCTGATTATGTACTCTGAGCTTGGACATGAGATATTTCCTCATCATGTGTTGTCTCTGATGAACTCTCAACAAACACAAATAGTGGATGCTGTCAAATACCTTCAAAAGTGAATTTATTTTCAAAAGAAAATATCCTTCAAAGCACTCTTCTTTAATGAAAAAAATTTTAAAAAAATGATAGTAAAAGAAAAACTCAATAAAAAGTTTCAACATTCAAGGTCACATAGCATAACTTTGTAACCTGAAGGTGATAGAAATGAGAAGAGTGGGAACAAATGTGAAAGCTATGATCAGTAAAAGAGAGTTTATATTCTGCTTATAGAACAAATAGACTAGAAAAAGGGAATATCAAAATATGTTAGTTTTTTTTTTTTTTGGTAATAGACATTGGCTTTCAGAATTAGCATGACTTCCAAACTGACAACTAATAAAAAATACAGTACATTTTATCCAAGAGATGACCTTAACTATCTAATATAATGATTCGTTATCTGAACAAATGCAGAAGAAAATGAGTTTTCTGTGTTATTGTTGAGTTCTAATTGTCCAAATAATAACTTTAATATATTTCCATGTAATGAGAACCTCTAGTAATATCCTCCAGAATTAAGAATGTAGGAAGTAAGCTGGGCTAATATTGAATTTTTAGCATGTGCAAAAATAGTTATAAATACTGGATGTGTAAAATAATTACTTTTACAAAAAATTCTAAAATAGTCTTACTTTCCTAATTTAAAAATGAGGAAATTGAAGCATGGAGTAATCACATAGCACCACAAAGCAGTTAAATTGTATCACATCAAACATCTGAACCAAAGGCATTTGTCTCCAAAACTACCTTCTAGATTTTTTGTAATAATAATTTTTTAAAAAGCCCCTAGATGAATGAATCAAAAGAAGAGTTTACTTCTAATTAAGAAAATGCACCTAAATTTAAAGATGAGAACAAGAAAAAATAGGAAGGAAGCAGTTACACAAGATAAGCAAGAAAACTATTACCAAGCTTTGTATCCTATTAAACTTGATTATCTATAGATAAGCCAATATATTTAAAAATATGGAGGGAAATTTTGTTTATAGTTCTTTTGCTGTTGTTGTTCAGTCTCTATAAGTTGTGTCCAACTGTTTGTGACCTCATGAACCGCAGCGCACCAGGCTTCCCTTTCCTTTAATATCTGCCGGAGCTTGCTCAAACTTATGTCTATTGAGTTGGTGATGCAATCCAACCATCTCATCCTCTGTTGCCTTCTTCTCTTGTTTTTAATCTTTTCCAGAATCGGTCTTTTCCAATGAGTCAGCTCTTTGCATCAGGTAGCCAAAGTATTGGAGCTTCAGCTTCAGCAACCGTTCTTCCAATTAATGTTTAGGGTTGATATATACTACAGGGAGATATATATTACACTTTGATACATAAGTATGCTATTTATTGTGCTAGAGGGTGAAAAGTGCTCTGTCAAAAGAAAACCATGTGATGGTATGTTATGCATAGAGATTGTAAGTGTGGGTTATAATTTCAAAATGAAGATTAAAGTGGGCATCACAAAGAAGGGCACAGTTGAGCCAGTGCTTGGAGATAAGTGCCATTAGGAAATCTGGGGAGATATTTTCTAGGCAGATGGAATTCAGGGGCAAATGCTCTATGCAGAGGTGTCATGTTCCAAAAACAAGAACACCACTCCCACAGCCCCTTTCCCCATATGATTTGAAGGGAAGGAACTATCAGGAGAGCAGAAAATGAACTTGGAGAAGAAGCAGCTGTCAAATGAGATTCTTGTATCCAGTTTCAGGATTTGGATTCTGCTTATATTTTCAGAGGAGAGCCAGAAATGTATCCAAATGTCCAATATGAAGGAAAAATACAATGAGGAATGACATCATGTATTTGAAGAATGATGGTCTAAAGATGTGAAAAATGAAAATGTCACCAATGAAAACAAAGAGATAGTGGGCAGGGTAGATTTGGAGTGAAAACATGGAGTATACTATGTTATTGTGTGCATATGCTCAGTTGCTCTGTCGTGTCCAACTCCTTGCAACCCCATGGACTGTAGCCCACCAGGTTCCTCTGTCTGTGGAATTTTCCAGGCAAGAATACTGGAGTGGGTTGCCATGTCCTCCTACAGGGGATCTTCCCAACTCAGGGATTGAACTGGCATCTCCTGCACTGGCAAGTAGATTCTTTATCACTGTGCTACTTGGGAAGTCCAGGGTACTACATTATTAGATATGTAGAATTTGAATTTTGAATGTCTGTTAGGCTCCAGTTGAGATGTTAGGTAGCAGTTGGACTAATGAATCTGGATTTCAGGTGAAAAAGACTAGAAACTGTATTTTGGAGGCATTGGCACATAAACCATGAGGCTGCATTAGATAACCACTGTAATGAAGAAGTAGAGACCTGAGGATCTGAGAAGTCATCATTATGAAATCAGAGACAAAGGAAGGAAAAAAAAAAAAAAGAGTTAGGAGAACAAACAAGACTAGTGACCTGAAGATAAAACAAGGAAAGCCTATCAAGGAAGATATAAAGATCAAGGGAATTGTATGCTGCTGATGGGCCATGTAAGACAAAGAATGAGAATCATATATTGGATGTAGTAAGACAAAAATCACTGATTACATCAACAAGAACACATTTGCTAGAACGGGATTAATCCATGATCAGTGTGCTTCATAAAAGAATGTGTAGAGAGAATTTTGACAACAGTGTGGGTGAACAACTTTTTCAAGGAACTTACCTGAAAAGGGAAAAGCAGAGGCATGGATTTGTAGTTGATATGGAAAAGAGGATCAGATCAAAAGTAATTATTAGTTCAGTCCCTCAGTTGTGTCTGACTCTTTGTCACCCCAGGGACTGCACCATGCCAGGTCTCCCTGTCCATCACCAACTCCTGGAGTTTACTCAAACTCATGTCCATTGAGTCAGTGATGCCATCCAACCATTTCATCCTCTGCCGTTCCCTTCTCCTCCTGCCTTCAATCTTTCCCAGCGTCAGGGTCTTTTCAAATGAGTCAGTTGTTTGCATCAGGTGGCCAAAGTATTGGAGTTTCAGCTTTTATAATTTTAAATAAGAGGAATTTCAGGATATTTTTATGCTGATGAACATATTCTAGTATGATAGTTAACTTTTAGTGTCACTATGACTAGTCTATTCTTCCCAGTTACCTGGTCAAATACCAATCTAGAAGTTGCTGTGTAGATAATTTTCAGACATGATTAATATTTCAATCAGTAGACTTTGAGTCCCCAGTTCAATTCCTGGGTCAGGGAGATCTCCTGGAGAAAGAATAGGCTACCCACTCCAGTATTCTTGGGCTTCCCTTGTGGCTCAGCTGGTAAAGAATCTGCCCAAAGTATGGGAGATCCTGGGTTCAATCCCTGGGTTGGAAAGATCCCCTGGAAAAGAAAGGCTTCCCACTCCAGTAATCGGGCCTATAGAATTCCAGGGACTATCCATGGGGTCGCAAAGAGTCAGACATGACTGAGCGACTTTCATTTTCACTTTCGACTTCGAGTGAAACATATTACCCTCTCCAATATGGATGGACTTCATCAAATCAGCTGATGACTTTAAGAGAAAACATTCTGAAATCTCCTTAGGAGAAAGGAATTTTGCCTCCAGATTTTTCCATTTCTTTCCCTCTATCCCGTCCCTTCTTAGGAGAAGGAAATGGCAAACCACTCCAATATTCAAGCTTGGAGAATCCCATGGAGAGAGGGGCCTGGTAGTCCATGGGGTCACAAAGAGTCAGACATGACTGAGGAACTTATACACCCTTTCTTGATCCGATTCTGATTAGTCCAATTTATCTGGAAAACCCTGACTAATATAGAAGTAAGCATGTAAAATTATTGAGATGATATTTTTGAGTGGGTAAAAGGAAAATGATCCAATGTACATATAAAGGGACTCATAATTAAGACATGGTCATTTCTTCTAGAGGAGTTCTTAAAATTTTTATACCATGGGCTTTTGGGAAGGGTGGAGAAGCCTATTGTCCCTTTATCAAAGTACTATTTTAGAACTTAAAACCAATCATATGTCAATGCTTGTGTCCATATACTTTTAAAAACATAAAGTTGTATTATAGTAACATGTGTTTTTCTATTAATGGTTTAAATAACAAGTTGAAGTGGTAAGTTTGTGATTGTTTTTAAGCTATGATTAATGTAAAGAATATCTTAGAATACTCATAAGAATTATACTATAATTTGAAACTTTATTTGCTTTCTAACAATGATGGAGTTTGAAATATTGCAATTCAATGATTGCCAGTATTCATAATTTAAAGAAATATAAAATGTCAGTTAGGATTTAGTGAAAATAAAGATATAGGTTATTTTCATCAAAATTCATGAGCACTCTAGTTTCCATCCATGGGAAATTTAGGGGGTTTTGGCACTTAGTTGGCACCTGCTCTACAGAGATTGAAAGACTATTAGATGAAACTGTGAAAATGGTATAAAAAGATAGAATTGGTATTGGGAATTGATAAGTTTTTCTTTAATTGCCTCTAATAATTGAGGACAGGAAGAGAAGGGGATGACAGGGGATGAGATGGTTGGATGGCATCACCGACTCAATGGACATGGGTTTGGGTGGACTCCGGGAGTTGGTGATGGACAGGGAAGCCTGGCGTGCTGTGGTTCATGGGGTTGCAGAGTTGGACACGACTGAGTGACTAAAGTGAACTGAACTGAATGACACAAGAATATCAGCTGCTGGAGAGATATAAGAGGTGTAGAGATTTGGAGACAGGAGAAGGTAGGTAATAATTGGCTGAAAGAATGAATGTACTAAGGAAGCATCAGTTCATTGACTTCAGTCACTCAGTCGTGTCCGACTCTTTGGGACCCCATGAACCACAGCACGCCAGGCTTCCCTGTCCATCACCAACTCCCAGAGTCCACCCAAACCCATTTCCATTGAGTCAGTGATGCCATCAAACCATCTCATCTTCTGTCGTCCCCTTTTCCTCCTGCCCCCAATCCCTCCCAGCATCAGGGTCTTTTCCAGTGAGTCAGCTCTTCACATCAGGTGGCCAAAGTATTGGAGTTTCAGCTTCAACATCAGTCCTTCCAATGAACATCCAGGACTGATCTCCTTTAGGATGGACTGATTGGATCTCCTTGAAGTCCAAGGGACTCAAGAGTCTTCTCCAACACCACACCTCAAAAGCATCAATTGTTCTGCGCTCAGCTTTCTTTATAGTCCAACTCTCACATCCATATATGACCACTGGAAAAACCATAGCCTTGACTAGATGGACCTTTGTTGGCAAAGTAATGTCTCTGTTTTTTAATATGCTATGTAGGTTAGTCATAAGTTTCCTTCCAAGGAGTAAGCATCTTTTAGTTTGATGGCTGCAGCCACTATCTGCAGTGATTTTGGAGACCAAAAAAATAAAGTCTCACACTGTTTCCACTGTTTCCCCATCTATTTCCCAAGAAGTGATGGGACCAGATGCCATGATCTTCGTTTTCTGAGTGTTGAGCTTTAAGCCAACTTTTTCACTTTCCTCTTTCACTGTCATCAAGAGGCTTTTTGGTTCCTCTTCACTTTCTGCCATAAGGGTGCTGTCATCTGCATATCTGAGGTTATTGATATTTCTCCCAGCAATCTTGATTTCAGCTTGTGCTTCTTCCAGCCCAGCGTTTCTCATGATGTACTCTGCATATAAGTTAAATAAGCAGGGTGGCTATATACAGCCTTGATGTACTCCTTTTCCTATTTGGGACCAGTCTGGTGTTCCATGTCCAATTCTAACTGTTGCTTCCTGACCTGCATATAGGTTTCTCAAGAGGCAGGTCAGGTGGTCTGGTATTCCCATCTTTCAGAATTTTCCACAGTTTATTGTGATCCACACAGTCAAAAGCTTTGGCATAGTCAGTAAAGCAGAAATAGATGTTTTTCTGGAACTCTCTTGCTTTTTTGATGATCGAGCAGATGTTGGCAATTTGATCTCTGGCCCTCTGCCTTTTCTAAAACCAGCTTGAACATCTGGAAGTTCACAGTTCACATATTGCTGAAGCCTGGCTTGGAGAATTTTGAGCATTACTTTAGTAGCGTGCGAGATGAGTGCAATTGTGCAGTAGTTTGAGCATTCTTTGACATTGCCTTTCTTTGGGATTGGGATGAAGGTACATAAATGAATAAAAGATAAGTTAGGTAGACATAGACATATGAAGTTTCCTCAAGGAATGTTCCCTTCTGTAGGTCAGGTATGCAAATTAAAAATCAGCCAGTACAAGTGCCAAATAAATCTTTAAAAGATAAATAATATTCTAGCCAATAAATGATACCCATTGCATGTTTTATACAAGTTGATAATTTCAGTGAAATGAGTAACAAACATTTTTATCAAATTGTTTTTGGTATACATACATATACACACACACTTATTTCAATCAGAATAAATACAAACATGTATGTACCTGTTTTTAATTGCTTGCTATTATTTACTAGTTCTTTCAAAATTTTTCAAGAGCTTCCACTCCACCATTTCCAAAACCCCTTTCACTTTCCTAGCTACATGATGAAAAAGTCGTAAAATATAAGTTGGATAATAGGGATCCAAATGGTGCTGTGGACTAAGAATCATCCTCCTTTTTTCTCTGGACACTGGAGAAAGGGGATAGTAGACAGAATAATAGCACTGAGTGTAAAGTGAGAAAACCAACTAAGCAAGAGGCTCTCTATATTTGGCAAACTTTCACAAGTGTTCAGAGTTTTGAGAAAATACAAATAAGCTTATCTCCTGAGTTTTGGTGTCTGTGACATGCAGGCAAGAATTTTTATTTCTAAAATTAAAAAAAAATTTATTCTTAAGCAAATTTATTCTGTTGAATAGAGAGATTCAGATGCAAGATAGGCAATGCCAAGAAATCATTTTTCAAAATCTATGTTCTATTCTCTATTAATAACACTCCTAGTAGATTTAGAAATAGATCTCATAAACATTCATATTTATAACATTAATAGGAATATTTGAACAATTAACATTATGATGCTTCAATTTAACATATAGATTGCTTATATGTCTAAGACATTATTTTAATAACTAGATACAAAGTAGAGACAAAATTATGATTTATTAGGAGAATTGCCTTTCATTAAATGACTAAATTACATATTTCATTACAAGTAATTTAATATCCTTTTAAACATTAGAAGATAGTTGCATTCATTTCTCAATAATAATAATGATTTATCATTTATTCATTAATTCAAAAATTGTATTTAATATTGTATTTGTTTTATTCCATATTTAAAGTTTTAAAATTTATTACAGATGATAAATCATGCATAAAAACAGTTATAAAACAAATTAATATGCTATGAATTTTAAAGAAAATAGAATGTACTCATGATGAACTAATAAAAGAAAATGCTAGTCTCAAAGAGCTTAGGTTCATTAGTTCATTTATTCTCAAGTACAGACTGATTGCCAAATATTTGTCACAATCTTTGTGAGGGGTTGATTATAAAAGAAAGAATAACATGCAATTATTGTATTGACAGCTATGGTTCGTTTGAAGACTATACATACACATACATGTATGTGTATAGTTGCAAGGGTGGGCATGTGTATGCATGATGACAAATGATGGAATTATTATGATGGAAAATGTACCAAACTCTTTGCTCAAAAAGAGGTTATGTAGATAATTTCATCTTTATGATCAATCCTCCTCTGTCCATGGGATTCTCCAGGCAAGAATACTGGAGTGGGGTGCCATTTCCTTCTCCAGGAGATCTTCCTGACCTAGGGATTGAACCCAGGTCTCCTGCATTGCAGACAGAGGCTTTAACCTCTGAGCCACCAGGGAAGTCTCAAAAAGAGGTTATGTAGATAATTTCATCTTTATGATCAATGAAGCCTATTGGATATTAGGGCCTTTAAGGGGAAACAAACAAAATGCAAGGTGTGTAGAGGAAAGGAAGAAACCAACCAAGGGTTCAGCTTTGGAAAGGGGACACTAGACAGGATTTTGAGACATGGAAGAAACGTTAAAAAGACAGTAAGAGAGGTGAGGTCAGTATAAAGCACTGGAATGAAGTTATTCTTTTCCCATAATGATACTCTTTAAAACCAGGGTTGAAGAATTAGGTTACCTGTTTTTAAAATTATTTCACTAATTCATTTTAATAGTTCATAAAGATTAAATATCTTAATGCAATAAATTCCCTTATCTATATAACATGAATGATACTCAAATCCCGTAATTTCCCATTTAATATGCTCCTTCAATTTGTAGAGCAATATATGAAAACACAGAGATAGTCTCTGTAGTCATTTTATTTTACAAAATAGTGAGCAAAGGTGAGAAATGGGATAGAGAAATGGAAAATTCCAAATACAAGTTATTAATTATATTAGAGAAAATTGAAGTTACTCAGTGTGTTTTCCTTGGGAATAGATATTTTCATTACATTGTACAAATATGACATTTTTATTAAAATCTAGTTCACTTTTTGCTTCTGACTTCAAGCATATAATTACATTCTGTTTTAGCCACTGAATAACACAGGGAAAATAATTCTATTATACTGTGTATTAATCAGAATCTATTTTTGTTTATACAACCTGTCTCTAAGTGGTGGTAATTATTTGTTTTGAATATTTTTCTGAATCTTGACGTGAACACTCATTTAAAAATCATTCTCAATTAGATAGATGCTCATAGTTTTCTGAACAAAGGATTTTGTTAGTCTTTCTAAGTTACCAACACAGTTAATCCTGGGGCAAAGTCATATTTACCAGTTATATTATAATGGCATATCAATGCCTTTAAAAGTCTACTTATTTAGCTCTGATATCAAAATTGTTTTTCATTTTCAGGAATTTGGTCTTGTCTTTTGGTATGTGCATGTTGTTTGTATGTTTATTTATTTGTTATTCATTTGAATGCTGGTCATTATTTATACAATGTCAATTTCTCAATGAGAATTTTTTTTATTCAAGTGAAGCTTACAATTTCTTCTGTTTAAGGTCAGGTCATTTAATACAGACAGAAACTTAGAATACTCAAAACTAAGATTAAGTTTTTGAAGAATGTTCTTTGATGCTTTCTACAGCATAGCACTCCTTGGATCATAATTGAAACCCTAAGATTTTATCTTTTCCCTTTGGTAGTCTGTGAACTCCATTTTCTGTCTTTCCAAATACCAGAGATGTCAATAGCCAAACTCTGCTTGGTTTCTTAGTTTCTTAGCTTCCATTTAAGTGACATTTCCCCATGAGCCACTTACAAAGTGCAATACAAAGCATTGTTTCATGAGTTATAGCTAATCTCATTGAACTTTTCTTCTTTGTGGTACTTTTGTCCTTTACGCCCTGAATTACTTGGTAGCTTTAACAAGTCTTCAAATATTTTTCAAGTATTTTTTATTGTTGACGTTGTTGTTAATTGAGCCTCAACTTTTCTGGTTATTTTTAATGATTTCCTCTGAATCTGTTGATAAATAATAAATGAATCTATCATTTACAAGTAATGATGGCTCAGACAGTAAAGCGTCTGCCCAGAATGCCGGAGACCGGGGTTCGATCCCTGGGTCAGGAAGATCCCCTGGAGAAGGAAATGGCAACCCACTCCAGTATTCTTGCCTAGAAAATCCCAGGGATGGAGGAGCCTGTTGGGCTACAATCCATGGGCTCACAGCCTCATTCATTTCCCCCACTTCAACTATGCAGCTATGTATTTCAATAAAACCATAAATCTTTTAAAATATATTTTACATCAACAAAAGTAAGCACATTCAGAAAACAAAGAAGTACAGACACATATACACCTGTACACAGTTTGACTTATCCTTTGCTTTTCTTTGCCATGGTTTCAGCTCTTCTCCAAAGATTTCACATCAGTATACATAAGAACTGATTAGGAAACAAAACACTTGTATATTTTTTCCACTCATGAAAATCATGATTTATAAAGAAGTTTGAATCTTCTTAAAAGATTTCATTAGATACACTATACATTAATATTACATATTAGCACAGATTAACACTAAATCTTCAAAATATGGTATGTATGTTATGCTTAACAACACATCTCAGTTCAAACATCACATTTTAACTTCACATTAGCTACATGTGACTAACAGCAACTATATTTGAAATCACAATACTAGTTCAATTTCAGTGTTATCTTTATAACTAACAAGTGAGTATGGTAATCAATAAACTATGTTCCTTTAATGTAACCTAGATAATACTTATAAAGTACTTCATAAAGAAAACATAATATAGAGAACCTTCTAATTAATGTCAAGATGTATATTATTTTTTTACATTTTATTCTCTTCCATATTGCGTATCATTATTTAAAATTAGGACATATTGGTAGTTATCACCAAGTGCTCTTTATTTACAAATCCAGAGGCATTGCAGTTTATATTTTCTTTTAAAATTAGTTATTTTATTAAGTAAAACAGCCTGCAAAGAGAGAATTAAGATGCAATTGCATATTAATTGCCTAGAGTCTTTCATAGATTTTTGCTAAGTTAGGTTTTTAGGCTACATTTTACTAGAAAATACTATATGATTTTAAGGACCATGGGCTATATTATATTCATCTGTTTATCTCAAAGACATTTATAATATTGACTGGAGTATATTTAAATTACTTCATGAAACATTTTTCTCAACTCATAATTAATATTTTCCAGATATTTATTTTTTTCTGAGAGGCTGGTGGTGGGCAATTTCTGATTTGATGTTTGATTTTGAGAGGTTCCAGAAAGCATGCATGGATGGTAATAATCTTTTGTTACAGAATAGTTTCCAAAATGATGAGAAAAAGCAATAAAACTCTAATTTAATTCCAAAAATATCGTTTGTTTTGGTACATTTGAGTCATATAATCTATACTTCCTTTTATGCGGTGCCAGCAACAGCTTTCAGAAAGCTACATAATAATGTTTTCTGAGATATTCAGCTTTTCTGAGAAGTGGGATTTGAGAAAGAGGAGGAGAGATATTGGGAATGATATTTGAAAATTATTAAAATATATACTTCTTTGATATAGTTTGCTATGAACTTATAGCCAAAGGTCATACTACCAGGTTTATTATCTTTGAAACATAAATTAGTCATTTATAAAATTAGGAACATATTATGGATATATAAGTGATTGCAACACCTACCAACGTTTGGATACAAAGATAAAACCATTCTTACCCGTAGATTTCTAGTTTCATTAAATCACAGAAAATGAGTTTTATGACCAGTCCTCCAGATGGGCAAATGCTCACATGCCACACAACATTTTGCAGATTTATATGAAAAGCAATCTGTAACCATATGATATTAAAAATGAGAAAATGAATCTTCAAATACACACGGATTGCCGTTAGGTGTACAGCTGTACAAATTGGAACTTTTCCTTCCAACGGGTTGACCTGATGCCCTTTTACTGTTTGTCAGCTAGGGTAACTAATAGTGATTAACCTTTACAAGAAATTAAACTCCTGAACATAAACAGTGTTTCCTTGCACTGGTAACTTATGAGAATAACCTATGCATTTTACCCAAAATGAGACATAAATTTTGCATCATCCACAGTTATCATACCCAGAAATACAAGGGTGTACAGAGTCCCATATTTAGTTTAGTGTCACAGAATTTATTTCCTTATTTTTTTGTATAATAGCAAAAGTATCACTAATAGAAAAATAATATCTATCAAAATATTTTGGTCAAGATTAAAATATTTTAAGCATTGGTGTAATGAGAGATAATTTAATATCCATACATTTTCTAAAATCCTGTTTCTCAATTTTTTAATGATAGCATAAATATAATAATATATGTGCAGAACATATAATAGCATAAATAATGATAAATACTACCTAAGAATTCTCCTCTTCCTTCTCTTTTTCCCGCTTTGGCGTCTTCCCTCTCTCTTACTATCAGAGTTTAATGATTCTTTAATTTCCTCCTACTCATGGTTAATTGGTGGAATTCAAAGATTTATAAGAAAGCATATTATATTTGTTCTTTTATAATGAAATAAACTTATTATATGATGCATGTAATCTATATCAACGATTCCAAGGGCTTGACTCCTAAGTTTTATAAAGACAAAGAGTTTCTTATTTGACTTAGTGCTAACATGATTTGGAATTTTGCCAGGCATAGAGTAAACCTTCAAAAATTGCTAAAATAAAACAAAGCCTCCTGTGGATGCTGTTACAGATCTTTAGAAAATCAAGTACCATTAAATTGTAAAAAAAGTACAATTTGCTTATAGACATGCTTTTCATATTTTCCTCATAAAAAGCATGTTTTGTTAAATGCTAAGTTCCACATGTGAAATTATTTCACATGATGTAAAAGTAATAATCAGTTTTGAGGATATATTACAGTGAAGAAACCATAGCTTTTAATATAGTTTTACATTTTTTTAATTTTCAAGGTAATTCTAAGCTACTTTTAGATTTCATTAAATGTATTCTATAATCACACAAATAGTCCTGTATTCTGTACAGGCTTCTCTAGGCAAGTTAGGTCATTAATGTATTTTTCTTGCCTGATTGTCCCTTCAACAAATTCCTGAGCAGAATCAAATCCCACCAATGGTCTCATTGACGCATAAACTAAATGTTTTGAACTTTGGTAGTTGTAACAATATGTTACATTATCAAATATGGCTTTTTTGGAATGAACATGAAACTCAAATTTCTGTAGTGAATTGCTAATTATGAAATCAAGAAAATTAATATTGGCAAAAATATGGCAGAATATAAATTATCACAAGGATCAAAAATTTTCTATTTGCATCATTTGTAACTCTGCTAGTTTACTATCAGTGTAAATCTTTACATGTAATTTTGCTTTACATCAATATATCGTCTTAACACAGAATAGTGTGACAAATATTTAATAATATAAATGTGTTATAAAATGTAGTATTTTACAAATGTTGAGGATACATTGATTATTTAAAATAACAATTAATTAGAAACACCACTGATTTAAGAGTTATAGTTTATTCCTTCATGTTCCCCCAAGTCAATTTTATTCCCCAGCTCTGACTCCAACTTGTCTTGCTTCCTCTCCAGAAGGAATTACAGATCACACACTTACCTATTGTCTTTCCAAACTCTGTGTTTCCCTTTTTTGCCAGAAATGACCAGACTGATTGACCATGCCTGGAAACTTTTTTCAAAATGTGTGGCTTGACCTAACAATACCACACAATAGAAATAACATACAATAGGAAACCACTAACCCTAGTTTTGTGCTATGACTACTGGGGAAAAAAATCATTTAATTTATAGTTTCCACAACCATAAAATGGTGATCTATTTTTGGATTGTTTTAAAAATTACAGTGTTCTTATATAAAAGCTGGCACAAAATTTACCTGGAAAATTCTTTCTTCATTCAATACTTATTGATGATATTCCTTCATCTCTTCTTTCGAACTTTCTCAGAGATCTTCCATTTTTGGTAGGCAGGACCAAAATTTCTGAAATCATGTGGATGTCTAAACAGATGATGTTGACAACTAAGGAGAATGTTTATACTTTTTATAAATCTAGCCTCAACAGAGAGAAAGCAGAAACTCTTCTATATTTTATAAGCTGTTAAATGCTTTATGGCAAATTATAATCACACATTAATAGCCAGCCTCTACTGATTGTCTATCTGAAATAAAGTTTTATTTAAACACATAAAATATTTCATTTATGTGTCATGTTAACAGTTTCTGCTGTTTGAAAGGGCACATTGCCATGAACTAGTTACTTCTTTCTTGCCTAATAGAGCTTCAAATATGGATAAATGACATATATTAATAAGCCACTTATGTATAATTTGGTGTTTCTAAATGCAACTTTTCCTCTTAATTAAGTTAAGCATTCTTCTTGTAATTCTGGTTAAAAATGCTAGTTTTTAAATGTTTTTAATATTGGAAAGGAAAGCCAGATTTTATATTTTATTCAAATCACATTTATTCTAAATAAGACTCTTCTAGAAGAATTTTTTTCCTATGGTAACCCCAAACAGTGTTTATTTACATTTTTCAAAATACAAAAATAAAATTAAGATCCAATATGTTCTCTAGCAATCTCAATATGAACATGAATTGTGCCAGGTATTATTATCATACCCAAGAATATTTCATTGCTTCTCATTGATCCAACTAAATCAATAATCTTCTGGGTCCAGGGTTTACAATGCCTCACTTCCTTCAGCCCCCAAAGGAAGAGTAGTTTCATGCATACCCTGCCTTCTTGGAAATAGAGAATATATATATATAATTAATTATTATAAATAATTATTATAAATAATTATTATAAGAATAATTATATATATATATATAATTATTCTTATAATAATAATTTTATTTATATAAAAATGTATAATTTTATTATTCTTACAATACACATATAATTAAGGCAGAAAGATTTATCATGAACATTTGTATATAAAGAAAATAATACATCTAGTCATATGGACAGTTGCCCTAGAAGACTTACCTGTAAAAAAGCTTACTTGTGCTACCCTGAAATATCTGAAATTTGAGCACTTTAATAGCTGTGATTTGACATGGCTATTCATTGAATAGCATAGGCTATTCATTTATCCATTTTCTATCATCAACATACACCACATCCCCAAAAGCTATTTCAATGTTACTGAGAGAGGAAAGAAAGAGTCCTTGTTAAATATCCCAGTTCTTGCATATGTTAAGTGTTAGATGGACATCACATCTGTTTCTGTATTCTACATGGCCCCCCACCAACATGTATATTGTCTAGAAAAGCATTCAGCATGTTCTGCTCTTGTTTACACGATGTTGAATCTCATGAACTACACCTATTCTACATTGGTTGGTTTGTTTGTTTTCTCTAGTAACATGCTAAATCCTCAGTCACAGAATTCTGTTACAGTGATGCAGGCCAAGTAAACCTGATTTATCAATAGGATTGTTCAAGGAATACATGTAAATCTTAAGCCCAATCAGTGAGAATACCTTTTGAGATATTTTTCTTCTGTGTTTGTTCTTGCTTTTGTTTTCTATTAATGGCAGATAAGGAAGGCTCATTTTTTTTTCCCCATCTGATTATGATACTCTTAAAAATAGAAGTGCATGACTGTCTGCAGCCATAGCTTCCACTGTGTAGAGAGAACAAGCCTTAGAGAAAGAAGTGAAAACAAAAAGAAATCAGAAAGAATAGACAGAGGTCAAAGAGGAGAGACGGTGCTCGACTCTATTAATTTTAGTCATTTCTTCGGTTATATACATTCCTGATACATTGATTTCTTTTTACAAAAGCTATTGAATTCAACTTTTTTTCTGCCTAAATTAGTTGGAATCCTTTTGCAAACAAATAAGTGCTAGTAATCTAATGCTTTAATATTATAATAAGTACTAAGTTACATACTTGGAGAATTTTAAGGTGCCCCCAATTTACCATCTTTCCCCTTGCAAGTTCTGAATCAACTGAAAAATGAAAGTGAAAGTTAAGTCACTCAGTTGTGTCTGACTCTTTGTGACCCCAGGGACTGTAACCCACCAGGCTCCTCCATCCATGGGATTCTCCAGGCAAGAATACTGGAGTGGGTTGCCATTTCCTTCTCCAGGGGATGTTCCCAACACAGAGGTAGAACCCAGTTTTCCCGCATTGCGAGCAGACACTTTAACCTCTGAGCCACCAGGCAGACAAATAACCATACTGTTGATATAACTGACATTGGATAATATGCCTTGGATGTTTGACAATAGGGCTTTGATCCCATACTCCAGAACTGGAGAAACTTATCCTCTTTGCAAGAGGCTGTGCTGGACTTTAATGTCCGTTGGAAAGAGCCTATCATGGTGAGTTACATTATGGAGTAACAAAGAACTTGTGCTCCAGAAGATAGCATAAGTTCAAAGATGTGAAGTAGGAAGGCACCCTCTACTTTCTCTTCTAAATACTCTCAAAAGGCAGGTAATTCCTTCTGTCTAGAGGAGGAAGCAGTGAGGGAATAGATAATAGACCAGAAGAGTTACACTGATGGGTATCCCATCCTCGTGAAAGGAAACATCAGGGTTTGTAATAAGTCTGCCCCCCTAAATACATAAAGAGAAGCACAAGATACTTTAAATTAAAAATTGGATCTGGTGTTTTTTAGAAGAATCATTTTAGGAAAAAAAATCTAAAATGACAGGCAATTTGTTTAAAAATAGTTTGCTGTTATGTAAAACATGACATTTTCTGTTATAAAATTCTACTACTTTTGTAGACAGTATGTTTGGAGTAATTTAATTAGTTTCTTAAGCATGCTTTTGCATCCTAATTATATAAAAATGATTTGAAACATGAACTTTAGATGGAAATGAACAAACTTTAACAGGAAAATTAATATTAATCTTTTAAAAATCTAATCAGTGTGTTGTCAGCAAATGCTATTTTCAAGGACGGTAAGACTCTAGTCTAACCTTCAGCTTCAAGTAATACTTATGTAGTTTTTCTTCGTGCTACAAAGAAACCATATTTCTGCATTACATTCTCTACATTTTCTCCTTATACACCCATACCAAAAACTGTAGAATCAGTATAAAAAGGGATGCAAAATTTGTTACTGTTATGAGTTGGATTTTCGAAAAGACTGCTAAAATAGGGCAGCACTTTCAGGGTTTCAAAATGATTGTCACTTTTTCATTGCCAGATGCAAATAATAGAAAAGTCTTAACCATTTGTGCTTCTGTATATGCCCCTCTTCTTTTTCTATCCATGTATTAATAATTCAACATGAATACTTGCATTGCATTGCTTGAGATTTTGTTGAGTCCACAAGTACAAAATTGAGACAAAATGAGATAATTCTTATAAATTTCTCCTACATCTAGCAGCATTCTTAGGTAACATTCTTCAGACATGTGAGTCCATAGATTCTGAAAAATAAGTCTAAATTAAAATTTTAAACAAAAAATTAAAAATTATATTCTACAGTTTGTGTTATCACTCATTAGCAAAACAATGGAAAACAGTCATGACTGAAATATCAAGTTGGTAAGAAGTCAAATTTATTTATGAAAAAGTCACTTGAGGATTATTGGAGAAGAGTAGGATCAAGTAAGTAGGTATTTTTACTTTGACATAGATGCTTGAGTTCTAAGCAAGTAATTTTAGCTACGTGATTAATCTAAACAATGTTTGACTAAGTTATTCCAGGAGATGATTTAAATTTATTTTCATATTTCTCTTGAATGTTGTAGTAATAAAAACTACCTTCCCAACAAAGAACCTGAATTTTCAAAATGTTATGGTCTTTTGCTGTCTTGCATATACAGATGTATAGAACAGGATTTTGGACTCTGTGGGAGAGGGAAAGGGTGGGATGATTTGGGAGAATGGCATTGAAACATGTATAATATCATATATGAAACAAATTGCCAGTCCAGGTTCGATGCATGATACGGATGCTTGGGGCTGGTGCACTGGGATGACCCAGAAAGATGGTACATGGAGGAAGGTGGGAGGGGGGTTCAGGATGGGGAACACGTGTGTACCTGTGGCAGATTCATGTTGATGTATGGCAAAACCAATACAATATTGTAAAGTAATTAACCTCCAATTAAAATAAATACATTTATATTTAAAAAGTTATGGTCTTGATTTTTATATTCTATATGTGTAGTGTATTTGCTGATAATTGTGTTTTTAAGTTATTATTTTTGGATATCTCACAAGAAGCAGTGTGCATTAAATGTACTATAAATCTTAACTCTTCCACTGAATAAAGGATTATTTTTGGAGCAAACTAATTTCTCAAATTAAACAATTTATCATTAAGAAAACCATTATTAAATGAAATAATTCCATACCAGCTACAATACAATTTTCATTAGCCCAATAATAGGTATAAAATATGCATTAAAAATGGTGTATGGAAGTGACTTAAAAGATCTAGAGACCAACCATAACCCAGAGACTAGGCAAAGTTGAGACACTGATGCTATTTCTGTATAAGTAAAAGTACACAGAAGTAGCTCTGGCAATCATATTTACTGAAAATTTCAGAGTTGTTTCTTCAGAGGGGCTTTCTAAACACCTCATAATATATTTCAAAGGAAATTTATGAATCAAGTGAAGAAATAAAAATTCAAAACATTGAACAATTTTTTGGTAGTTTTTCTGTTGACCTCTACAGAATATTGCCATCTGGTTCTTTTTGTCTCATTTAAAATTCTTTCCTTATAAAGCTCCTGACATCTTTTCTCATTCAAAAAAAAAACAAAGTTCATATGTATACTGTCTGTTATGACAAGTATAGTTAAAAGCAAGACCAATTATTTCATACAAGAAAATAATAAGCAACAAATATAATACATATATATACACATACAACATATATACACACAGGAACATATGTACATATATGCATATTTCCCTTCATCCTTAAGGGTTCTATATTTTAATTTATAAACAGTCATTTCAAACTTTAGCTAGTGCCATTATTGAAAGTCTGATTAGGTATTATCCTGATTTGCTTTTTATTATAATATAGATTTATTATTTAACAAGTTAAAGAAATGATTTCTTTAAAAGAAGTTAAGAAAATGATATTTCTTCACCATGCTTTAAAATATTAGTTTTCATTTTGCCTCAGAATAAGATATTTTATTCATTGGCAAAATTCCCAGTCCAATAGTATAAAGGGAATAAATTACGTACATTTGGATGGCACTTTAGTGGATTCTTAATTAAGAAATGGTAACCATCATCTAAAGGGACAAATTTTATTTAGCAAGCAAAAGAACAGATCCATTAACCCCCATAAATTCCAATTTTTAGCACTAGAGATGAATTTTAAATTACTGTTAATTTTTATTATTGTATAAAAGAACTAACCTTAGGATATTAAGTATTAAGTGTAAAGAATCAATGAAATATCCTTAGTGTATAGGTATAACAAATATTTTGAACATATAAGTATGAAATATGAATACAGTCATTATTTTGAATGTTTTATTATTAAAGAAATAATGGATTTCTAGCATTTTGAAGCAGTTTAACACACTGTAGTGTTTAACAGAGCTAGTTATTGATCAGATAAGAATTTCTTTAAAGTTCATCTGAATATTCATAGGTGTAGATAGTTTGATTGGATATTCTCTGATGATAAAAAAAAGCACCTTAAAATCAGTGGAATATATTACAAATTTACTCTATAGATTTTTTCTTGAAATTGATATACGTATGTTTTTGAACAGAGAGAACACAAAGCAACAAGAAGGTCCATTTATAAATGGGGAAGGAAGGGAGTAGTCAGTTAGATATTTTATACATGCTATATATCAAGATAGAAATAAAAATAGGGTAGATCTCGATATTTTACTAAAATAGCAATGGTTAAAATATTTATGTAGTAAACATATACAGATAAAAACTTAAACATAATAACAAGCATTTCTGGGAATTTTAAAAGATAACTCTTTACAAGTAATATTTTCTCAATTTGTCCTACCCTCTCCTTCCCCCACTGTGTCTGCATGTCTATTCTCTACATATGTGTCTCCATTCTTTCCATGATGGTAGGTTCATTGGTACAATTCTTATAGATTCCATATATATGCATTGATGTATGATATTTCTCTTTCTGATTTACTTCATTATGTATAATAGGCTCTAGGTTCATTCACCTCATTAGAACTGACTCAAATTCTTTCCTTTTTATGACAGAAATATTTCATTATATATATGTACCAAGCTTCTTTATCCATTCATCTCTCAGTGGACATCTGGGTTGCTTCCAAGTCTGGGTTATTGTAAATAGTGCTGCATTGAACATTGAGTTACATGTGTCTTTTTTCAATTATGGTTTCCTCAGGGTATGTGACCCATAGTGGGATTGCTGGGTCTTTCCTAGTTTGTTAAGGAATCTCCAAACCGTTCTCCATAGTGGCTGTATCAATTTACCTTCCCACCAATGGTTCAGTAGGATTCCCTTTTCTGAACATCCTCTCCAGTATTTGCTCTTTATAGTTTTTTTGATGATGGCTATTCAGATTGGTGTGAGGTTATACCCTTGGTAGTTTTGATTTGAATTTCTCAGATAATGAATGATGCCGATCATCTTTTCATGTGGTTATTGGCCATCTATATGTTTTCCAGTGGGAAGCGGCTGTGTAACACAGGGAGCACAGCCTCGCATTTTGTGATGACCTGTAGGGTGGGATGGGAGAGGGAGGAAGACTCAAGAGGGAGGGGAGATTATTATAAAGTTATATATATACACACATATATACACACACATATAGTTATGACTTATTTGCATTTTTGTATGGCAGAAACAGCACAATATTGTAAAGCAGTTATTCTCCAATTAAAAATAAATACATAAATAAATGGTAATCTTTTCAAAGTGAAAAGCCAATGAGTATTCAAGCCAGCCTGCGAAATATTTATTGATTTGTAAAATTCTGGTAGAAGTGATTTGCTTGTTTTTGTGTAGAATTCTTTCACCTTTCAATATGTTAACAAAGATGTGATGAATATTTAAGAAACTGATGATATTATGAAATTAGTATAACATATTTAACAATAATATGGCCTTTGATTTATAAGCAAAGATGGCTTATTAATGATTTAGTAGCAATACTATCTATCACTATCAGGGTAAAAGGTAAGAAAATACCAATAAAAATCAGTTGTATTTGATTTTTCCCTTATTAAGTATATTGGCTTATAGAGACACAGTATACTTAAACAGGTAACCTCTAATACTATATTCCCAAAACATTTTAGAGAGTGTATTTAAATAATTCAACTATATATGTTATACGTGGCTAGTTAGAACATTGAAAGAAAAGAAAATTGATTTAAATTAAGCTATTTGTCTCTTATTGCTGCATGATTTCTTTATCTCTCAAAGATCAGACTGATGCTCAAACAGTATTTCTGCATTATAATATAGACCAGATGGTCCCAATTTCTTTAAAAAGAATATTGTTTTAATAATTAAGTTATTTTCTAAAAATAAATAGTTTTTGTCATAGTGTGTTGTTGTTGTTCTGTCGCTAAGTCATGTCTGACTCTCTGTGACCCCAAAGACTGCAGCACGCCAGGCTTCACAGTCCTTCACCATCTCCCAGAGTGTGCTCAGACTCATGTTCATGAAGTCAGTGATGCCACCCAACCATTTCATCCTCTGCTACCCCCTTCTTCTTTTGCCTTCAATCTTTCCCAGCATCAGGGTCTTTTCCAATCAGTGGGCTCTTCACATAAGGTAACGAAAGTATTGGAGCTATAGCTTCAGCATCAGTACGTCCAAAGAATATTCAGGATTGATTTCCTTTAAGATTGACTGGTTTTATCTCCTTGCAGTCCAAAGGACTATCAAGAATCTTCTGCAGCACCACAGTTAAAAAGCATCTGTTCTTTCATGCTCAGCCTTCTTTATGATCCAACGCTCATATCTATAAATGACCAATGGAAAAACCATAACTTTGATTATATGGACCTTTGTTGGCAAAGTGATGTCTCTGCTTTTTAATATACTGTCGAGATTTGTCATAGCTTTCCTTCCAAGGAGCAAGTGTCTTTTAATTCTAAGGCTGCAGTCACCATTTTCAGTGATTTTAGAGCCCAAGAAAATAAAATCTGTCACTGTTTCCATTTTTCCCCTTCTATTTGCCAGAGGCATATAAGGGCCAGAGGCCATGATCTTAGCTTGTTTAATGTTGAATTTTAAGACAACTGTTTCATTCTCCTTTTTCACCCTCATAAAGAGACTCTTTACTTCGTCTTCACTTTAGCTTTTTTCAAACTCTGAAAAATGCATATTTATGCTTTATAGAATTACTGAATCAATTGTGTGTACTGATTTTCAGGATCTTTCAGGGAAATACCTTTTCTAAACTAAAGTTACTCTGCATTTAATGCTGTCAGCATTCTTTGAGATGTTTACCACGATGTACCAATATCCAATTTTATAATGACTTTAAATAACTTTTTATCAATTTAATTGGCACAAATTAAATTTCTCATTAACTAAACTATAGTTAGTTCATATTTTGATACCTCTTTTAAAAGTAAAAAGAAATTTGTAAGTCATAACTACAAACTAGACATTTGGTTTCAATCATGCTAAAAGTCATTGGTTAGAATTTTATTTCCACTTTTTGCATAGAAACAATTTGTTATAATTTTATAGATAATATTTAAATATCTAACTCTCTTTTAGTAATATTTATCATTGCCACTTATTCCGTAATTTCTGTTTGGTAATGTTTAACAGTAACTCACTGGTAGTAGAATATCTTTTATGTAGTGATGCATTAGCCTTATTTCACTGACACTCTCAAGTAATAGTTTACCTCATTTAGACTCAAAGAACAGTTTCCTTTTCTCAGGTGTTATAAAGGATTGCTCTATCTTACCTGTCACTTATTATTGATGAGGAAAGGGCTCTCAGTTTCATTGCTACTCTTTTGTAGATAACTTACACTATTAAACTATTTTTTCAGATTTTCTCTTCCATACCTAATATTTTCAATTTCATTATTTTCTTTATTTATGGATTTATTTTATTTATCTTATGAAGTGGATTTATTTTATTTATCCTATGAAGTAATTAGTGTCAACATTTAAGGTAAGATTCATGTCTTTCAATTAGATTAACAGTTACGCATATGGGCTTCCCAGGTGGCCAAGTGGTGAAGAATCTGCCTGCCAGTGCAGGAAACTGAAGAGATGCAGGTTCAATTCCTGCATCAGAAGAATCCCTAGAGTAAGAATGGCAACCCACTCCAATATTTTTGCCTGGAAAATTCCATAGACAGAGGTGCCTGTGGGACTATAAGTCCATGGGGTCACAAATAGTTGGACATGACTGAGTACACACACATAAACTAGCATGCTGTGTTTCTTAATGGCTTTTTCATAGTTTTCTTTCTCCATGGAGAGTGATGGGGTCCTTAGTCCTAAAGTCTAATTAACTAAAATACCCTAAGAATTTGTCCAGTCTGTAGTTCACAATAGGTAGGCTTTTTTTTTTTTTTTTACTCCAGTACCTACATATTTAACTTCTGTATGTTCTTTTTTAATGTGCATGCTTATCTAATGTTCTACTATGGAGAGTTATAGGGAATTATACGAATACTATTACTTTCTTGTATCTGAGTTAATTAATCATAGTTATTGTACTTATCTACTTTGTCTGGATATAAATCTGCTTTTTGAATTTGTTACGTATTATTACTACAAATTATTGTATTTTCATGAAAGCAACACTAGCTATTCTAATAAATAGACCCTAATTTATAACATTATAAAGGACCAGAGATCAAATTACCAACATCTGCTGGATCATCGATAAAGTAGGAGGGTTCCAGAAAAACATCTATTTCTGCTTTATTGTCTATGCCAAAGCTTTTGACTGTGTGGATCACAATAAACTGTGGAAAATTCTTCAAGAGATGGGAATACCAGACCACCTGACCTGCCTCTTGAGAAATATGTATGCAGGTCAGGATGCAACAGTTAGAACTGGACATGGAACAACAGACTGGTTCCAAATAGGAAAAGGAGTACATCAAGGCTGTATATTGTCACCCTACTTATTTAACTTCTATGCAGAGTACATCATGAGAAATGTTGGGCTGGAAGAACCACAAGCTGGAATCAATATTGCTGGGAGAAACATCAATAGCCTCAGATATGCAGATGAAAACACCCTTATGGCAGAAAGTGAAGAAGAACTCAAAAGCCTCTTGATGAAAGTGAAAGAGGAGAGTGAAAAAATTGACTTAAAGCTCAACATTCAGAAAACTAAGATCATGGCATCCGGTCCCATCACTTCATGGGAAATAGGTGGGGAAACAGTGGAAACAGTGGCTGACTTTATTTTTGGGGGTTCCAAAATCACTGCAGATGGTGATTGCAGCCATGAAATTAAAAGACGCTTACTCCTTGGAAGGAAAGTTATGACCAACCTAGACAGCATGTTAAGAATCAGAGACATTACTTTGTCAACAAAGGTATGTCTAGTTAAGACTATGGTTTTTCCAGTGGTCATGTATAGTGAGAGTTGGACTATAAAGAAAGCTCATCACCAAAGAACTGATGCTTTTGAACTGTGGTGTTGGAGAAGACTCTTGAGAGTCCCTTGGACTGCAAGGAGATCCAACCAGTCCATCCTAAAGGAGATCAGTCCTGGGTGTTCATTGGAAGAACTGATGTTGAAGCTGAAACTCCAATACCTTGGCCACCTGATGCGAAGAGCTGACTCATTTGAAAAGACCCTGATGCTGGGAAAGATTGAGGGCAGGAGGAGAACAGGACAACAGAGGATGAGATGGTTGGATGGCATCACCGACTCAGTGAACATGGGTTTGGGTGGACTCTGGGAGTTGGTGTTGGACAGGGAGGCCTGGTGTGCTGCAGTTCATGGTGTCACAAAGAGTCAGACATGACTGAGTGACTGAACTGAACTGAACTGAGTTTATAACAGCTCAAAGGCACTATTAATTATGATTTCTTTTAACTAATAACAGTAAAGCAAAAATGGCAGTTCTTAATGGTAGATATCCTAATCTCCTTCCATCTTCTTGTACCTCTATCAATAAGAGCCTCAGAATATTTTTTTCATGCAGAAGGCAGAAAAGAATAGAGATCATATCTGAAAAGCACATCCACAGTTTAGAATCTTACACTAAATGAAAATGAACTCATCACTTCACATTCCAATGGGGGAAAAAAGTTCCATTTCCACGCATAGATTCAATATCTCCTGGAGTAGGAAATGGCAGTCAGCTCCCTGTACTCTTGCCTGGAAAATTCCACGGACAGAGGAACCTGGCAAGCTACAGACCATGGGGTCAAAAAGAGTTGGACATGACTGAGCACACACACACACAGGCAGGTAGAACCTGCTCCAGCAGCTGCTTTCTAATAATAGTCACAGGGCTCTACCATGGACAGAAAGATAAAAATTTACTGGTCTAATCATTTCCTCCAACTCAATTTTTTTTTCTTTCGTGTACTTTGGACATATAGTTTGTAGGTTTACCCTGAATTTCTGAGTGGAAATTGTCTCTCTTTTCTCTCTCTGTCCCTTGTTTCCTCCCTCCCCCTTTCCCTTCATTCCCCTTAGTAGTTGGTGTTGTGATTGTTTCATCCTGAAACTAAGACCCCCAAATATTCCATAGCTCATATAGTCATGACAAAGATCATGGCACCCAGTCCCATCACTTCATGGCAAATAGATGGAGAAACAATGAAAAAGTAACAGACTTTACTTTCTTTGGCTCCAAAATCACTGCAGATGGTGACTGCAGTCATGAAATTAAAAGATACTTGCTCCTTGGCAGAAAAGCTATGATGAAGCTAGACAGTTTATTAAAAAGCAGAGACATTACTTTGCCAACAGAGGTCTGTGTAGTCAAAGCTGTGGTTTTTCCAATAGTCGTATGGTTGAGAGAGCTGGACCATGAAGAAGTCTGAAGACTGTAGAATGATGCTTTTGAACTGTGGTGTCGGAGAAGACTCTTGAGAGTCCCTTGGACTGCAAAGAAATCAAATCAGTCAATCCTAAAGGAAATCACTCCTGAATATTTATTGGAAGGAATGATGCTAAAGCTGAAGCTCCAATACTTCAGCCACCTGATGCAAAGAGCCAACTGGTTGGTAAAGACCCTGATGCTGAGAAAAATTGAAGGCAGAAGAGGAATATAGATTCCGGGAGCCAGTTTGAGGAACTCAGCCCATGGCAAAGGTCATGAGGAAGGAGGCTTCAGCATATGCAAAGGTGGATCGAGCCTCAGGAAACCCCCTGTTCTCGAGCATCTACCCCCCAAAACCAGGGTCTGCCTACTTTACTGTTTTATGCTCTCACCTATACCTCTGACTTTATGGGGGGCTGACCTCCACCACCATTTCTCTTGGAGAAGGAGTTAACTTGCAGCTCCAGTCAATAAAAATTCCTGGGTGTGACAAGGGTGTCTCAGGTCAAACCTCTCTGCTGGCAGACTAGTTTGTGTGACAGGATTATCCATACTCCTGCCAAACACATGATTGTTTACTACCTCTCAACCATAAACAGCACAGAGAGTTTGGAGTATTTTGAAAATCTTAATTAGCATAGGGCTTTTCTCATTGTTGAGTCAATGATTGCCGCCAGGCCTCCATATCCTTAGGCACCTGAGAATATATTAATCAATGTATTTGGAATATAGAAAAGGAAATATAGTAGTTTTTGAAGTTGCAATACTAGACTTTCTGAGTTAATGAATTTTCTCTTTTGTTATAGATCACTGTACTTTGCTATAAATCACTGTGTCCTTGCTATGTAAAAATGTACCTTTATCACTATCTTAAGACTAAATAGATCTTAAGGGGAACATTGGTGAAGGGTTTTCATTTGTTGGGCTGATGTTTGCTGCTAAATCTCCATATTCCCTGCCCTTATAATGAACATAACTAGCATATTGGAGAAGGCAATGGCACCCCACTCCAGTACCCTTGCCTGGAAACTACCATGGATGGAGGAGCCTGGTAGGCTGCAGTCCATGGGGTTGCTAAGAGTAGGACATGACTGAGCAACTTCACTTTCACTTTTCACTTTCATGCATTGGAGAAGGAAATGGCAACCCACTCTACTGTTCTTGCCTGGAGAATCCCAGGGACGGGGGAGCCTGGTGGGCTGCAGTCTATGGGGTCGCACAGAGTTGGACATGACTGAAGCGACTTAGCAGCAGCAGCAGCATATAGGAGAAATAAGTATTAACCTTTAAGATTAATCATGTTAACCTTAGGTTAAATAAATTCCTTTCTTAGTTGTAACCCACTACACCCTCACCCTATAGGGATGCAACTTTATCTGGTACCTTCAGAGGGTGACACCTGGTTTAAGAAAAAACACCCTTGGAAAAAATTTTTTCTGGTTAACTGACTATTATCAGAAAGAAAGGGTTGTAAAATGTACGCAGGCCTCATGGCCAGAAGATGATGTAAAACCACTAAGACCTTTTTTTTATACATTTATGTGAAGCACCTGATTTTGATAAAGGTCAGGACTGCTGACCCCTGCGTGACTCTGTATTCATCTCTATGTATAACAAAAGGTATATAAGCAAACCTAAAAAATAAAGAAATCGGATCAGTTTCTGGAAAGACTGATTCCCCCATGTCGTTTCTTTCTTGCTCTCCGGTTTTCTGGCTGAATTCCCATCTGGAGCGTGGGTGCTCGCCACGTCTACTTACTTGCCCTGGCTTTTAAGTTCCATAGGAGAAGGACCCCAAGGAGGGGCACCTTCTGATATTCAAATGGCACCAGTGGCCCAATGTAGATGGTGCAAATTCCTTGTCTTGGAATTTTATTGGTGTCCCATGTAAACCAAGTTATTCAGCCTCTTTTTCTCCACTAATATTTCCTACTACACTATCCGTTTCTAATCTCTCCATATATCTTTAATTAAGCAATTAATTCCTAGGACGCCAACTCTGCCCCCTCTTTGAATTACCCTGGATCCACTGGGACTGGACCCCAGCAATAGAGGACGAGATGGCTGAATGGCATCACTGACTCGATGGACATGAATTTGATCAAGCTCCAAGAGATGGTAAGGGACAGGGAAGCCTGGCATGCTATAGTCCATGGGGTCATAAAGAGTCTGACATGACTAAATGACTGAAAAGTATCAACATATAGTCATAGATCAGTCATCCTGCACTATGTTGGCTTTTGGACATTACAGTGATCAACTTTGTTTTAATGTGATGCTCACTTTGAGGCTGAGTGTATTTCTTCTCAAACCCTGACTGTGTATCCTTAGTATAAAGTATTGCCACACAGAGAGTGTACAGGTAACATAACATTGTCACATTCCAATTTTCAAAAAGTTTAAAAATTTACTATATACAAATCTTTCACCTCCTTGGTTAAATTTAGTCCTAGGTATTTTATTTTTTTGGATGCGATTGCAAATGGCATTATTCTCTTAATTTATCTTTCTGATAGTTTGTTGTTAGTGTATAGAGCACAAGTTTTTGTATACTGATTTCATACCCTCCAAGTTCTAACAGTTTTCTGATGGAGTTTTTTTTTCTTTTACTTTTTCTTTTTTTTTTTACTTAATATCATATCATCTGCAAAAAGTGACAGCTTTGCATCTTTATTTTCAGTTTGGATGTCTTCTATATTTTTTGTTGCCTAATTACTTTGGTTAGGTCTTCCAATAATATGTTGAATAAAATTGTCATTCTTGTCTTGTTCCTGATCTTAGGGGAAAAGAATTCGGTTTTTTATGATTGAGTATGAATTAGCTGTAGGCTTGTCTTATATGGTGTACATTATGTTGAGGTACATACTATCTAAACCTGCTCCCTTGAGAGAATTTATCTATCATAAATGTACATTGAATCTTGTTGAGTGTGTTTTCTTTATCCTTAAATTAAAAAAAAAAATAAAGCAAAAAATATTAAAGCACTTGTTCTCACCTAGACTAGTGATCCGTCTAGTCAAGGCTATGGTTTTTCCAGTGGCCATGTATGGATGTGAGAGTTGGACTGTGAAGAAAGCTGAGCGCCGAAGAACTGGTGCTTTTGAACTGTGGAGTTGGAGAAGACTCTTGAGAGTCCCTTGGACTGCAAGGAGATCCAACCAGTCCATTCTAAAGTAGATCAGCCCTGGGTGTTCTTTGGAAGGAATGATGCTGAAGCTGAAACTCCCGTACTTTGGCCACTTCATGTGAAAAGCTGACTCACTGGAAAAGACTGTGATGCTGGGAGGAATTGGAGGCAGGAGGAAAACGGGACTGAACTGAACTGAGACTAGTGATATTACCCTCAGTTTTTCTAAAGAATGACATTCTCACCCCTTGGTCCATTCCACAACCAGTATTCTAGGATGGTAGCAAGATCAGTATGAATTTTTTACTTTGAATTACTGTTTTTTTTGTTGTTGTTGTTTATTTTTTTCTGAGTGTCTTATGACATTTATAGCTCTTGCTCTGGATTTAGAGTATTATGGATTTAAAGATAAAGTCCAGTCTTTCGTATTGCTAGATCACCTTTCTATAAGTATGTCAGCTTATATTTCATTAATCATATTTGATGCTAATCAATTTTACATATTCTTTTTTGACTTTTGTCATTTCCTAATCTACGTATTTATTAAGGTATTAAAAATTGGATACAGGATGCTTAGGGCTGGTGCACTGGGATGACCCAGAGGGATGGTACAGGGAGGGAAGTGGGAGGGGGGTTCAGGATGGGGAACACGTGACACCCGTGGTGGATTCATGTTGATGTATGGCAAAACCAATACAATATTGTAAAGTAATTAACCTCCAATTAAAATAAATGAATTTATATTAAAAATTAACCATATTTGATGTGAATATTTCTGGTTGCTTTGTGCTTCCAAATATTTCTAATGTTTATGTGGAAGAGTAGATAAAAGCACACTATTAATAATCTGTATCTTTATCTGATTCATTTTACATAATCCCTATGTGTCCTTTTTTTTCTTTTGTTTTTGCCAGCTTGTTTTGTTTGAGGTTTTGGAGGTTTTGTTTGTTTTTGCTATGTTTGTATACACTGCTTCAGTTCAGTCCAGTTCAGTCGCTCAGTTGTGTCAGACTCTGCAACCTCATGAATTGCAGCACGCCAGGCTTTCCTGTCCATCACCAACTCCCGGAGTTCACTCAATCTCACATCCATCGAGTCAGTGATGCCATCCAGCCATCTCATCCTCTGTCATCCCCTTCTCCTCCTGCCCCCAATCCCTCCTAGCATCAGAGTCTTTTCCAGTGAGTTAACTCTTCGCATCAGGTGCTTAGTATCTGGGAATTAAGTCCATAGGGATAGGAAGGAACTACTGCTACTGCTACTGCTAAGCCACTTCAGTCGTGTCCGACTCTGTGTGACCCCATAGACGGCAGCCCACCAGGCTCCCCTGTCCCTGGGATTCTCCAGGCAAGAACACTGGAGTGGGTTGCCATTTCCTTCTCCAATGCATGAAAGTGAAAAGTGAAAGTGAAGTCGCTCAGTCATGTCTGACTCTGAGCGACCCCATGGACTGCAGCCTACCAGGCTCCTCCATCCATGGGATTTTCCAGGCAAGAATACTAGAGTGGGGTGCCATTGCTTTCTCCAGGAAGGAACTAAGGAATTATCAAAACTTTAGAACAGGCATAAGAAAAGCGACCCATAAGAAATGACCTGATTTTTACAGTTATAACCTCCAGATAATTTGAAGTGAAGGGGACCTTATCTTTTTAAAACAAAGTTAAAGTAATCTGAGAGTCTTTCCTGAGAAGTCTAGGACTTTGCACCACAGTTAGTAAATTGATCCATGACTGCTTTGTTTCTCTGGATTTGAGAACTCAGAGAGCTTACTCTTGCCTAAGGAATAGATTTTTGCTCATTTCTCGTTTCTCCTAAAGCACAATGAAAGATAATGACAGAAATTGCTCCCATGGCTCCCTTTAAATGTCTTTAAGGTATATTTCAAGAAAAATTACTTTTCCCCATCCTGATTTAAACTTCATGTTACCCAATGATTCTTAGTCATTCATGAAATTTAAGCAGTTTCTGAAGTTTAAATTAAAATTGTAAGATAATTTAATAATTAAAAATAAAACCACCTGTAACAACTCTGTTCTAACAAAATAGTTTTTACTTTTGCATGATTTCACATGCTGGCATCACTTCTCTTTTTTTCAAATAAGATTAAAAGAGTATTGTGAAAAAATAATTTCCCATCATAACCAACACCTTCATAATAGTTTTTCTCAGTATTTATATTTCTAATTTCTATCAAGACATATCTTATGCCATGATGGCCTTCAGACTAATATTTCCATGTGAGGTTACAGTCAACTATGGTTTCATACAAAATGATCCCAATTCTCATTCTGACTTAAGTATATACTTCAACCTCACTTGTTTTTGTGAAATTGAAAGTATAATACCTACTTGCTGAAGTAAGTATAAGTTTAAGAAGATTTTAACTCATACAATTCTACAAAAGGAACAACTAAAGATAAATTTCAGTTGTCATATTCATAATTTCATATATTTTCTGACAAAATAAATGTAAATATACATTTCAGATCTTAAAATAAATGGAAGGAATGCATATTTTATGTGCTGCTATCTGTCTAAGGTAGATAGATTTCATGTTTAATATATCTACTCAATATTTAGGAAGTTTTACTTGATGTAATAAATTATTATTTTAAATCTTGGGTTATCTTTCATACCACAAAGATTCTGATTAATCATAGTCAAATTTTTATAAGTAAAAATTTAGCCATTATGTATTTTATTTTGTACAAAATATAAGAAGTATTATTTTGCTGATGAAATACATATTGTTGAAATATATATACAATTTTTTTTATATTTTTTATACATACACTCCCATTTTTATTTTATGTGTATATTGGAAAATTCAGTAAATGTAATAAAATTAATATACATGTTGATGATATTATATCAAACTTAGATCTGACTTTCTAGTGTCTGAATTACTGACACTTATTTTGTTTGCTTCCTTTTTGATTTTTTTTCCATTATTTAACCTGTTATATCATTCAGATAAATACACTATTTTAAAGAGAAAACTTTCACTATCAACCTTCACAAGTAATATAAAGATGATATGTTGTGGCTTTTTTCAATGTATTTATTTTGATTATAAAATAATACATGGTAATGCTGGAAAAACTAGTAGGGGATAAAGGTCTAAAAATAATCTGTAATTCACTTCCAAACAATAACATTTTCATTATGTTTCTTTCCAGGTTATTTTATATTTATATTCATATATAAATAAATATTCAGTGCAATCATGAATTTATGTAACATGCATTTCCCTTGATTTTGAGAACTTGTACATTATTCCATTATAGTAACCCCCTATTTTACTTGGCTAATCTCTTACTGTTTCTAAATTACAGTTTTTGAATATAACTTTAGAAATTACTGGTAGTACTTGCTTCCTTAGAAAAAATAAATTTCAGGTTGCTGATTATCTCAAAATATATATTTTATGCACTCTGAAAATATATTGCCAAATTATGCTGTGGAAATTTTCCATAAATTTATATTTCAAAAATATACATCAGAATCAATAATCAATATGCTGCTTTTTTATCAACACAATTAGAAATATATACTAGGTAGGTCACATGTTTTTCAATAATCATAGGGAGGGTGATAGAAAAGCAATATGAAAAATTTTATGCATTTAAGAGACAAAGGCTCTTAAGACCAAAAGTTTTCCCAAACTATAATAAATGTTCTACACTCCTCAGATTCCTCACTGTCTCCCTGACTTCTGGCCTGAAACATGCATTCTCCAGCATCAGAAGTGTGAAATAAGGGCAGAGAGTAGCTCTCTGCTGAGTTACTTCCAAGTCTTACCATGGGCTGAAGAGAAACGCTTGCCCGGTGTCATTCCTCTTCCTAATGGCAATGCATGTGTCATAACTAGTTGATTTGGCAGTACAAGGGTCCATATCCTCTGCTCCCCTTTGATACAACTCTGAGGGGCCATTCGGATTCTAGAGCTCCCTTTGGATAAGACCTTTGTTATAGTTCAACGTCTACTACTACCTAACCTTGCTTCTTTACTTACTTGGAAACGTTAATTCTGAGAATGTTTATAATAAAATTTCTGCATGTAAATTTCCATCTCAGAGTCCTTCTGGGTGAAACTGACTTGCAACTTGTATGGTAATCTTGATAACACCAGTGGAAGAAAAAGCATATTTCTTATTTTCTTTTCCCTATGTAACAACTGGAAAAAGACTGATTAATAATGAAGCTCCTTTATTCTTTAAAATTAAAGGTATCACTAGAAAGGCAAAATTGAACAGGAAATAATATAGAAGAAGAAAACTGAGGTGGTCAGTGGCTCCTGTACAAGAAACAATTAAACTGTGTCCACCTCCATTGAAGTTTTCCTCCATTACTCTCGATTAGCAATTTTTTGAACAATGCTTGGTGCATTCACTATATATTTTCCATTTTGCAGGAATAGGGGCCCTGCTAAGGAAATTGGAATGAGGAAGAAACTTTAGAGCTGATTTTCTCTGAAAATCAAACTTCTTGAGGTCAACCTGAAGTGGAAAAAACTGTTCAAAAGCTTAAAATATGCTGGATAAGAATAAAATATGCAATATGCCTCAAATCTGAAGTGATTTGAGGACTTTTAACCTAAACACATTTTAAAATGCCAAAGACTAAGTCTACCAACAGGCAAATGCAAAACATAGAGACCAGAATTGTGCAAGCCCAGCCCTCGGGTCTAATCTCTAAGGAGAAGAAAACCAGTCTCAGACAAAGTGCATATGAAGTCAGGGAGAATGGTTAGATATTTTCCTGGGAAGTATCTAGTCTAGGTAGGGATCTTCATGTTAAAAATCAGTAAGATTGAAAGAAATATGGCAAAAATTACAAAGAAAAAATTTAAAGGAAGGCAAAAAGGGAAGAATGACTTGTCAAAATTAAAGGCAAAACATATTTTTAACTTCTAGGATAATAAAAAATTTTACTATCAGTGAAAAAGAGTTACATTTAAAATACAAAGTTAAGATAAACAGATAATACTGAGGACAAAGTTATTCTAGAAAAAACAATAGCAAAATAAAAATATAGTAGCAGATTATCTTGTATTAGTATTTAAACCAATAATCTGAAAGAAAGATTGGGATAATCACTGAGAAATGAGAGAGAAAGTTAAGTAACAACCACCTGAAGTAAAATAATTATTATTAACTACATGTTACACAATATTAAGAAATGAATAACTGAAGCAGACAACTAAAAGCAAAAGTTATTTGTCAATAATTAATTGATTAAGGTACAATCAACACCTCATATATTATGTTATGGCTATTGAAGCACCTCCACAGATGCATAATATTCAAGTAAGTTAAAGGCTTGAAATCAGGATGGTTTCAAACCTCCTGAAAGTCTTCAAGAATAATTTTTGTAGGGCAGTGAAAGAAATCCAGCCAACCAGTAATTCTGCTATAAAATCAAAATTATAAGGTCATTTTCCTACTTTATCTTAACTAACTGCTCACATGGTCACACTTAAAATTGACTGCCAGCACTAGTAACTACCTTTTTCTGAAGTGTGTATTTTAAGAATCCTGTAGAGAATTCCCTGCCAATTCAGTGGTTAGAACTCCATGGTTCCACTGCTGGGGGCCTAGTTTAAACACTAAGGAGGGAATTAAGATTCCACAAGCTGAGCAGAATTGTCAAAAATAAATAAGTTAATTAATTAAAAAATATAAAAGTTAATTCATGACAAAATCAAAACTAGGGGGAAAAAGCCACTATATATATATATATATATATATATAAACCCTGTCTCTCAGATATCATGTCTTTTCCCACCAAGTTTACTTATTCTAAGTGCTCCAAGAGTCCTTTGACTCCACTGAGAACTCCAACCAATTGATGCCACAAGTTTTCACTATGCAACAATTTGTTTTCTCACTTCCTTTATTAACAATACCATCCCTTAAAGTCATATGCTATTCTCTCCATCTGACATATGAAAGTAGACAACCCTCGCTCCAGTTATTGATCTATTTTGAGTTCACACCTAAGTGTCTGAATATCACTAGAAAAAGAATATAACAATGTTATATAGTCTCATCATATTTATGTATGCCAATCTTAAATGGGCACATGTATATATTAACTTACATGTATATATTAACTTCATATTTCCATTTTCTGATATAACTATTTTATATTTCATCTACCTGCCCCTGCATAACTCAGCAGAAAAATTTTACTAACATTTTGTTTAGAAAAGAAAGCAATTGGAAGAGAAAAACATCATACTTCTATTCTCATACTTCTAACAATGCTCCTTCTTCTTAACACTTATATTCTGACTTTACTTGTATTACATATTAAGAAGTCCTTTACTTCTATCAAAGGTCTTGTAACTGAGCAGGATCCTATGGGACCTTCCTGGGACAAGATAGCCCCAACCATGTCCTCTACCTGCCTCCTGTTTATAAAAAAAGCTGTAGTCTCCCAGGGCTCCCATTAGTCACAAAAGGCCGACTCATGAATTAATGATACAAAGTAAGTAAACCTGCAGTGAAAAAAAAAAGCAATTGAGCTAGGAGAACTAAGAATTTAAACAGCAAATTAGCCATGTGACAGTAATGGAACCTCTCTAAAGTACCTAGATAACAATAACTGAGGCACAATCCTGTGTTGTTTTGCATATGCTAAACCTCTACCAAATGGAAGAAGTTAATTGCATGAAGACCATTAGTAAGTATCCTCCAGACCTACCGGAGCCTGAGGATTGATAATATTAACACCTGTGACAAAGCCCTGTTATTTCACCATCAACCGATCAGAGAATTGTGTGCAAGCTTAATCATACATCCTGCAACTCTCCTCCCTCAGCTTGTCTTTTAAAATATTTCACTGAAAGTCCTTTGGGAATTTGGGTCCTTTGAGCAAGGTCACCCATTTTACTTGTATAGACCATGAAATAAACCCTTCTCGCACTTTAAACTCTGATGTTTTGAGATGAGCGTCTGCACGTGAACTTGTGTTGGACAATAGTCTTTCGTTTCTAATCTAATCGCTATACCCCTCCATCAACTCAAGTATCAACTCTACTGCAATTTTCTTCTCTCATCCTTTATCATCAATAATTATTTTTTAAATGTATCACTTATAGAGTTTTACTATAAAAACCCTTATTGCAAAAAGATTCCTGTGGCCCAAACTTTCCCTCTCTGTTGCCTCTTGAAAAAATAGTAACCTGAAAGAGGTATCTATATTTATGTTTCTTTTAGTTACATGTGCATTTTTTTCAAGTCATTTCATATGGATTTTTATGTTCATCTAATTTCTAAAAAGAATTTTAAAAGGACTTTGTAAGATGGATGAATATTAAATATAT
Source organism: Oryx dammah (assembly GCF_014754425.2). Classification (NCBI taxonomy): domain Eukaryota; kingdom Metazoa; phylum Chordata; class Mammalia; order Artiodactyla; family Bovidae; genus Oryx; species Oryx dammah. The sequence continues at coordinate 27,041,064 of NW_024070204.1, forward strand.
TTTCACAGCAAAATGTTTGAGTTATTTATATATTAGATTATTTATAAGGACTGTTACAATTGTTCTAATCTGTAACACTCAAAGAATAATGGTAACTAGATTATTAAGACTATAGATGAGAAAAATAAAATTTGTAATTGGATATCTCTACTTTTAATATTTATACATATGAGAGAGAGAGAGCATAATACATTCAGAGGGAATATTAGTAATCAGGTACTTATACAGGGAGTTTAAATACTGGTGAATATCTGCCCAACCATTCAAGCAGGTAGAACTTGGAGAGTTTCTATTTCCACTCAAATATTTTAAAGATACGAGGTAGAGAAAGGTATCAGCTATAGTTTCCAAGAGAAACACAATTAAGAATATATGTATATGTGTATAAAGACAGAGATTGCAGAATCTGCCTTCTGCAAGGTAGAGACCAAGGAATGCTGGTTGTTTATTTCAGAGGCATAAGAACCAGAGAGGTGATGGAGGTGATGGTGTATTTTCCAAGCCTATGTCTGAAAGTCCAAAAACCAGGAACATCAAAGGCAAGAGAAAAATCATTGTTCAGATCAATGAATCATGCATATATATATAGACATATATATATATATATATATATATAGATATAGAGAGAGATAGAGAGAGATAGTTATCCAAATTTTTATTATATTATATCCAGGCTCTGAAGGGTTTTTATGATGCCCATTCATATGCAGAGGGCAATTTTGTTAACTCTGTCTACCAAATCAAATGCTAATCTCTTTTGTAAACATTATCCCAAATACACTCAGAAATAATGTTTAATCATGGTATCTGAACATCAGTGATACAGTCAAGTTGACACACAAAATTAACTATCACAAGATTTTATGTTTAAAAGGTTGAGCTATTATTTATTTTGATATTACATATATTAGTTTGATGTATGTTGTAACATATAGTCAGTCTCCAATATGTCATTGGCTAAGCAAACTCCGTATGTGTGCTCAGTCATTCAGTCATTCCAACTCTTTGGGACCCCATGAACTGTAGCCCATCAGACTCCTCTGTCCATGGAATTTTCCAGGCAAGATTACTGGAGTGGGTTGCCACTTACTACTCCAGGGGATCTTCCTGACCCAAGGATTGAACCTGCATCTTCTGCATCTCTTGCACTGTCAGATGGATACTTTACCACTGCACTACCTGGGATGCATACCCATAGCATATAAAAGTACTAGTTAAAAAAGACTCGTTTGACTGATATTTACATTTGGAATTTGAATCTTTTATTCATTTAAAAAATTGATAGACCTATTAGTCATAGCCTGTCACTGAAAAGTGTTTACCTCCTAATATTTGACCAATGGACTTTCCCAATGGCTCAGCTGGTAAAGAATCCACCTGCAATGCAGGAGATACAGGGGGTGTGTGTTTGATCCCAATGTTGAGAAGATCCTCTGAAGGAAGAAATGGCAACCCACACCAGTATTCTTGCCTAAAAAAATCCCATAGACGGAGGAGCCAGAAAGGCTACAGTCCAAACTGTCATAAAGAGTCGGACATGACTGAGCAAGTAAGCATGCATGCATGTGTTTGACCAATCATTTTCCTATGTATAGAATTTGAAATATTCATGTCATAGCTTACTGTAAAGTGAAGTTGCTTAGTCGTGTTCAACTCTTTGTGACCACATGGACTGTAGCTAACCATCTCCTCCGTCCATAGGATTTTCCAGGCAAGAATACTGGAGTGGGTTGCCATTTCCTACTCCAGGGGATCTTCCTGACCCAGAGATCAAACCTGGGTCTTCCGAGTTGCAGGCAGTCACATTACAATCTGAGCCACCAGGGAAGCATACTGTAAAACACTTTTAAAGATAAGTTTCAAAGCTAAGTGTTTATTTTTATTTTGTACAAATATAAGCACGTAACACACAAAAAAAGATGTCCTTTGCATTATAGGGGACTGGAATGCAAAAGTAGGAAGTCAAGAAACAGCTGGAGTAACAGGCAAATTTGGCCTTGGAATGCGGAATGAAGCAGGGCAAAGGCTAAGAGAGTTTTGCCAAGAGAATCCACTGGTCGTAGCAAACACCCTCTTCCAACAACATTAGAGAAGACTCTACACATGGACATCACCAGATGGTCAACACCGAAATCAGACTGATTATATTCTTTGCAGCCAAAGATGGAGAAGCTCGATAGAGTCAGCAAAAACAAGACCGGGAGCTGACTGTGGCTCAGATCATGAACTCCTTATTGCCAAATTCAGACTTAAATTGAAGAAAGTAGGGAAAACTGCTAGACCATTCAGGTATGACCTAAATCAAATCCCTTATGAGTATACAGTGGAAGTGAGAAATGGATTTAAGGAACAAAATCTGATAGAGTGCCTGATGAACTATGGACAGAGGTTCATGACATTGTACAGGAGACAGGGATCAAGACCATCCCCATGGAAAAGAAATGCAAAAAAGCAAAATGGCTGTCTGAGGAGGCCTTACAAATAGCTGTGAAAATAAGAGAAGCAAAAAGCAAAGGAGAAAATGAAAGATATAAGCATCTGAATACAGAGTTCCAAAGAATAGCAAGGAGAAAAAAGAAAACCTTCCTCAGCGATCAATGCAAAGAAATAGAGTAAAGCAACAGAATGGGAAAGACTAGAGATCTCTTCAAGAAAATTAGAGATACCAAGGGAATATTTCATGCAAAGATGAGCTCGATAAAGGACAGAAATGGTATGGACATAACAGAAGCAGAAGATATTAAGAAGAGGTGGCAAGAATACACAGAAGAACTATGCAAAAAAGAGCTTCATGACCAAGGTAATCACGATGATGTGATCACTTACCTAGAGCAGGACATCCTGGGATGTGAAGTCAAGTGATGCCTTAGAAAGCATCACTATGAACAAAGCTAGTGGAGCTGATGGAATTCCAGTGGAGCTATTTCAAATCCTGAAAGATGATGCTGTGAAAGTGCTGCACTGAATATGCCAGCAAATTTGGAAAACTCAGCAGTGGCCACAGGACTGGAAAAGGTCAGTTTTCATCTCAAAGAAAGGCAATGCCAAAGAATGCTCAAACTACTGCACAATTGCACTCATCTCACATGCTAGTAAAGTAATGCTCAAAATTCTCCAAGCCAGGCTGCAGCAGTATGTGAACTGTGAACTCCCTGATGTTCAAGCTGGTTTTAGAAAAGGCAGAGGAACCAGAGATCAAATTGGCAACATCTGCTGGATCACTGAAAAAGCAAGAGAATTCCAGAAAAACATCTATTTCTGCTTTATTGACTATGCCAAAGCCTTTGACTGTGTGGATCACAAGAAACTGTGGAAAATTCTGGAAGAGATGGTAACACCAGACCACCTGACCTGCTTCTTGAGAAACCTATATGCAGGTCAGGAAGCAAAAGCTAGAACTGAACATGGAAAAACAGACTGGTTCCAAATAGGAAAAGGAGTACGTCAGGCTGTATATTGTCACCCTGCTTATTTAACTTCTATGCAGAGTACATCATGAGAAACGTTGGGCTGGAGGAAGCACAAGCTGGAATCAAGATTGCTGGGAGAAATATCAATAACCTCAGATATGCAGATGACACCACCCTTATGGCAGAAAGTGAAGAACTAAAAAGCCTCTTGATGAAAGTGAAAGAGGAGACTGAAAAATTTGGCTTAAAGCTCAACATTCAGAAAACGAAGATCAT
>NW_024070204.1:27044849-27200366 GCF_014754425.2 Oryx dammah
GCTCTCAAATCACTGCAGATGGTGATTGCAGCCATGAAATTAAAAGACGCTTACTCCTTGGAAGGAAAGCTATGACCAACCTAGATAGCATATTGAAAAGCAGAGACATTACTTTGCCAACAAAGGTCCATCTAGTCAAGGCTATGATTTTTCCAGTGGTCATGTATGGATGTGAGAGCTGGACTGTGAAGAAAGCTGAGTGCCAAAGAATTGATGCTTTTGAACTGTGGTGTTGGAAAAGACTGTTGAGAGCCCCTTGGACTGCAAGGAGATCCAACCAGTCCATCCTAAAAGAGATCAGTCCTGGGTGTTCATTGGAAGGACTGATGCTGAAGCTGAAACTCCTGTACTTTGGCCACCTCTTGCGAAGAGTTGACTCATTGGAAAAGACCCTGATTCTGGGAGGGTTGGAGGCAGGATAGAAGGGGACCACAGAGGATAGGATGGCTGGATGGCATCACCGACTTGATGGACGTGAGTTTGAGTGAACTCTGGGAGATGGTGATGGACAGGGAGGCCTGGCGTGCTGTAATTCATGGGTCTCAAAGTGTCAGACATGACTGAGTGACTGAACTAAACTGATGTGAAGCACGTACAATGTATATGTGTATGTATATGTGTTTATATATATGTATATGTGCATAGATGTATAAAACAAATACAAATTATCTTTATATAAAAAGATACAAAAATTTTAGATAACATCAAAAAAGTTCATATAATTAATGCAGAATTATAGAATTATCTTGCTTACAAATAAGTTTCTAGTCAATAGGATTCACAGGCAAATTGTTTCCAATATATTTAAATAATCTTTCACCCTTCCAATACCATGCCTATTGGCATCTAATTTTGCTCTCCATTTTACTATGAGCTAATGTGTGCATCTGAACCTTAACTTTGAACTTGGCCAAGTGGTGAAACCCATGGTGATGAAAGTGTACTGATTTTGAGCTTCGGCCTAAAAAAACCCTCACTAATTTCAGTTTCCCTCTTGCAGCAAGCAATTCCATCTCCATGTGAAATAAGTCTCACGTAGCTCTGTTATCTCAAGAGAATGAGATCTAGTGTAACATTGGTCAGTTTTCCCTGGCTTTCTGGTAGAAATGTGAGCAAGTCTCCCCGAGATGCACAGACTGCTTAGAGCAGCCCAGTGTAGAACAGCTGATGTTAAGCTGACCTACAGATAGATGCATGAGCAATAATATATTATTGTTTAAAGCCACCAACTTTTTACTGAGGTTTCTAGGCAATATAGGTGCAGTGTAGGTGGATTTGCAATGATTGATCTGAACATACTCTTATAGTCAAGAAGAACTAAAGGTAAAAGAAATCACCAAATGATAACAGGATATACACCTGGTTAAATGTTATAAAGAATATTTAACAATAAACATTAGAAGACTGACTTTACCTGAGTGTGCCAATCATAGTTGCATACAGCCTTATGTGAGGTACACTCACTTCATGCCTGAAAAAAATGATGAAATTTAACACCAAGTCCTTTATCTGTGAAATTGCCTAGCAGAAAACAGAGAGTTCTCATATTTGAGAAATACACAAAAAATTCACTGGCCTATTGTCAATTTTCTTATAGATACAATATAATTTCTGGACCAGTTACTTTCCCCCTATTTTCCCTACAATGGTTATTAAGAATACAAAGAATGGCAAGGAATATAAGAATCAACATGAAGATATTTCCTTACACCCAAGTTCCACCAGGCCTGAGGCAACTTTGTAAGAAAAAAACACTTCACCTTTTGGCCAAAGAGTATAGAAGATACAACGTTATTAGCACACCACTGCATCATCCTCCAAATAGCTATCTTAACAGCCTGATTGGTACATCTTTCGTTTCATATATTTTATTTTTTTATTTTTTATTTTCTTTTGTTTCATATATTTTAAATGGGGTAATGAATTTAAATTTATAAAGTGAATTAAGAAAAGGAGAAAAAACAATCTCTTGGTGGAGCTAGTGTGTGTATATATATATATATATATGCACATATGTATGTATGTATTGAACTTTGCTAGACTGTTAAATCCATAGAAATATGCCCTGGTGAATCTAGAAGTATGGGTGTTCTGAATGTTAGTAAGAAATCCTTCAAGATGCTAACAGTACTACAAATAACTGTCTTTGCAACTGTGATATTGTATTAAATAAGCAGTATAGAAAGAGATATTTAAGACTTTTGTACATTTGGCTATGGTCTTTCTGAAGATTTCGTCTTCCCTGGCGGCTCAGACGGTAGAGCATCTGCCTACAATGCGGGAGACCTGGGTTCAATCCCTGGGTCGTGAGGATCCCCTGGAAAAGGCAGTGGTACCCCACTCCAGTACTCTTGCTGGAGAATCCCATGGACGGAGGAGCCTGGTAGGCTACAGTTCATGGAGTTGCAAAGAGTCGGACACGACTGAGCGACTTCACTTTCACTTTCACTTTCTGAAGCTTTACTGTGCCCTATATCACCTGAATAAAACATTGATCTCTCCCAACAATGTCTTTCCAGTTTACTCATAATTATTCATCTAATTCAATTCTAGAATTAAACAGTTTTTATACATTACGACTCAACTCATAAAATATACCAGGCTGTCATGTTTTCACTGTTCAAATTAGAAAGTTAAGGAAATCAAGATACTATCATTAAGTAAACTCATAAAGATTTCTGTTTTTTTTTTTAAATTATAGGTCAATATTTTTATATACATTCATATTTTTCTCCTTATACTCCAACTTTCACACAAATTGAAATACTTAAAATTCTGGCTGTGATCCCTCATAGAATGGAAAAAAAAAAAAAACTATTCCAAATCTATCAACACATATAATGCATTGTAAACAAGGAGAGAGACACATATAGGAACTACTTTGTTTATTGTTGTGTTAGCATGCTAATGGATTTTGTGTGTGAGCTTGCTAATGGCTTGTGATCATTTAAAAACATTCAATGATCTTGTAAAGAATATACGCAAAAATCATGAGTTTTTTTTTTTTTTAAGAGCAGATTAAATGAATGCCTTTTAAAACTGTAACCTTCAAATACCTGGAGTATTATAACCAGCTGCTATTCATTTCCACTGAGAGTAGAAGACATGGAGATATGTTTAAAACGCAGCAGGAGTGATTTAGATTGGACAACAGGAAGATACACTTGACAGAAATTCATACTGGACCATGAAAAGTTACCAGGGGAGATTTGTAAACTCCTTTTCTACGCAGGTCTTTGCAAATAAATTAGATTCTACAACTACTGTGACAACAGTGAGTTCTTGTAAGTAGGTCAAGGAGATGAAATGCTTTGTTCTGTTCTGCTGCTGCTGCTAAGTCGCTTCAGTTGTGTCCGACTCTGTGCGACCTCATAGATGGCAGCCCACCAGTCTCCCCCATCCCTGGGATTCTCCAGGCAAGAACACTGGAGTGGGTTGCCATTTCCTTCTCCAATGCATGAAAGTGAAGTCGTTCAGTTGTGTGCAACTCTCAGCGACCTCATGGACTACAGCCTACCAGGCTCCTCCATCCATGGGATTTTCCAGGCAAGAGTACTGGAGTGGGTTTCTGTTCTGGAATGATAGAAATTATCACGTTGTACTCATTCGCTTTCTCACATGCATGACTTCCTTTTTTCCCCTTACCCAATATGAATCCTAATGTCACTGTAAATTGGTCATTTCTCTGTTCCCACTGTAGTGCTTTGTTATGAGCAGTACAGCATACATCAGGATAGCAGATGTAAAGAGAACTAAAATGATGCCATTTTTAATTGAATTATCTCATACTTTACTCAATATTAAAAGATGCCATTCATTTTCTCTATTGAATGTTATAGTTTATCAAAATTATTTATTACTGCTTTAATATTTATCTTGCTATTTTTTCACTTGCTGTTTTCCATAATATGAAACAAAAAATCCTTTGCTTTCAGATAGTATTCTACCCTGTTTTTGAAAATGTATTTGAATGAGATAGAAATAACATACTAGTATGAAACTGTAAAGACTGTTGAAAGGATAGTTTTCCTTTACTACTATATTCTTCTAGGTTATGCTTTCCCACTTAATGAAGTATCCTTAATAGAATAAATTAAAATGTTATTTGTGTAACTAAACTGGCTATCTATATTCTTATGCCAAGTATTGGAGTTAATTTATTTCAATGTGTCAGTGATTCCTCCTACCCCATGTGTATTCTCTTTGGCAGTACCTTTGCCATACTTCTATTAAGAAGTGGTTTATTTCCTCATCTACTGAATCTGAACTGGAAATGTGACTTCCTTTGACCCACAGGATGATGTACAGATGATTTTGGAGTTCAAGAGATAACTTATCAAGAAGTATTTAACATCCTTTCCTTTCCTCTTCTAGCCCTAAGGACATTATATACCACTGGAACATGAGAAACCACATGAATGAGAATTGAAGAACCACAGCTACACATGTGAGTAAAGACGTATGGGACCATTCAACCTCAATCAAGTCATATTATGACTGCTACCCTATGAAAACTGCAGGGGAAACCCCTCACAAAGTCCCTCATCTGAGCCAAGCTCATGTTTCCTACTCAGAGCATCATGAACAATTAAGTTGGCATTGTTTAAAGCCACTATGTTTTGGTATGGTACTTAAGGATCAGTAAATAACCCACAATGGCATAATTGACATATTACATCATCAATTTATAATCTACAAACAAATTATAATATGAAACATAATTTTACTCATGTGAAATGATAGTCTATACTGCATTATAATAGTTTATGATGTACCTTAATAAAACAATTATAAGTGAATGAAAATTATAAGATAATTAAAGGCGAAGACACATTTAAAGGGAAAAAAGTACATATGGAAAAACATAGACCTATACAACCAATTCAATAAAGATTTCCAAGAGTCATGGACTGGTTAGTGTATAGCACCTGAATGACTTAGGTAGATAGTTTTTAAAAAATACTCTTCAGCTACTATTGACAAAAGCACTATCTCAATGTCTTCAGTTTTCCAGTGTGATGCTCTACCTATATATTCATTGTACTATTTTAATTGTCCTTTATTAACCTTTTCTTTGGTTCTTATTTGCCAAGACTTTCAAAAGAATAAGTAGATAACATTCAGTGGGATACAGGGGAGTCAGGAAAGCAAATAAAACCAAGTGGCATAGTGCCCCTGCCTGCCAGCCAGAGTCCTGAAGCAGAAAGCATGGGGATCATCAAGTGTCAATGGTGGCAGTGATGCTAACTTTAGCTGATTATTCCTGTGGAAAGATTTTGACTGTCTTTCTTAGTTATTGTCCAGGTTCTATGATCCCATTGATTCTACAAATGCTCTGATATATCTTGCCCAACCAAAAGTGGTTTCTATTGCTTGCAACCAATAAGTAACAGTGTGGCATTATCTGAACTGAGTGGAACCAATAGAACCCCAGGAATATGAGGAAAACCTGGGACTGGACACCTGAGTTTGTAGCATTAATAGAGTGAAAATCAGAAGCTGGGTACCTGGTTGCGCATGGCATACAATAGAGAAACATCTCAGCAAATTCTAGTCTGGAAAGTAGTTCTCATGGAGAACTAGTATTTGGGTGAATAAGAGGCCACTTCTATGGAGGAAATGAGAAGTTTAAGATGTTGATTTCTTTTAATTACTTTGGAAAAATTCAATAGAATAAAAACAAAAGCTCAAATAAATTTAGAAATATTCTATATTTTAGTTAATTTTAACTATAACTTGCTGCTAAATAACTTACCAGATTGATATTATTTTCTTTCCTCCTGCTATGGCACTTGTAAATCACAACAAAGTATCTAATCAATTTAATAAAAAGATCCACAATTTAGCTTAGGATGATTTATATTTTTTTCTGCATATTCCCTAAGGACATTCCATGTAAACAGAAGTTGACCAACCATCCAGGTGAGTTTATGGTGAGTTCTGTAAGATCACCATAGCTTTGCCTCCTAAGTATACTATCTGATAAGAAAAAAAAAAAAAAAGCTACTCTTTTCAATCAACAATATACATTTTTATGAGTTCCTGAGGAGCCCGGTTTTTGAATATTTATTATTTAACAGAAACCAAAACACAATTGAGAGAAATGAAAATTAACATAGTATTAAGTAGAGAAACCATACAATTTATTGTTCACACAGTGACAATTTTGTGAGTGAAATGGTGTATTATTGACAATAACATGTGGATATATAATGGGCTTCCTAGGTGGTTCTGTTGGAAAGAATCCACCTGCCAATGCAGGAGATATAGGGTTGATCCCTAGGTCAGGAAGATCTTCCAGAGAAGGAAATTGGCAACCCACTCCAGTATTCTTGCCTGGGCACTCCCATGGACAGAGGAGCCTGGAGGTGTGCAGTCTTTGGGGTCACAAGAGTTGGATACTACTGAACACACACACGTATATATAATGGGCATGAGTTGACCTGTTCCAGGCAAACTGGAAGATATAATCTCCTTCTCTTAAACCATACTGAAGATCCATTCCTCTGGATTTTCTTAATTCCACTTTCAGTTTTCTTCTCTTAGGTTATATTCAGCACACTTGGAAACATTTTTTCTAAGTTTGAATTTCCCACTAGGATGCAAACTTCAAGAGACAAACAATCTTATGTGTCTTATTCAGCATCTAGCATGGTGTATGATATGTAATTTTGCTAAATATTTGATAAAGTATTCATTGCTAACTATCCAGCTAGTGTTTGGTGTAGACAGAAGAAAAAAATCCAGATAAAATTGTTAAACAGAGAAGTTTCTTTTCTTGGGTATCCATATGACAGAAGGCATTGTCTGATATACTATTTTTTGATCTTTACGTTAGTGAAACTGATTTGAACTTCTGGAAGATAATAACAGAAAATTATATAAATTGAAGAACTGAGATAGTTCCATCTATCCATAAATGTGATTTAATGCTCACAAATCTAATTTGAGTATGGATGTAAAAATACAGAGATATCAGAGATGAATGGAAACATTAATATCAGTAATTATTTTATCAAATAATATTGGGACAGTTTTTCTACCTTCAAATTACCATTTTGGATCTCTTTATTGAGTTTATGGACTTTGTGTTTGCACATAATTATGAAATCTGTAGAATTTTACTTTATTTAGAATTTTAAATTGCTTGAAATTTTGGTTAAAACTGAATATATATGAATTACAAACACTGTCAAGTGTTAGTTTGTCAATTACTGCACTCTTTTAATATATTTTAATCCAAAATGAATTACAAATATTTTTAAATGGTATTGTGTGCATTTAAAATATTTTAATACATATATAAAATCAGCATCTCTAGTATTGCATGTGATATAGTTATTCTTTCAAAGAAAAATTGTTCCTGGATGACTCAATCAGTAATTTTTTTTATTATAGAAATAATGTATGATAAATGTTAACTGTGCTTCCTTGCTTTTTATTTTCATATTTTTCACTAATAAAATCCATCAAGAAATTGCTCCTTAGAGTCTTTTATCTCAACAGTTGGGAATCATGAAGTAGAATCTTATAAAACTGCAAATAAATTTTGAATTATTACTTGAAAATCCAATACGAGAAGCCCTTATTTGAAATTCAAAGACTTGCTTACAAAGCTACCAATATGTCAACATTTTTTATGTCTTTCTCATTTAAAATACACCCACACACACATGCATACACATTATTACACTGTGAAAATCCCTAACTACTTTTAATATACTTTATTATATGGAGAAGTTCAGATAAATACTATACAGTGGTATTAATATAAATTTCATATATGTTAATTATATGTTACATTTATAAGTTTAATTATATATTGATTTTGTATAAAATATACATTTCTAGAAATAAATAACTGTGATAGAGTCATAACATTATTGATTTGAAATGAATATAAAACATGAAATTAACTCTCCATTCTATCATAGTTTCTGTGATATGTTATGTCCATTCTTTATTTCATTACCTTAGAAAATAATTACACATCTTGGTTAAAACACTGTTTTTGATTCCTCAGTTGTTGGACATCATCAAATTCATGAAACACAGTTTTAATTATAAATTTGAATTCTCTAGTTTATCCAGTATAGAAGAGAAATACATTTTCTAATATAAATTCTAATTTCAGCTACACAAATCTTTGACAGCATGATTGAGTAGTTTTTTTTTTTTGACACATCTTCTACCTTGAAAAATAACCTTTATAATCTTCTTGAGTTTTTCAGATAACAAGATCTTTCTGCAAAACAGACACCGAGGAAATAATCACAGTGGCTTGCTCTGCCTTGTAGCCCCCATTTTATCAGCTCTCTGCTCTTCAATGTCCTTGTTGACCTCCAGAGTCGAAGCTGAAGAGCATCTTATGGCTTTTTTCAGCATTGATTAGAAAATAAGCAAAAGATTAGCATGAAAATTAAAGCCTGAATGCATACTTTCATTCTCATATATATTTAGAGTATACTTATTAATTGAATTTAATAACAAGTAGGAATGCAATTATGAGCAATTTACTTGATATTTGTGTCCTTAGAGCATTTTAAATTACAGAACAAAAAGTCAACACAAGCAAGGAATGCTATTGGAAATAGGGGAAGCTATGAAGAGGTTCACTTTCTGGCTCATAGAATGTGTACATTTTAAAGCTCAACAGACGCTAACAGACATGGGCTTTAAAAAATAATGAACTTACTATAATGGTGGTCCTATCAATTTTTAGCACAAAATATGTTATACTGTTTATGAATTATTTTTATAATCCATAAATTAATCACTTTGTAATCATTTAAGAATTAAGAATGAAGGTAAAAAAGATGCCCTGTCATTTAATCATAAGTCTAGGATTTAAATATTTAGATACAAATTTTTTCATGGAACATCAGCATTTAGTTTGAGTTATCAACAAGTTCTTTCAAGTGGATAAGGTAAATAGGTATCTTAAAGACACTCTGGAGTCAAGTGCAAACATGCATGTGAAATCTCACATACATATTAAGATAACAATTACAAATATATTTTCTTGAATTACTACTGTATATGTGTTTAGTCATTCATGTGTCTTGTCTGACTCTTTATGACTCCATGGACTGTAGCCCTCCAGGCTCCTCTGTCTATGAGATTTCTCAGGCAAGAATACAGGAGTGGGTTGCCATCTCCTACTCCAGTGCAAAATGAAAATGTTGGATTCTCATTTTTAAAAATTTTCAAGAAGCCAAGAGCAGAGTCCTTTTATCCACAGGGACCTACTGCACAGTCATCTCAATTCTTGGGTCTGGGTGGTGACCTAAGTTTATGCTTGTCTCCTCTCTTTCTGTCACTTTCCTTATTGACATTATAAACAAATCCAGACTGTTAAGTCTCAATATTCAACTTTTGATCAGTTCAGCACTGATAATGTCACCACCCAGACCCAAGAGATGCAAACAGGACCAGCTTCCTATTTGACATAATTGTGCTGTAAGTCCCTATGGATAAAAGGACTCTGCTCTTGGCTTCTTGAAATTCTTGAACATTTTTAAAAATGACAATCCAATGTTTTCATTTTGCACTGGTCTATCAAATTATGTAACCAGAACTGATTGCAAAGGTTGTCTAAATGCTTTCCTTGCTCCTGCTATTATTCTACTAGGCATGGCATAATTGCTAAATTAATCTATCAAAACTTAACTTAGATCATATTACTCCTTTGCTTAAAGTCATCTGACTGTGTCAAAGTTGAGATTTTGACTAATAAAGTCGTTCATAAGTTTTGTACCCTCTTCAGTTTAGTTCAGTTGCTTAGTCGTGTCTGACTCTTTGTGACTCCATGGACTGCAGCACACCAGGCCTCTCTGTCCATCACTAACTCCCAGAGTATACTCAAACTCATGACCATTGAGTCAGTGATGCCATCCAATCATCTCATCCTCTGTTGCCCCCTTCTCCTCCAGCCCTCCATCTTTCCCAGCACCAGGGTCTTTTCAGATGAGTCAGTTCTTTGCATTAGGTGGCCAAAGTATTGGAGTTTCAGCTTCAGCATCAGTCCTTCCAATGAATATTAAGGACTGATTTCCTTTAGGATGGACTGGTTGGATCTCCTTGCAGTCCAAGGAACTCCCAAGAGTGTTCTCCTACACCACAGATCAAAAGCATCAATTATTTGGCACTAAGCTTTCTTTATAACCCAACTCTCATCCATACATGACTACTGGAAAAACCGTAGCTTTGACTAGATGGAACTTTGTTGGCAAAGTAATGTCTCTGCTTTTTAATAATGCTGTCTAGGTTGGTCATAGCTTTTCTTCCAAGGAGCAAGCATCTTTTAATTTCATGCCTGCAGTCATCATCTGCAGTGATTTTGGAGCCCAAGAAAATACAGTCTCTCACTGTTTCCGTTGTTTTCCCATCTATTTGCTGTGAATTGATGGGACTGGATGCCATGATCTTAGTTTTCTGAATGTTGAGTTTTAAGCCAACTTTTTCACTTTCCTCTTTCATTAGTTTTTCTTAACTTTCTTCCATAAGGGTGGTGTCATCTGCATATCTGAGATTATTGATATTTCTTCTGGCCATCTTGATTCCAACTTGTGCTTCATACAGCCCATCATTTTTCATGATGTACTCTGTATATAGGTTAAATAAGCAGGGTGACAGTATACAGCCTTGATATACTTCTTTCCTGATGTGGAACCAGTCTGTTGTTTCAGGTCCATTTCTAACTGTTGCCTCTTGACTTGCATAGAGATTTTTCAGATACTGGTCAGGTGGTCTGGTATTCCCATCTCTTTAAGAATTTTCCGCATGGACCACAGCCTTGTCTCAATCACTTAGATGATATAAAAATTTAATACATATTAGAAAATGATGAATATGAGTCTTTGTTATTTTAATTGAGAACATTATTTAAGCTTACAAAATTTTAATTTTAATATTTCTTTTATTTTACAACTTCCTCACATAGGTTCTGAAAACTTTCAGGCAAAGTTTGGTTCAGGTGTTAAGACTACTGACACACATATGTACTAGAGTCTATTGAGATATTTTATTACTCAATGGAACTTTGGGGAAGAGTAGGGTAGGTCCCTAAGCAGACATGCTTTACTGACAAAGCTATTTTTAAGTAATATAATATTTAAGTTTAAAGAAACAGAGAGAGACTAGAATTTGAAGCAGTTAGGAACATGATTTCCGCTCCCCCCCCCCCCCCGAGACTACTGTTTTACACTCAAGTATTTAACAGCTGTCTTCTAAAATTACTGGTTACTGAAATCATTTTCTTTTAAAGTATTATTCAGAAAATACTTAGAGGCTTATGAGAGGTAAGATATTTGGGGGCAAAGGTAAGCACAAAAAGACTTTATTAATATTTATTAAAAATAAAGCTATCTATAGATATTCCTATTCTCAGAAACACATTTTACCACATTCTTCCACTATTTCTAAACTTATGACTATTTGACAGTGGTGAGCTGTCAAAAAACATTGCCATATTATTTTTTCCTAATGAATTTATCTTTGGCATTGCCTTCCTGATAATACCTATGATCATAATCAATTGTCTTTTAGAGTATCACTGTTAAATGTTTAAAAACCATTTGGTAATTACAACTGCTTTTATATTCCCTGCAAAGATGTTTTTTTCCTACTACTAAGTATGAACTAACAATATACTGAAAATTAATTAAAGTCATATTATTGGCTGAATGTCATTGCAGGCTATGAATTCTCAGAAATGCAATATGTATATTGCTTCAAAATTGTTATGCTTATGTTATAATACTTAGGTTCACATTATAGTAGCAATAGCAAGCATTTATCATTATATTCAGTGACCATCAGTAAATAGTTGGATATATGATCAGAAAAAACATATAATAATCTACTTTTCTTTATTTTCAACCTTGGGATTTCTTTGGAAGGAATGATGCTAAAGCTGAAACTCCAGTACTTTGGCCACCTCATGCGAAGACCTAACTCACTGGGAAAGACTTTGATGCTGGGAGGGATTGGGGGCAGGAGAAGAAGGGGACGACCGAGGATGAGATGGCTGGATGGCATCACTGACTCGATGAATGCAAGTCTGAGTGAACTCTGGGAGTTGGTGATGGACAGGGAGGCTTGGCTTGCTGCGATTCATAGGGTCGCAAAGAGTCGGACATGACTGAGCGACTGAACTGAATTGAACTGAACTGAACTTTCTTTATTTTCAGGGTCAGGAGAAGTCACATATTATAGACCATATATTATAGGGCTTCCCTGATAACTCAGATGGTAAAGAATCCATCTGCAACACAGGAGACCCTGGTTCAATTCCTGAGTTGGGGAGATTCTCTGGAGAAGGGATTGGATAACCACTCTAGTATTCTTGGGCTTCCCTTGTGGCTCAGCTCGTAAAAAATCCATCTGCAGTGCAGGAGACCTGGGTTCAATCTCTGGGTTGGGAAGATCCCCTGGAGAAGGGAAAGGCTACCCACTCCAGTATTCTTGCCTGGAGAATTCAGGCAAATTCTCCTGAATTTGCAGAGAATCAGACACGACTGAGCAACTTTCACTCGTGGATTCTATATATGTAGTTTATAGGTAAGGTTTGAGCCTTATAAAGTTTGGTGACTTTAACTTAATTTTTTTCTTTTTTAATTTTTCAACCTGGCAGTTGAATTTTAGAGCACTTTAATATTTTTGTCTCATTGAAATACACAACAAACATAAGATACTACTTTAGTAAGTAGACCAATGATTATGAAATATACAACAATTTTGTGTAACCTAACCTGCAGGTATCTATAAACCAATGATATTTACTTGAAAGTCGTTGGAAACGGGGAATATTTAAATAAATCTTGGCATTTTTCCAGGGCTGTATACAAGAAGAGAATTCTCTACTTCTGTGGAAAAGTGTCTCCCTGCTGCCAATTAAAATTACCGAGTGTGAAGAGTAGCAAGATTATGTTTGAATATATAAAAGTATTTAAATATATAAAATTAAATAGTATGTCTTGCATATATGTCTAAATAATTAAGAAATTCAGTATTAAATGCAGATGAGTGAGAAACACTTTTTCCTGTGAGAAAAAAACTCCCTGTTTCAATATTTGCTTCATTTACGTTCCACTAAAGGACAATTTTTAATCAAACATATATACATATGTAATCAAGTCTCCTTTAACTCCCCATGTGCCTCAGATAATTCCAAGTGATTTAATCAATATTTGTCAGGGTGACAGGTATTTCCATCACTGGACCATATGGTGTTATTAGTATCTATAAATAGACAGTGAAATAATAAAAATTTTATAATGAGCACAGGTCTTTCAAATTCCAATCTTACGATTATTGATTTTGAAGAAAAATTATTAAGAGTGACATTTTTTCTTAAAACTCACTATACAAAGAATAAGATTTTGTTTTATGTAGTATGCCAACTTTAAAAATGTTTATACGCCATTGCAATATAAAGTGTGGAAAATTTAATCCTGTAAGAATATAATCATATTTGTAACACAAAAATTTCACCCCAACAATCTGAAATCATATATGTATATATGACCTTAGTGTTTTATTAATGCACCTTAAAAACTAAGTTAATCAATGATTAATTTAGAAGTATACATCAGAAATGAGAAAATCTGCTAGCATAGAATCTGTTAGCATAGTACTTTAGTATGGAGAACAGCCACCTGAGGGAATTACTAGGGCATACAGACGACACGTTTACTCTCTCACTCATCCTTCCTGCCACAGCAGTAATCACTGAACCCAAGTATGAAAATATTTTTTGGAAAATATTTCCTCATGCATGTGACCTAATTTATAAGTATGAACTGTGGGCATATGATTTATTTTTCCCCCTAAGCAAAATGTCCCTTAAATTTTTTATAAATTTTAAATTTCCACAAGTACAAGCCCATGTCCTAGAGCACAATCATCATTCTAAACATTTCCACAAATCAAATTTAATAAATCATATTTTATTTTCCCATCAAATTGGAAGAAATTGGAGACATGAATTACTTGATTTTCTCTCTGGTGATCTTTGAAATTAAAATGAGGTAAAGAAATATTCTGGAATTGAAATATCTTCTATGTGAAACTTATACTACATTTCAACATGAATTTTATTTACTATCTAAACTCTTATTTGAAGAGTACTTTAAGACAACTTTTTTTTTATCCAAAAATACTATAATTCTTATCAAGTGCTTCAAGATTCATAGTGGTTATGTGAAGAACTTCCACATTGCACATCCAGAAAATTTGTGCTGCCAGATATGAAGAATGTTTAAGACCTAAATATCTGGCTTAACCTAAAGATGATCAATAAGAAAATGGAATTTATAAACCAGAAAAATCTATTTATTTGTTGTATCATCAGTTCAGTTCAGTTCAGTCCCTCAGTCATGTCTGACTCTTTGAAACCCCATGAATCGCAGCATGCCAGGCCTCCCTCCCTGTCCATCACCAACTCCCAGAGTTCACCCAGATTCATGTCCATTGAGTTAGTGATGCCATCCAGCCATCTCATCCTCTGTCATCCCCTTCTCCTCCTGCCCTCAATCCCTCCCAGCATCACAGTTTTTTCCAATGAGTCAGGTCTTCACATGAGGTGGCCGAAGTACTGGAGTTTGAGCCTCAGCATCATTCCTTCCAAAGAAATCCCAGGGCTGATCTCCTTCAGAAAGGACTGGTTGGATCTCCTTGCAGTCCAAGGGACTCTCAAGAGTCTTCTCCAGCGCCACAGTTCAAAAGCATCAATTCTTCGGCACTCAGCCTTCTTCACAGTCCAACTCTCACATCCATACATGACCACAGGAAAAACCATAGCCTTGACTAGACGGACCTTTGTTGGCAAAGTAATGTCTTTGCCTTTCAATATGCTATCTAGGTTGGGTATAACTTTCCTTCCAAGGAGTAAGCATCTTTTAATTTCATGGCTGCAATCACCATCTGCAGTGGTTTTGGAGCCCCAAAACATAAAGTCTGACACTGTTTCCACTGTTTCCCCATCTATTTGCCATGAAATGATGGGACCAGATGCCATGATCTTCGTTTCTGAATGTTGAGCTCTATGCCAACTTTTTCACTCTCCACTTTCACTTTCATCAAGAGGCTTTTTAGCTCCTCTTCACTTTCTGCCATAAGGGTGGTGTCATCTGCATATCTGAGGTTATTGATATTTCTCCCAGCAATCTTGATTCCACCTTGTGCTTCTTCCAGCCCAGCATTTCTCATGATGTACTCTGCATATAAGTTAAATAAACAGGGTG
Source organism: Oryx dammah (assembly GCF_014754425.2). Taxonomy (NCBI): domain Eukaryota; kingdom Metazoa; phylum Chordata; class Mammalia; order Artiodactyla; family Bovidae; genus Oryx; species Oryx dammah. The sequence goes on from NW_024070204.1 coordinate 27,060,095, forward strand.
ACAATATACAGCCTTGATGTACTCCTTTTCCTATTTGGAATCAGTCTGTTGTTCCATGTCCAGTTCTAACTGTTGCTTCCTGACTTGCATATATGTTATTAAATTGATGGATGTTTAATGCTTTAAGCATTGAAAATGCAGAGATTTTGAAAGAATGCATTTATGACATTTAATTTTAAAGCCTGTATCATTCACACATTGTAAAATGTTAATTACCCTAACACGTTGAGATTTTGAGCTCTAGTATTTCATAAAGTGTAGTTTTGCTTTAAAATATTACAGTCTTATTTAGAGCTCTCCATGTGTTCTCAAACTCTTTAAGGAGAGATTTCCCATTCTCCTGTATTTATTTACTAAGGAATATCAAATTGTAAATAACCTGTTCTTATTAAGATTTAATTCATTTGCCTTAGTGAAATGACACTATCACCATGTCTCTTTATTTACCTGATCATCTATGTATGCAGACTGGTAATGGTTTTCTGAGCAAACAACTGTCCAAAGGAATCCTAAAACATGTTACAAATTATGTGTGTTGATAATCTCTTACGATGACCTTCCAAATATTTTATACTCTGCACCCCTCCCCTTGAACTTTTTTGTTTTGATTAACTTTCACTAGGTATCTAAGAAATACCTTTAAAGATGCTAAATGGGTGGTATAAATAAAAATTTTTTCATATTTGAGAATGATTTTCTGTTGTTTAAATTAATGAAAGAAAAACTTGTCCTAATTATGTATTTTGGGGCTTCATAAATTTCCTTTAACTCTACAGAAACTACTTCAATTGTCTCTGGCACTTTTTTTTTAATATAGTAGAGAAAACCTACATCATACTATGTTTACTTTTTTTAAAGTAACTATTTTAAATTATTCTAACAAGATACTTAAAGCATCATATTTCCAGGTTTCATTATTATGTAATTCATGGAAAAAATGAAAAAGTTTCATCTCATGAGAAACTACAATGTTGTGTCTTTCCTATTCTAGGATTTGTCACAGGCAAATATTTTTGAACATTACATTCTTTAGTCTTTTGTTGTCCTATGTTTCTAACTCTAGCATGATTATAATACTGTGTGTTGATGAATATAAGGCATTATTTGCTGACTACCCTTGAGGGATACAATAATTTAGATTTTTTGCATACATCTTCCTGCCAACACTTCAAATTTTTCGATGTGTGAGTAATTTCTGTTAATGATTGTGGTTTTAAATAGCATGCTGTCAAGAACTTTGAAAGGTCTAGGATTTTAGTTTACTTGTGAATTCATAAATTCACTTAGCAACAACTTTATAAATAACTTTGCCAGAGAGAAAAGAAAATATATTGGTCAATGAAATAACAGTAGCCCCAGACATGCTACTTTTGCCCATTCCCTGAGCCCCAATTCCTACAGTGCCACACAGTGAAGGCCAGAGGATGCTTTCACGTGCAGTGGAGCTGCTTTTTAGGAGATGAACCCTGACATTAGGAAGCCCCAGCTTGTGTAAGGAGCTGCTGGAAAACCTGCCAATCTTTATCCCTATGAGAGTTATTATCTTATTATCCTAGAGAGTTATATCTGCTCAGAGGGAGGCATTCTCTGTCTTTCAAGGTTGCTTACTATACAAACATCCTTGAAAAGATTACCCAGAGCAAAACACTATAATTCTCCTTTTCAGGAGATATGCAAAACACTTAAGAATTTTCTCTTTACATATATTTAATACTTAGAAGTTTATTTCTTGTTCAAATGATTTTTAACATCTTGTGCTTAGCACTGTTAGATCAAGCAACTAGCACATTTACACATCTCTCCACCACAATTTCTCTCACTTCTTCCTCTTATGTTCCTTTGCTCTTATTTTTTCCTGCCATATTATAAAGATTTATGTTATTTACACTTTGTCCCTCAATTATATGTGCATGCTGTTTCAGTTACCAATTGAAGAAAATTTGAGATAATAGAATAAGTATTTAGATTGTCTCCATTTCCTTGAAAGTGAAAGTTAAGTCGGTCAGTTATGTCCAACTCTTTGCGACCCCGTGGACTGTAGCTCTCCAGGCTCCTCCGTCCATGGGATTCTCCAGGCAAGAGTACTGGAGTGGGTTGCCCTTTCCTTCTCCAGGGGATCTTCCCAACCCAGGGATCGAACCCAGGCCTCCCGCATTGTAGGCAGACACTTTAACCTCTGAGCCACCAGGGAAGCCCTTCCTCCATGTCCTTGCAAGACCTCATTAGAAAGATAGAACTAAATCCCTTAGTAAAGAAGGTTCCCAGGTGACACTAGAGGTAAAGAACCTGCCTGCAAATACAGGAGATGTAAGAGACAAGGGTTTGATCCCTGGGTCAGGAAGAGCCCCTGGATGAGAGCAGGGCAACCCACTCTAGCATTCTTGCCTGGACAACTATGAAATGATTTAGCTTGCAGTAAAGAAGATTCAGTCTGTTGTTCCATGTCCAGTTCTAACTGTTGCTTCCTAACCTGCATATAGGTTTCTCAAGAGGAAGTTTCGGGAGTTGGTGACGGACAGGGAGGCCTGGCGTGCTGCGATTCATGGTGTCGCAAAGAGTAGGACAGGACTGAGCGACTGAACTGAACTGAAAGAAGGTTCAAAGTTATTTTCAAGAGAAAGATTAAATGAAACCCTGTTGACAGTTCAAATTGAAACAAGTCATCAGCAACCAAGAATATATGGAATTCATAGTTGAAGAAAAAGCAGGAAGCATAACAACCATCTAAAATCCTCGATAGGAAGGAAATGAGACCAAACAGTGGAATTAAATAAAAAATCTTACTTAAGTTACAACCCTCATTGTCCCCAGTGCCCTGTCTCAAACACCTTCTCCATTGTATTCAAACTGAATAAAGAAGCACAATTTCTACTATACTAAAGAAAAAAATTAAAAGCTAATTTTTAAATAAAAAAAGAAAAATAAGTGACTCTGGAGAACTGAAGACTATATTGGAAAAGATTGTACTTCCTTTCTTGGCATTCCAGAAAAAAAAGATGGGTTTATTTTCATTGATCTTTCCTGAAAGAACTTTAGGATACATATTATCATTTTTTAAATAGGCTTAACTTTACTTTCTTATTCTTTATGGCTTAAAAAATGTACTCCATTATTTCTTTGAGTATAGATCCTGTTCATATTCCTAATGTATATGTTAGTCTAACATCTGTATCACACTCTATGTCTAGTTCCTTATTTTCTTAAATATAGGATTGTTTCTCAGATTTTCCCTCCACATTGCTACATTGTTTTCCACTGTAAATTATCTTCTAAATTGTTTACAGTATTATTTTTTCTTTTGCTCTTTTTGGTTTATGCAACATTTTTGCATACTATTCATTTTTATTTTTATCTCCTTTAGTAGCCCTTTTTTTCTTCAATCTGTTCTATATTTCCTGAAAGTCTTCCTTACAAAAAATTTCCCTAGTGTTTTTATATAAACCACATGTTCAAAGAGAATCTTCTGAATCATTGTTTATTATTTATTTGTGTTTATCTATAATGTTGTTTTATCTCTCTCTGTCCTTCCATCCTTCCAATCATTTTGTCCTTGTATTCTGCACTTCCTTCTGTTTTCACCTTTCTTTTTTCCCTTCTTTAATTCTTTAATTTATCCTTACATGAGAAAGTTCTGTCTGGATGTGTATTTTAAGAGACATTGAGGTTATTCTTTGTCTTTAGGACTAGGTCAAGCTCTTAACATCTACAGCTGGAATAGGATAATTGCATCACTTTTTGCCAATTTTGGTGTTAAACTGTTTCATCTGAAGGGACTTGAGATAAGATTACACTCAGTCTCCAGGTGAAGCACGTGAAAGTTGGACCCTTAAGTGCCGCCTACTATCAGGACTGTTATATCTCTGTTTCCAGAGCCTATGGGCATTATACATCTCAAGAGGAAAGCTCAACTCTCAAAACATTTTATTTTTGCCCTGTGGCTTTTCTGGAAACTTCAATAACAGCATCAGATTTTTAGCTACTAAAGATTCTTGCTGTGTTAGGAAGAGTAAGCATAAGAAAGTGAAGTTGCTCAGTCGTGTCCGAATCTTTGCAACCCCATGGACTATAGCCTACCAAGCTCCTCCGTCCATGGGATTTTCCAGACAAGAGTACTGGAGTGGGCTGTCATTTCCTTCTCCAGGGCATCTTCCAAACCCAGGGATTGAACCCAGATCCCCTGCATTACAGACAGATGCTTTACCATCTGAGCCACCAGGGAAGCCAAAATGACACATAGACTGGCTTCTCCCCTACTTCTTCAGAGCAGTTTTTCCAGAGCTAATTAAGAGGCTGTCTCTCATTCTTTCATCCTCAGTAAGAACCTGAATAAAACTTAAACTCACAGCTCTTATATTGTGGACTGTTTCTCTTAAGACAACAGTAATATATTTGGAATGTAAATGAAATCAGAAAATTATTTAGTTATGAGAATTGCAGAACTTTTGGCAAATAATGGTTCTATCCAGCTCCATCCATGGAGGAAATTAGCCAAACTCTTGCATGGCTTCTACTAGCTTAAGTCCATATTCCTAAAATAATCCAGACCTCCTAACTTACCTACCTATAAACATTCCACAACTCTAGGAGAATTTACTATATATTCCAGCCAAAATCTGGTGATAAGGAGGTTCCAGAGCTCCCTTAGAGCACTTTAGGTGGCAATTGTAAGTCCTTTGATTGAAGGCGGGAGGAGAAGGGGACAGCAGAGGATGAGATGTTTGGATGGCATCACCAACTCAGTGGACACGAGTTTGAGTAACCTCTGGGAGTTGGAAATGGACAGGGAAGCCTGGTGTATTGAGGTCATGGTGTCCCAAAGAGTCAGACACAGCTGAGCTACTGAATTGAACTGGTAAGTCCTTTGACCTTTGAAATGTAAAGTTATCACCCAAAACTGTTCCCTGAATATTCATCTTTAAATACTAATATTAAAGTCTCCCCATCTAAAGCAACATCTAAATGTGGGGAAACCTTTGTAAAATAAAAAGCATTCAGAAATTGGTGAATGTATAATGTAAAAAAAATTGGACTTTCTAATCATTTTTTCTTAGGTTGGGGTATAGCGATAGAAGATGAGAAGTAATCACATATTCTACAAGACTTAACTATTGCAAAGTAATGTTAAGTAAAGAAATGGGCACTTAATCTAGTTATTCTATTTCTTAGAATGCAGTAAAGATGTTTCTGGAACTAACTTGTGAGTTACAGGTTTAAAATGTATGTCGAACATAGAACATAGACTTAAATGTAAAAATTTTTACTGTCTTCTGTTACATGTAAATGGCAAACATTGTCACCATCATTTTGGGAAAAGGGCCCTTTAGAATTATTTATTGTGTATATTTGTGTCTAGTGCTAGGAACAGGAGAGATATATGTGGAGAGAAAATTATTACTATAAATTTTTACACATTAACCTATTTTAAATTTATTGAATGACTTTTAGAGAATGTGCTTGGGCATTATCTAACTCTTCCAGTTGTTGTGGTGATTGAAAGCTCTAATTTGTGTATTTTTATAATGCTGTTAAACACTAAATAAAGAAATCTAATTTTATACTATGGCAATGATTAAAAAAAAAAACATAGCTCCATTTAGAAATTTGTTCCTATTAATATTTTAATTGTTTTATTAACATAATATTAGGGATATTCACAGGTGGTGATTTTTCTTCTTTACCTTATAATTAATTAATGGTAAATAGAGAAACGTAATCTTTTATAGCTTCTCACTTTGGACACCTTTATTAGCATCTTAGATTTTTTTTTTCATGTCCATGATGCTATACAAAAATGTATCAGTGAATATGCATTAATTGGCTATAGATGATAAATCTGTATATTAATAAAAATGATGAAAATAGTACTGTTTAAAGTAAAAAATATACATTTATGTTTTTTGATCCACTATGTCTATGCTGAATTAGTAAGCTTACTCCATTCCTTTTTCACTACTTCTATTTTTATTATTGTTTTTTATTGAAGGATAATTGCTTTACAGAATTTTGTTGTTTTCTGTCAAACCCCGACATGAATCAGCCACAGGTATATGTATACCCACTCCCCTATGAATCTCCCTCCCACCTCCCTCCCCATCCCACCCCTCTAGGTGGACAGAGAGCCCTGTTTGAGTTTCCTGAGCCATGCAGCAAATTCCTGTTGGCTATTTATTTTACATATGGTAATATAAGTTTCAATGTTACTCTTTCCATACATCTCACCCTCTCCACCCCTCTTCTCATGTCCATAAGTCTATTCTTTATGTCTGTTTCTCCATTGTTACCCTGTAAATAAGTTCTTCAGTATCATTCTTCTAGATTCCATATATATGTGTTAGAATATGATTTTATCTTTCTCTTTCTGACTCACTTCACTCTGCATAATAAGTTCTAGGTTCATCCACCTCATAAGAACTGACTCAAATGCATTCCTTTTATGGCTGAGTAATAGTCCATTGTGTATATGTACAACAAATACTTTAACCATTCATCTGTCCATGGACATCTAGATTGCTTTCATGTTGTCAGTTCAGTTCAGTCACTCAGTCATGTCCGATTCTTTGCGAGCCCGTGAATTGCAGCACGCCAGGCCTCTCTGTCCATCACCAAGTCACAGAGTTCATTCAGACTCAAGTCCATGGAGTCAGTGATGCTGTCCAGCCATCTAATGCTCTGTCATCCCCTCCTCCTCCTGCCCCCAATCCCTCCCAGCATCAGTTTTTTCCAGTGAGTTAACTCTTCGCATGAAGTGGCCAAAGTACTGGAGTTTCAGCTTTAGCATCATTCCTTCCAAAGAAATCCCAGGGCTGATTCCTTCAGAATGGACTGGTTGGATCTCCTTGCAGTCCAAGGGACTCTCAAGAGTCTTCTCCAACACCACAGTTCAAAAGCATCAATTCTTCGGTGCTCAGCCTTCTTCACAGTCCAACTCTCACATCCATACATGACCACAAGAAAAACCATAGCTTTGACTAGACGGACCTTAGTTGGCAAAGTAAAGTCTCTGCTTTTGAATATGCTATCTAGGTTGGTCATAACTTTTCTTTCAAGAAATAAGTGTCTTTTAATTTCATGGCTGCAATCACCATCTGCAGTGATTTTGAAGCCCAAAAAATAAAGTCTGATACTGTTTCCACTGTTTTCCTATCTATAGCTATTGTAAATAGTGCTGCAATGAACAGTGATATACATGTGTTTTTTTCAATTTTGGTTTTCTCAGGGTATATGCCTAGGAGTGGGATTTCCTGGGTCACAATGGTGTGATCACTCACCTAGGGCCAGACATCCTGGAATGTGAAGTCAAGTGGGCCTTAGAAAGCATCACTACCAACAAAGCTAGTAGAGGTAATGGCATTCCAGTTGAGCTATTTCAAATCCTGAAAGATGATGCTGTGAAAGAACTGCACTCAATATGCCAGCAAATTTGGAAAACTCAGCAGTGGCCACAGGACTGGAAAAGGTCAGTTTTCATTCCAATTTCAAAGAAAGGCAATGCCAAAGAATGCTCAAACTACCGCACAATTGCACTCATCTCACACACTAGGAAAGCAATGCTCAAAATTCTCCAAGCCAGGCTTCAGCAATACGTGAACTGTGAACTTCCAGATGTTCAAGCTGGTTTTAGAAAAGGCAGAGGAACCAGCGATCAAATCGCCAACATCCATTGGATCATGGAAAAAGCAAGAGAGTTCCAGGAAAACATCTATTTCTGCTTTATTGACTATGCCAAAGCCTTTAACTATGTAGATCACAATAAACTGTGGAAAATTCTGAAAGAGATGGGAATACCAGACCACCTGACCTGCCTCTTGAGAAATGTGTATGCAGGTCAGGAAGCAACAGTTAGAACTGGACATGGAACAACAGACTGGTTCCAAATAGGAAAAGAATGCAGAGTACATCATGAGAAACGCTGGGCTGGAAGAAGCACAAGCTGGAATCAAGATTGCCAGGAGAAATATCAATAACCTCAGCTATGCAGATGACACCACCCTTATGGCAGAAAGTGAAGAGGAACTAAAAAGCCTCTTGATGAAAGTGAAAGAGGAGAGTGAAAAAGTTGGCTTAAAGCTCAACATTCAGAAAACGAAGATCATGGCATCTGGTCCCATCACTTCAAGGGAAATAGATATGCAAACAGTGGAAACAGTGTCAGACTTTATTTTGGGGGGCTCCAAAATCACTGCAGATGGTGGCTGCAGCCATGAAATTAAAAGATGCTTACTCCTTGGAAGGAAAGTTATACCCAACCTAGATAGCATATTGAAAAGCAAAGACATTACTTTGCCAACTAAGGTCCGTCTAGTCAAGGCTATGGTTTTTCCTGTGGTCATGTATGAATGTGAGAGTTGGACTGTGAAGAAGGCTGAGCGCCAAAGAATGGATGCTTTTGAACTGTGGTGTTGGAGAAGACCCTTGAAAATCCCTTGGACTGCAAGGAGATCCAACAAGTCCATTTTGAAGGAGATCAGCCCTGGGATTCCTTTGGCGGGAATGATGCTAAAGCTGAAATTCCAGTACTTTGGCCACCTCATGCGAAGAGTTGACTCATTGGAAAAGACTCTGATGCTGGGAGGGATTGGGGGCAGGAGTAGAAGGGGACGACAGAGGATGAGATGGCTGGATGGCATCACTGACTTGATGGACTTGAGTCTGAGTGAACTCCGGGAGTTGTTGATGGACAGGGAGGCCTGGCGTGCTGCGATTCATGGGGTTGCAGAGTCGGATAGGACTGAGTGACTGAAGTTAGTTGATGGTGGTTTCATTCCCAGGTTTTACTGAATCTCCATACCATCTTCCACAGTAACTGTATCAATTTACATTCCCACCAACAGTGCAAGAGTGTTCCCTTTTCTCCATGACCACTCCAGCATTTATTATTTGTAGAATTTTTGATGATGGCCATTGTGACTGGAAGACGGCAATGGCACCCCACTCCAGTACTCTTGCCTGGAAAATCCCATGGACAGAGGAGCCTGGTAGGCTGCAGTCCATGGGGTCGCTAGGAGTCGGACATGACTAAGCGACTTCACTTTCACTTTTCACTTTCATGCACTGGAGAAGGAAATGGCAACCCACTCTAGTGTTCTTGCCTGGAGAATCCCAGGGACGGGGGAGCCTGGTGGGCTGCCTTCTATGGGGTCGTACAGAGTCGGACACAACTGAAGTGACTTAGCAGCAGCAGCAGCATTCTTACTGGTGTGAGGTGATATCTCATTGTGGTTTTGATTTGCATTTCTCTAATAATGAGTGATATTGAGCATGTTTTCATGTGCTTGTTAGTCATCTGTATGTCTTCTTTGGAGAAATGTCTGTTTAGGTCTTTTCCCCACTTTTTGATTGTGTTACTTATCTTTCCAGCACTGAGTTGTATGAGCTGCTTGTATATTTTGTAAATTAATCCTTTGTCAGTTGTTTCATTTGCTATTATTTTTCCCATCCTGTGGGCTGTATTTCACTTTGCTTATAGTTTCCTTTGCTATGCAAAAGTTTTTAAGTTTAATCAAGTCCCACTTGTTTACTTTTGTTTTTATTTCCATTACTTTAGGAGGTGGGTCATAGAGGATCTTGCTTTGATTTATGTCAAATTATTCTGCCTCTGTTTTCCTCTAAGAGTTTTATAAAAATTTCTGGTCTTACATTTAGATCTCTAATCCATTTTGAGTTTACCTTTGTGTATGTTGTTAGGAAGGTTTTTAATTTCATTATTTTACATGTAGCTTTCCAGTTTTCCCAGCAGCATTTATTGAAGAGGCTGTCTTTGCCCCTATTGTATATTCTTGCCTCCTTTGTCCAAAATAAGGTACCCTTAGATGCATGGGTTTATTTCTGGGCTTTCTGTCTTATTCCATTGGTCTATATTTCTGTTTTTGTGCCAGTACCATACTGTCTTGATGACTATAGCTTTGTAGTGTAATCTGAAGTCAGGAAGGCTGATTCCTCCAGCTCCATTCTTCTTTCTCAAGACTCTTTGGCTATATGGGGTCTTTTGTGTTTTCATATGAATTGTGAAATTTTCTGTTCTATTTCTGTGAAAAATACCATTGGTAATTTGATAGGGATCTCATTGAATCTGTAGATTGTTTTTGATAGTTTAGTCATTTTCACAATATTGATTCTTCCTACCCAGGAATTTGGATTATCTCTCCATATACTTATGCCATCTTTGATTTATTTCTTTATTTTCTTATAATTTTCTGTGTCGAGTTCTTTTGTTTCTTTAGGTAAGTTTATTCCTAGATATTTAATTCTTTTTGTTGCAGTGGTGAATGGGATTGATTCCTTAATTGCTCTTTCTGATTTTTCATTGTTAGTATATGAAAATGCAAGTGATTTCAATGTATTGATTTTGTATCCTGCAACTTTTCTAAATTCACTGATTAGCTCTAGAAATTTTCTGATACTGTCTTTAGAATTTTCTGTGTACAGCATCATGTCATCTGCAAAGAGAACTTCACTTCTTCTTTTCTGATCTGTATTCCTTTAATTTCTTTTTATTCTCTGTTTGTTGTAGCTAGGACTTCCAAAACTATGTTGAATAATAGCCTTGTCTTGTTCCTGATCTTAGGGATAATGCTTTCAGTTTTTCGCCACTGAGAATGATGTTTGTTGTAGGCTTATCATATATGGCCTTTACTATGTTGAGGTAGGTTCCTGCTATGCCCATTTTTTGAAGAGTTTTAATCATAAATGAGTGCTGAATTTTGTCAGTCTTTCTCTGCATCTATTGAGATTACCACATGGTTTTTATCTTTCAATTTGTTAATATGGAGTATCACATTGATTGATTTGCATATAATGAATTCTTGCATTCCTAGAATACACCTAACTTGATCATGGTGTATGAGTTTTTTGATGTATTGCTGAAATCTGTTTGCTAAAATTTTGTTGAGCATTTTTACATCTATGTTCATCAGTGATATTGGCATGTAGTTTTCTTTTTTATGTGTTGTCTTTGTCTGGTTTTGGTATCAGGGTGATGGTGGCCTCGTAGAATGAGTTTGGAAGTGTTCCTTCCTCTGCAATCCTTTTTTGTTACTTCTAATAAACACCCCAACAGGGAGACTAAGTATATGCTGCTTTGCATATTTATCAGGTTCTCCTTCAAAGTCACTTTTAAGGACTTTTTTTTTGCCCACTGTGCTTTACATTTGGGTTAGATTACCATTCAACAAATATAGACTACTGGAAGATGTGGAGAGTGTGTGGTAGTCATGATTGGAGTCTCTTTACTTTGGGGGAAATAAGGCAGTGGAAGAAAGAGAAAAATATAGGCTAAAGTAATAAACAAGGACTGTGCATATTAATTATGTCTGTACACATAGGTTTCTGTTTTAGCTCAGTCTATGGAATAGAAATGTCAGAACTCCTGAAATATAATGTTAGCTCAGGCCACAAAAGTTGCTTTACCATAGCATATATAGTTAGGTCTCAGTTTCAGTTCATTTCAAAGCACAAAAAAAAAAAGAAAAAAAAGTGAACTTGTTTCACTCTCATCTACATGATTCAGGGGTATCTAACCTTCAAAATGATTGATAGCGACCTAGTTTGAAAGAATAGTGGAAGGCTATAGATGCTTTTTATGTAAAATTTGGCATTCCAATGTACTCCAACATAGCTGCAATACAGGAAGCTAGGTCATCCTCAAGAGAGAATGAAAGAAAAAGTTGCTGTACTTGTACTTTAACACTAAAAGAGCTGCCATCTGCAGAGTCAGGCACTGGAGTGTAATTACTCAGTTTAATGTTGAGCAACTAGAGAACCATCTCAAACATCTAGAGGAACTAGAAGCATCTTGTTCTATTGGCAGAAGCAGCATAGGACAACATGAATATCACTGAATGAAGCCATGCTGCTGACCCTCTCAATAGTCCCTGTGTTGCTATTTTTAGAGCAAAGCCTTTTGAAGTTCTTTTGGATTCTCCTTTTTAGATTTGTTTCAGACAGTGAAGGTTATGTGGGATTTAGGATTGAATTTAACAAACTTTATAGCACTGTTCAATATGGCATTTTCTCTTTCTCAAAGAACATAATGAGTACCCCCCCAACCCCAAGGAGATGGAATAACAAGAAAACATGCTTTTCTTTTTTCTTCTAATTTTCTTCTCTTGACTTTAGAAGATAGTGGAATGTTTTCACTGACTTAACCAAAGCAGAAAGTCATTGTGGGTGTTGCAAAGAGGCCAGTAGGTGATTGTTATGAAAAAAAATAAAGGTAAAGAATGGAGATGGTGGCTAGAGTAGAAGGAAAAGAAAAAAGTTGAAGTCACCCCTTCTGCCTTCCCCATCAAGCTTTAAATTCAAGAATCAAGAATAAATAGTGCTATCCAGGAAACAGATGCTGTCAGATGAGGCCAGCTCTACCCATAACAAAACCTCCAGCTGCAGCTCAGGACATCTTCTCCATCACTGAAGGACCTGGCTGATTCCCTGCCTGCTGTATAAATAGAGATAACAGTGTGTATTCCAACATTCCCTTTGCCATCTGATAGCAAGTATTGTCTGTAACCTTTTAAACCTTTGATATTCCTTTCAGAGTTATAAATTTGTTTTTCTCAGAACTGTACATTTCTTTTCAGATATTGCAAAACAACAGTATATCAACACAGAATTTCTCTTTAAAACAAAACAAAACAGGGCAAAAATCGCACAAAATAAAACAGAAAACACCTCATGAAATTCACGAATCTTTTGAAAACAGTTCAATGGGCTATATGAAGGTGATCACAACCAGAAGTCATTTTCCTGCTTAATCATATTAGAAATCCCCATCATAAGTTCAAAGGAAGTGAATGTCAGAAAGACTTGGGCCAACACAGTGGCTGGATATGGGAGTACAACCCTGATATCCTGCCTCCTTTCTTGTGCCTCCTTCACATTTCATCACACTTTCTTCCATTTTTCTTCACTTCCTCTTCTTTTCAATAACCTTGAAATAAATTTCAACTTATCAGTATTTAAAATTCATCTTGCTTTTTCTTACAAAATAAAGATATTTAAAATACAAATCAATAATATCAGCAATTGCAATTTTTTCAATAAAGATCACACATCTACATATATAAAAATTATGAAAATAGTCACTAGTTGTAAGAGTAAAAATGTCAGTAGTACTGTAAAATTAACCACACTTATATGTTAATGAGCATCCATGCTATAAAATAGGTACCTCATTAAGTTTGAGTTAGATATATCATCATCATAAAGACTAGTAACATATTTGCACTTCATAAAAATAAAAACTGATCCTTGTATTTTAGCTTAATTGCTTGAAATTTGATCAATCACAAAGTGAGCTACAGATTGAATGATTGCAATAATAGATATTTATGAAAGATAATGGTTTTTCTATGATAATTTGTTATATTTGGTTAAAAAGAAAGAAAGAAAGAAAAAAGCCTCAGATGTCCAGTATAGAAAGTAAACTACTCAGGGGAGTACCAAGTTTAATCGAAACAAGGATTACTTGCATTGTCATTCAAGGCCCCAAGAAGGAAACTTCTACCCAGTGTGCATGCATACTAAGTCGCTTCAGTTATGTCTAACTCTTTGCAACCTTTTAGACTGTAGCCTACCAGGCTCCTCTGTCCATGTGGTTCTCCAGGCAAAATACTGGAGTGAGTTCTCATGCCCTCCTCCAGGGGATCTTCCCCACACAGGAATCAAACTCCCATCTCTTATGTCTGCTGCATTGGCAGGTGGATTCTCTGCCACTAGCACCACCTGGGGAGCCCTCTGCCCAGTGTAGCTGAATCAATAGAAGTGACCTAGTTTGCTTCAGAAGCAAAAGAAATCTTTATTCTTTCTTTTGTTTCTCATTAGTTGTCTATTTTATGCACAGTATTATGCATATGTTAATCCTAATTCGTCCACCCCTTTCTTCCCCTTGGTGTCTATACATTTTGTTCTCTAGTCTGTGTTTCTATTTCTGCTTTGTAAATTGAAAAATGAGAAGGTGTGAGTTTGCATTCTGTAGAGGCCATGCTTTCTCCACAGGTGGTGGGTGGGGCTGCTTAATGGGGACCTTGTCTGGAGGAGGTGCCGGCAGGGCAGGCGCACAGCTGAGCTGCTCAGGCTTCAGCCCAGTGAGGGGTGCAGCACCTCCTCGGCACACAGCCCACCACCGCCATCTTGAGTGTCCCAGAGCTAAAGTGCCAGGTGCACTTTTGCACTAGAAACTCTGACCTGAAGTGTCAGGGGCAAGGTCTCTGCAAGCGGCACCCCATGAGTAAGTGAGACTGAAACACAAAGGAAAAGAAAAAGGTGAGTCCTTAATCTATTACCCAGATGATTCTATGTTTAGTTCCTGAGAGTTGTTAATGGGCTTTTGCTGGGATGATGTTTCGGAATGTTTCCCCACAGGGAAAGGTTGGATTGCAGAGGATTTGGTGTTAGTAAAGTTTCCCATGGCCCACAAACCAAGTAGCCCCTGCCCACCATGGTCCAGTTGGAGCAGAGAAACCACATTTCCTGGAGTAGGGAAGATTTTCATCCCCACTGACTGAATGCTCTTAGTTGCCCATTCATGCCTTCTGTTTTGTCTTGACCAGAAATTCGTCAGGCTTCTCTCCTCCCTACAGTTTCCTAAATTTTAACTTGCCCCGGGTCTGAGAAAGAGTTGAAAGCTCATCCTGGGATCTGAAAAACTGCACAGAGACACTGTTCTCATCAGGCTCCACTGATCATTTTCCCTCGCTTGCACAATTCCCCTTGTACGCGTTTGCTGATTTTCATCACCCATACTCTCGTCTGCATAAGGAGATGGGGGGGTCTTTGCAGTCTTGTTGCTCAGAGCACTTCAGTTAAGTCACAGCACTTCTGCACATGGTACACCATTGCCATCTTGAGCCATTTCTAAATGCAGCTGCCAAGACGGAGTGGGTGTGCGCTGGAAACTCTAACCTCGTGTGTTAAGTCCAAGGCCTCTGCACACAGCTCCCTATGGACAAATGAAACTAGACTAAACCTAAAAGAAGAGGTTAGACTTTATTGCCTAAGTTCTGTCTTGGGCTTCCCAGATGGCGCAGTGGTAAAGAACCTGCAAATGCAGTAGATGTGGGTTCAATCCTTGGGTTGGGAACATCCCCTAGAGAAGAGAATGGCTACCCACTCCAGTATTCTGGCCTGGAGAATTCCATGGACAGAGGACCCTGGCAGGCAATAGTCCATGGGGTCACAAAGAGTCGGTCAGGACTGAGAATGCAGACATTATGCAAGTTCTGTCTTAGTTTTCCTGGAGATTCCCAAGGGCTTTGCTCATGACACAGAGAGGTTAAAGAAAATTTCTGAGATGATTTGAGATAACAGAGAAGAATTTATAGAGTAAATTTTGTATAAAGGTAACAGCGGTGGTGATTTTTCAAATGAGGGGAATGTGGATAACAGCACAGGGGTGAAAGTCAACCATGGCTGATTGAGAGGCTTGAATTTTTATAATTAGAACAGAGATATTAATCAGGATAAAACACCCAAGTGCTTCAAGTTGAGGGCCAGTCTTCTCTGATTAAGTTAAATGCTGTCCTTCAAGTGAAAGTAAAAGCATTAGTCACTCAATTATGTCTGACTCTTTGCAACCCCATGAACCATAGACCACCAGGCTCCTCTGTTCATGGGATTCTCCAGGCATGAATGCTGGAGTGGGTAGACATTCTGTTCTCCAGGGTATTATCCTGACCCAGGGATCAAACCTAGGTGTCTCTCCTGCATTGCATGTGGATTCTTCACTCAGTCTATTCTGATTAAGTTAAATGCTGTCTACCATGTATATAGCAATAATTAAAGCAGGATGGAAAAAATAATAACAAATAAAGCAACTGACAAAGAAATAATCTCAAAAATATACAAGCAGCTCATGCAGCTCAACACGAGAAAAATAAACGACCCAATCAAAAAAATGGACCAAAGAACTAAACAGACATTTCTCCAAAGGAGACATACAAATGGCCAAGAAACACATGAAAAGATGCTCAACATCACTCCTTATCAGAGAAATGCAAATCAAAACCACAGTGAGGTACCGTCTCATGCTAGTCAGAATGGCTGCTATCAAAAAGTCTACAAACATTAATGCTGAAGAGGGTGTGGAGAAAAGGAACCCTCTCACACTGTTGGTGGGAATGCAAACTAGTACAGCCACTGTGGAGAACAGTGTGAAGATTCCTTAAAAAACTGGAAATAGAATTGCCTTATGACCCAGCAATCTCACTGCTGGGCATACACACTGAGGAAACCAGAATTGAAAGAGACAGGTGTACCCCAATTTTCATCACAGCACTGTTTACAATGGCTAGGACATGGAAGCAACCTAGAAGTCCATTGGCAGATGAATGGATAAAGTACATATACACAATGAAATATTACTCAGCTATTGAACACATTTGAGTCAGTTCTAATGAGGTGGATGAAACTGGAGCCTATTAACTGAGTGAAGTAAGAAAGAAAAGTGCCAATACAGTATATTAACCCATGTGTGTGTGTGTGTATATATATATATATGAAATTTAGAAAGATGGTAATGATGACCTTATATGTGAGACAGCAAAAGAGATATAGATATAAAGAACAGATTTTTGGATTCTGTGGGAGAAGGCAAGGGTGGGATGATTTGAAAGAATAGCAGTGAAACTTTGAAACATGTATATTACCATATGTGAAATAGATGATCAGTCCAAGTTTGATACATGAAACAGGGCACTCAGAGCCAGTGCACTGGGACCACCCAGAGAGATGGGATGGGGAAGGAGGTGGGAAAGGGTTTCAGGACTGGGAGACACATGTGTACTTGAGGCTGATTCATGTCAATGTATGGCAAAAAAAAAAAAAAAACCACCACAATATTGTAAAGTAATTAGCCTCCAATTAAAATTAATTAATTAAAAGAAGAGAAAGAGTTTGGCAATACATAATAGTGCCTTCCTCAGTATGTCACAAAATATTAACTGGATAATACAAAACCAGTTTTTCATTTTGTATTTTAGCCTCTACTAAAATGTTTAAGCTTTTCCCCACTGTGTTAGTTTTTAAATTAAACCAAAAAAATTATATTCAAGACTAAATGAAACAAAATATTTCCCTGGAAGCATATTTCAACACTGTTTTATTGTCAAATTTTATAACTTCTAAATCTTACCACTATGGTTGCAGTTTACAGATAATAATGGTAACTGAGAAAGCTGCTGAATCAGAAATCAACTGTTAACAGAGTAATTTTATGACAATAAATAGAAAGATACACTCAGAAGAATGTAAATAAATGCATATCAGTGTTTTTATATGCACTTTCCAATTAAAGTGCCTTTGAAGATTAACTGTGTACTTATCAGTGACCCTATGAGCCTATAAAACATCTTTAAACTATTGGAAGGTAGACAAATGGTAAGTTTATATATAATAGAGAAAAAGAAAAACAGAGACCTCAGTATTAATTAATTGAATAGTAGTAAATTTAAACATTATTTTATATTATTTATACCAAGAGTAGAAATCTTGGGAGTAACTATTCCCAGATGTAGCTAGTGATTTTGCAAAAAATCTAAGAACATGTAAAACCATTAATTGATGTTTTAACTCTGTTTTTAATTTAATGGGAAGGGACTTCTCCATCCTTTCTATAAACAAACTGGGTTTTACTTTTTAGTTTAATTTGCATATTGCTATCTACCAGTGAGGTGGAACATCTGTTTGTATGTTTTTTTTTTTTTTTTAGCTGTTCTGATTTCTTTCAATCAAGTCCTTATACATGTTCTTTGCCTGACATTTAACTTCTGAACTAACTTCTTTTGTATTTGGTCTCACTGTGTTGTTTATGGGATCTTAGTTATCTGACTAAGAGGAGAGTCCTAATTCCTAACCACTGAACTGACAGGGAATTCCTATGTTCAACTTTTATTGGAATCACAGTTATTAATTTTAAAATCTCAGTATATATTAGGTAGCAATCCCTTGCCAGTATTCAGTTCAGTCACTCAGTTGTGTCCGACGCTTTGTGACCCTATGGACTGCAGCACACTGGGCCACCCTGTCCATCACCAACTCCCTGAGTTTACTCAAACTCATGTCCATCGAGTCAGTGATGCCATCCAGCCATCTCACCCTCTGTCGTCCCCTTCTCTTCCCGCTTTTAATCTCTCACAGCATCATGGTCTTTTCAAATGAGTCAGCTCTTTGCATCAGGTGGCCAAAATACTGAAACTTCAGCTGAAACATCAGTCCGCCCAGTGAATATTCAGGACTGATTTCCTTTAGAAGGGACTGGTTGGATCTCCTTGCGGTCCAAGGGACTCTCAAGAGTTTTCTCCAACACCACAGTTTAGAAGCATTAATTCTTTTGGCACTCAGCTTTCTTTATAGTCCAACTCTCACATCCATACATGGCTAATGGAAAAACCGTAGCTTTATCTAGATGGGCATTTGTTGGCAAAGTAATGTCTCTGTTTCTTAATATGCTTTCTAGGTTGGTCACAGCTTTTCTTCCAAGGAGCAAACATCTTTTAATCTCATAGCTGCAGTTACCATCTGCAGTGACTTTGGAGCCAAAAATAAATAAATAAGTAAAATAAAGGCTGTCACTGTTTCCATCGTTTCCCCATCTATTTCCCATTAAGTGATGGGACCAGATGCCATGATCTTAGTTTTCTGATTGTTGAGATTTAAGGCAACTTTTTCACTCTTCTCTTTTACTTTTGTCAAGGGGCTCTTTAGTTCTTCACTTTCTGCCATAAGGGTGGTGTCATCTGCATATCTGAGGTTATTGATATTTCTCCCAGCAATCTTGATTCCAGTTTGTGCTTCATCCAGTCCAGCATTTCTCATGATGTACTCTGCTTAGAAGTTAAATAAGCAGGGTGACAATATACATCCTTGAGATACTCCTTTCCCAATTTGGAACCAGTCTGTTGTTCCATGTCCAGTTTTAACTGTTGCTTCCTGACCTGCATACAGATTTCTTAGGAGGCAGGTCAGGTGGTCTGGTATTCCCATCACTTGAAGAATTTTCCAGTTTGTTGTAGTCCACACAGTCAAAGGCTTTTGTGCAGTCGATAATGCAGATAGATGTTTTTCTGGAACTCTCTTGCTTTTTCTATGATCCAGTGGATGTTGGCAATTTAATCTTTGTTTCCTCTGCCTTTTCTAAATCCAGCTTGAACATCTGAAAGTTCATGGTTCACTGTTGAAGCCTGGCTTGCCACTATTAGACATTGTGAAAACCTCTTAGTTTGTGACCAGTATGCTTGCTTTGTCTATGAGTATCAGTGAAATTTGAAAAAAAAAAAAGTCTTAAATCACTGATTTATGAAGCTGTCTTAATGATACCAAAATATTAAAACAGTTAAAAAAAAGGAAATTTAAATTTACACATATTTTGTTGGTAAAATTTTTGAAATACAATACAGTCAAGTGTTTGTGAGAATAAATGAAAACAGGAACACTTTGGCATTTAATGTTGGACTAAACTTCTTCATCCATTCTGGGAAAATTCTGGTAATTTTCATTAAAATTAAGTATGCAAATATCTATGACTGTAGAATGGATTTAAATACTTACCTTGTACTTATTTGAGTCCTAATTATCATGCAAGTGCTCACAAAGAGACTGGCATATGTATATTCCTTATATGATATTCGTTGTAACTTTCTAAGTAGTTATCAAGAAAATGAATGAGTATAATGTACACATAAGATGGTTTACTAAGGGACAGTTAGAAGCAATATGCTCTATTTAAATATAGAGAAAAGATACACTTAAAAACACAGACTTGACTAAAATGGAAATGAAACCTACAGCATAACACTATTTTTGTTAAACAATGTGGATAATTTTATATGCTTTTTCTAGGATTACACATATCTAACTAAGATTATATATTAAATACATAAAATAGTAGTTATAGAAATATTGGAATGTAAATAAGGGTCAAATGGAGAAAATGAAGTAAAATAAAACAAGAGGAAAAATTTGTTAGTCAAGATGATATTAATGTTCCATGAATTCTTTGCATCAAAATTTTCCTATAGCTACCTACCTCCTCCCCAACAAAATAAGAATAGTAATAATAATACACTTCAGTTCATTTCAGTTCAGTTGCTCAATTGTATCCAACTCTTTGCAACCCCATGAACTGCAGCATGCCGCCTCCCTGTCCATCACCAACTGCCAGAGTCTACCCAAACCTATGTCCATTGAGTCGATGATGCCATCTAACCATGTCATCCTCTGTTGTCCCCTTCTCATCCTGCCCTCAATCTTTTCCAGCATCAGTCTTTTCAAATGAGTCAGCTTTTTGCATCAGGTGGCCAAA
Source organism: Oryx dammah (assembly GCF_014754425.2). Taxonomy (NCBI): domain Eukaryota; kingdom Metazoa; phylum Chordata; class Mammalia; order Artiodactyla; family Bovidae; genus Oryx; species Oryx dammah. Next base: position 27,080,388 of record NW_024070204.1, read on the forward strand.
GTATTGGAGTTTCAGCTTCAACAACAGTCCTTCCAATGAACACCCAGGGCTGATCTCCTTTAGGATGGACTGGTTGGATCTCCTTGCAGTCCAAGGGACTCTCAAGAGTCTTCTCCAGCACCACAGTTCAAAAGCATCAATTCTTCGGCACTCAGCTTTCTTTGTAGTCCAACTCTCACATCCATACATGACTACTGGAAAAACTATAACCTTGACTAGATGGACCTTTGTTGGCAAAGTAATGTCTCTGCTTTTTAATATGCTGTCTAGGTTGGTCATAATAAAAGAATAGAAATGTGTAATTGATAATCTAAAATAGTGTAATTAGAAAAAATATATCAAGTAGTTATAATGAAAGATGAAATGGTAATATATTTAGTATAGCTTACTATACATTTATGATTAATTTTGAAGAGAGGAGAGAGTAAACATATTTAAGAAAAGCAAAAAGTCTAGAATCAAATATTTACAATAAAATATTATACAAAGTTAATTCATTTGAATATACTAATTTAATTCAAAATCAGCAAAACTCCAGTGGTTAGCTAAACTGGTGGGATAAACATCCTATTATTATTTTTTAAATTATATCATCTGGAGTTAATCCTATTCCCTATAACAAAAAAATAATTTTCAGCTCCTTTGGTGATATTGTTTTTTCCCCTACCTTTTGATGCTTTCTGGAGAAATGGAAATATTTTTCCCAAGTAGAACTAAATAAACAAGAATACATTCAGAATACTGCTTTCTTCTTCTAATAATATTGACAAAATAAAATCACTTAAGTGTAGTAGATAACAAGTTGTTCTACTTGATGCCATTGTCACTATTGAAAAAAATAATCAATTTCTTATTTTTGAATACATGTAATTACATATATAGTAAAGCCATTCAGTGAATAGATACTCTTTCTGTTAAGAATAATATAGTCATTCTTTGTTCCAATAATAATTGGAAATAATCCAGGATTTAAATACCTGCCATAATGTACTTGTAATGGTAACATAATCACTTCAATTTTACTCTATACTAAGGATGGATATTGAATTTTTTCTAAGGGAGAAAAACTTCCCTCAACCACTATTATAAAGCACTGAATAGTTTTAAAAATTAGCTTCTGCTACAGACTTATTCATGTGTCTCAATTAGTTCAAAGACAAGCAGTGCTTTAAGAAAAACAAATATATTGAAATAACTTTTGATGACTGTAATATTGCTTAAATCATGTACAGAGTCAAGCTGCTTTATATACTGTGTTGTCAAAAGTTAAAACAAAAAGCAAAGTGTATATGTGCATACAACTTTCCATTGGATATATTTTCTAAGCTCAAACTACCATTCTAGCAGCAATATTCAGACATCAACTAAAGTTCAAAGGGAAATTTCCATATTTCAACATGCATTCAATTATAAAATAGAGGAACTTCCATATAATTTTCACTTGAGAGTGATTACCTGCTCTGTAATGATATGACAAAAAGCAAACGTCAAGAAAAATCTAATAGAGTTCTGTAAATATTTTCAACTAAGAGCATATATGTGTGGATTGATGCCAGTGTTTGGCATTATCAATCTAATGGGGAAAGAGTTTCATAGAGGAAATAAGTAAAATCTGCTCACAAATTAACATTAATAGATGAATATTTGTAAATGTTAATGATATGGAAAACAAACTTTGAATTGTAATGAAACAAAACAAGACAAAAAAAAAGAAATCCTTTATTCTCATTAATACACATTTATTACAAAATTGTATTCCAATTTTTTTTCCTTTTGTTCCTTCTCTTCTACAGGGTATGCAATAATATTTACTTTTGTTTTTTGGTCCTTAAACCCTAACGTATCTACTGTCTGATACTTTGTCAAAAAATGTTTACTGACTTCATAATTAGAAAACTATATATATTTGTTTAAAGATTCTAGCCATGATATTTTGCAATTTACAATCCATATTTTCTAGAAGTTGATAATGATGTAACTGTTTTACAGTATACATGAACACTGCAGAAATACTTTCAGCAACATTTATGATGGTTATATATCAGGTATTGATACACAGTCTATTTCTACCTTCCCTAATCTGTATCCCTAATCTGTAAAGGACAGAAATGGTATGGACCCAACAGAAGCAGTAGATATTAAAAAGAAGTGGCAAGGATACGTAGAACTATACAGAAAAGATCTTCATTGCCCAGTTAACCATGATGGTGTGATAACTCACCTAGAGCCAGACATCATGGAGTAAGAAGTCAAGTGGGCCTTAGGAAGCATCACTATGAACAAAGCTAGTGGAGGTGATGGAATTCCAGTTGAGCTATTTCAAATCCTAAAAGATGATGTTGTGAAAGTGCTGCACTCAATATGCCAGCAAATTTGGAAAACTCAGCAGTGGCCACAGGACTGGAAAAGGTCAGTTTTCATTCCAATCCCAAAGACAATGCCAAAAAATGCTCAAACTACCTCACACTTGTACTCATCTCACATGCTAGGAAAGTAATGCTGAAAATTCTCTAAGCCAGGCTTCAACAGTACTTGATGAACTTCCAGATGTTCAAGCTAGACTTAGAAAAGACAGGGGAGCCACAGATCAAATTGCCAACATCCATTGGATCATTGAAAAAGCAAGATAGTTCCAGAAAAACACCTGCTTCTGCTTTATTGAGTATGTCACAACTTCGGATATGGATCACAACAAACTGTGGAAAATTCTGAAAGAGATGGGAATAGCAGACCACCTGACCTGCCTCCTGAGAAATCTATATGCAGGTTAGGAAACAACAGTTAGAACCAGACATGGAACAACAGACTGGTTCCAAATCAGGAAAATAGTTCAGTTCAGTTCAGTTCAGTTGGTCAGTAGTGTCCGACTCTTTGCGACCCCATGAATCGCAGCACGCCAGGCCTCCCTGTCCATCAACAACTCCCGGAGTTCACTCAGACTCATGTCCATCGGGTCACTGATGTCATCCAGCTATCTCATCCTCTGTCGTCCCCTTCTCCTCCTGCCCCCAATCCCTCCTAGCATCAGAGTTTTTTCCAATGAGTCAACTCTTTGCATGAGGTAGCCAAAGTACTGGAGTTTCAGCTTTAGCATCATTCCCACCAAAGAAATCCCAGGGCTGATCTCCTTCAGAATGGACTGGTTGGATCCCCTTGCAGTCCAAGGGACTCTCAAGAGTCTTCTCCACACCACAGTTCAAAAGCATCAATTCTTCGGTGCTCAGCCTTCATCACAGTCCAACTCTCACATCCATACATGACCACAGGAAAAACCATAGCCTTGACTAGATAGACCTTAGTCAGCAAAGGACCTTAGTCAGTCTGCTTTTGAGTATACTATCTAGGTTGGTCATAACTTTTCTTCCAAGGAGTGTCTTTTAATTTCATGGCTGCAATCACCATCTGCAGTAATTTTGGAGCCTAAAAAAATAAAGTCCGACACTCTTTCCACTGTTTCCCCATCTATTTCCCATGAAGTGATTGAGTACATCAAGGCTATATAGTGTCACCTTGCTTATTTAACTTATATGAAGAGTACATCATGGGAAACGCTGGACTAGATGAAGTACAAGCTGGAATCAAGATTGCCAGGAGAAATATCAATAACCTCAGATATGCAGATGACACCACCCTTATAGCTGAAAGTGAAGAAGAACTAAAGAACCTCTTGATGAAAGTGAAAGAGAGAGTGAGGAAGTTACCTTAAATCTCAACAATCAGAAAACTAAGATCATAGCATCTGATTCCATCACTTCATAGATGGGAAAACAATGGAAACAGTGACAAACTTTATTTTAGGGGGCTCCAAAATCACTGTGTATGGTGACTGCATGAAATTAAAAGATGCTTGCTTGTTGGAAGAAAAGCTATGAAAAACCTAGATTGTGTATTAAAAAACAGAGACATCACTTTCCCAAAAAACATCTGTCTAGTCAAAGCCATTTTTTTTCCAGTAGTCATGTATGGATGTGAGATTTGGAGTATAAAGAAAAGTGAGAGATGAAGAACTGATGCTTTTGAACTGTGGTGTTGGAGAAGACTCTTGGGAGTCCCTTGGACAGCAAGGAGATCCAACCAGTCCATTCTAAAGGAAATCAGTCCTGAATATTCATTGGAAGGACTGATGCTGAAGCTGAAATTCTAATACTTTGGCCACCTGATGTGAAGAGTTTACTCATTTTAAAAGAGTCTGATGCTGGGAAAGATTGAAGGTGGGAGGAGAAGGGGACAACAGAGGATGAGATTGTTGGATGGCATCACTGACTCAATGGACATGAGTTTGAATAAGCTCAGCGAATTGGTGACAGACAGGGAAGCTTGGTGTGCTGCAGTCCATGGGGTCACAAAGAGTCTGACAGCACAGAGCTGAAATGAACTAAGTCTGTATCAACTGACCTGCTTATATGTAGTTGTATATATAAATATACATTCTTAGACATAACCCTTTAGTCATATATGCATACATACATGCTTCCCTGGTGGCTCAGTCAATAAAGAATCTGCCTGGAATTCAGGAGAACCTGGTTTATTTCCCAGGCCAGGAAGATCCTTTGGAGAAGGGATAGGCTACCTGCTACAGTATTCTTGGGCTTCCCTGGTGGCTCAGCTGGTTGAGAATCCATCCATAATGTCGGAGACTTGGGTTCCATCACTGAGTTGGGAGGATCCCCTGGAGGAGGCATTATCAACCCACTTCAGTATTCTTGCCTGGAGAATCCTCATGGACAGAAGTATCTGGCAGGCTATAGTCCATAGGGTCACACAGAGTCAGAAACTACTGAGTGACTAAGAAAGCACATATATGCTTATGAAATTCATTTAGGTTGCTGATGCAGTTGTATTTCAGGGTTACCCTGGTTCAGTTCAGTTCAGTTGCTCAGTCACGTCCAATTCTTTGCAACACAATGGACTGCAGCATCCAGGCTTCCCTGTCTATCACCAGCTCATGGAGCTTGCTCAACCTCATGTCCATCGAGTTGGTGTTGACATCCAACCGTCTTATCCTCTGTCCTCTGCTTCTTCTCCTGACTTCAATCTTTCCCAACATCAGGGTCTTATCCAGTGAGTCAGTTCTTCACATCAGGTGGCCAAAGTATTGTAATTTCAACTTCAGCGTCAGTCCTTCAAATGAATATTCAGGACTAATTTCCTTTAGGATGGACTGGTTTGATCTCCTTGCAATCCAAGGGACTCTCAAGAGTCTTCTCCAACACCATGGTTCAAAAGCATCAGTTCTTCCATGCTTAGCTTTTTTATAGTCTATCTCTCACATCCATACATGACTACTGGAAAAACCATAACTTTGACTAGATGGACCTTTGTTGGCAAAGTAATGTCTCTGTTTTCCAAATGCTGTCTAGGTTGGTCATAACTTTCCTTCCAAGGAGCAATCATCTTTTAATTTCATGCCTGCAGTCACCATCTGCAGTGATTTTAGAGTCCCCCAAAATAAAGGTTGTCATTGTTTCCACTGTTCCCCCATGTATTTGCCATGAAGTAATGGGACCAGATGCTGATCTTGGTTTTCTGAATGTTGGCTTTTAATCCAACGTTTCCACTCTCTTCTTTCACTTTCATCAAGAGGCTCTTTAGTTTGTCTTCAATTTCTGCCATAAGGGTGGTGTCATCTGCATATCTGAGGTTATTGATATTTCTCCCAGCAATCTTGATTCCAGCTTTTGCTTCATCCAGCCTAGCATTTCTCATGATGTACTCTGCATATAAGTTAAATAAACAGAGTGACAATATACAGCCTTTATTTACTCCTTCCCGATTTGGAACCAGTCTGTTGTTCCATGTCCAGTTCTAACTGTTGCTTCCTGACCTGCATATGGATTTCTCAGGAAGCAAGTCAAGTGGTCTGGTATTCCCATTACTTGAAGAATTTTCCGGTTTGTTGTGGTCCACACAGTCAAAGGCTTTGGCATATTCAAAAAAGCAGAAGTAGATGTTTTTCTGGAACTCTCTTGCTTTTTCAATGATCCAAAAGATGTTGGCAATTTGACTGTTTCCTCTGCCTTTTCTAAATCCAGCTTGGATATCTGAAACTTCATAGTTCACATACCATTGAAGCTTGTCTAGGAGAATTATGAGCATTACTTTACTAGCATGTGAGTTGAGTGCAATTGTGCTGTAGTTTGAGCATTCTTTGGCATTGCCTTTCTTTAGGATTGGAATGAAAACTGACCTTTCCTAGTCCTGTGGCCACTGCTGAGTTTTCCACATTTGTTGGCATATTGAATACAGCCCTTTCACAGCATCATCTTCTAGGATCTGAAATAGCTCAACTGTAATTCTATTTCAAATCGTAAGTATGTCCAATATTAGGGGAAAACAAAAAAACAAAAAAAATCCTAGGACGTCTTGCAAGGAATGCTGGATATCTATCTTCTATGCCTATACATTTTATTTGTGTTCTTGGAATGATTATAAAGCTTGAGACTGGGTAAGAGTTCTCAATATTTCATGGGAATCTAACGTGAAAATCTGACCCCTCCATGTTTTTTTCAATGGACATTCTGGTTGTTTTTGATTTTAAATTTCATTTATGTTGAGTACTCTAGACACAGATCTTGAACTGAAGATTTACATGCAGAGACTTATTGGGAGAATACATGTGAAAGAGTGAGGCTGTAGAACTGGGTAGAGAAAAAATTTTATTTGCAGTGAAACTGCAGCAGAAATCACAGAAATCAGCCCATAAGGTATCTGAAGCTGGTGTGGGCTTTCAGATATTTCCCCAGTTAAGGCAAGAGATCTGACTAGTTATTGGAGGAGGGAATTTTCCAGGACAGGGTTTAAACTTGGTAAATCAACTCCTTCTACCTGAGACAACATTAACGTATTAGATGACAGTCCAACATCCCTCAGTTGCTTTGGCTACAACAGCTGCTTGGCTGCTATCTCATAGGAAACTCTGGGATAGAACTTTTTATATGAACCTCACATGGATAAACTGTTTTTTTTTTTTTTTTTTTTTTATAAAAAATACTGAAGTACAACTGTTCTTATAAAACACCTGCCTAGATTCAGAGTCACTCTTTGTTCAAAGGATAATAAGAGGATCAGGATAAAGAAGATGAATAAAGAAAATAGCAGAACTCATTCTCTCTCTTGACCTCTGAATATATATTAAAAAGAAATCATTTTCAGTTTCTTAAACCTCCTCAAGACAGAGCCCAGAACAACACACTTAATCTTCAAAATAATTATGATCATCTAGAGGTTTATGTCTAAAGTTTAAAAATATGGTCCAGATTATTTTCTTATCTTGAAGAAAAGTCAACATTAAGTATGTGTAATGTGGGAGATTATCATTGTCTATTTATGACAAAGTTACTTTTCAATTATGAAATCTTATTTGAAGACGTTACAGTGTAATTGTGAGAACTGCACCATAGTGAACCTTTTAAAGCATTCTCTTTAACTAATATAACCAGCAGTAGCCAAAATAGATTCTTGTTTCCAAATGTCAATTGCTTTAGGCAACACTTCAAAAAATCTGTAAATCCAGAGTTTCATATGAACAAGTGGGGATTAGAGAAGAAAAATTGAATTTATTTTATTAAATAAGCCATACATTCTTAGTAATTAACATTTTAAAAATAAATGAATTTAACTATTACAACTATGCAGGCCTAAATACAAATATGTTTGTGTTTAACTTCTAATCCTTGTAACAGACCATTGGTGAAGACCGTCTTGACTATCTTCTTAATTTTGGTTATCATTTTCTTGTGTCTCATAGATTAAAATATCCATTTATAATTTTAAATTGCTTTCCTGGACTTAGGATAGTTTATTTATGGCAATAATAGATTATCCTTACTGTCTAAATTCTGTTTTAAATGTTTTCTTCCTCACCTTATTGGAACCAATTAAATGTATCTCCAGTCCTGTTTGCCTATCTCTTTTCATATTTCCCAGTGTACACCCTGAACAGTGCCAGAATTGAATATGATTTATGTCTCCATTATAACTTCTTGCTTTTACTGTAGTTATACTTCTATTCTTCTTTTCATTAGTTTAGTTCAGTCACTCAGTCGTGTCCGACTCTCTGCAACCCCATGAATTGCAGCACGCCAGGCCTCCCTGTCCATCACCAACTCCCGGAGTTCACTCAGACTCACATCCATCGAGTCAGTGATGCCATCCAACCATCTCATCCTTGGTCGTCCCCTTCTCCTCCTGCCCCCAATCCCTCCCAGCATCAGAGTCTTTTCCAATGAGTCAGCTCTTCGCATGAGGTGGTCAAGTACTGGAGTTTCAGCTTTAGCATCATTCCCTCCAAAGAAATCCCAGGGCTGATCTCCTTCAGAATGGACTGGTTGGATCCCCTTGCAGTCCAAGGGACTCTCAAGAGTCTTCTCCAACACCACAGTTCAAAAGCATCAATTCTTCGGCGCTCAGCCTTCTTCACAGTCCAACTCTCACATCCATACATGACCACAGGAAAAACCATAGCCTTGACTAGACGGACCTTAGTCGCCAAAGGAATGTCTCTGCTTTTGAATATGCTATCTAGGTTGGTCATAATTTTTCTTCCAAAGAGTAAACATCTTTTAATTTCATGGCTGCAATCACCATCTGCAGTGATTTTGGAGCCCCCAAAAATAAAGTCTGACACTGTTTCCACTGTTTCCCCATCTATTTCCCATGAAGTGATGGGACCGGATGCCATGATCTTCATTTTCTGAATGTTGAGCTTTAAGCCAACTTTTTCACTCTCTTCTTTCACTTTCATCAAGAGGCTTTTTAGTTCCTCTTCACTTTCTGCCATAAAGGTGGTGTCATCTGCATATCTGAGGTTATTGATATTTCTCCCAGCAATCTTGATCCCAGCTTTTGTTTCTTCCAGTCCAGCGTTTCTCATGATGTACTCTGCAAATAAGTTCAATAAGCAGGGTGACAATATACAGCCTTGACGTACTGCTTTTCCTGTTTGGAACCAGTCTGTTGTTCCATGTCCAGTTCTAACTATTGCTTCCTGACCTGCATGCAGATTTCTTAAGAGGCAGGTCAGGTGGTCTGGTATTCCCATCTCTTTCAGAATTTTCCACAGTTTATTGTGATCCATACAGTCAAAGGCTTTGGCATAGTCAATAAAGCAGAAATAGATGTTTTTCTGGAACTCTCTTGCTTTTTCCATGATTCATCAGATGTTGGCAATTTGAGCTCTGGTTCCTCTGCCTTTTCTAAAACCAGCTTGAACATCTGGAAGTTCATGGTTCACGTATTGCTGAAGCCTGGCTTGGAGAATTTTGAGCATTGCTTTACTAGCATGTGAGATGAGTGCAATTGTGTGGTAGTTTGAGCATTCTTTGGCATTGCCTTTCTTTAGGATTGGAATGAAAACGGACCTTTTCCAGTCCTGTGGCCACTGCTGAGTTTTCCAAATTTGCTGGCATATCGAGTGCAGCACTTTGACAGCATCATCTTTCAGATTTTGAAATAGCTCAACTGGAATTCCATCCCCTCCACTAGCTTTGTTCGTAGTGATGCTTTCTAAGGCCCACTTGACTTCACATTCCAGGGTGTCTGGCTCTAGATGAGTGATCACACCATCATGATTATCTTTTCATATTATTGGTCAAATAACCAAATTTACTCATTTTCTGAATCTTTTCTTCTGCTCTTGATAAACACTGAGCTGTTTATTCTATAATAAGGAAGAACATAGTCCTTATTTTTTCTAGTCTACATCTCCTGATAATATTGTATTATATGGAACATATCTTTATAGTTAAATTTCCCTGAGAGTCACTGAAATTTGATTCTTACTCTTAAATTTTTAAATGTTGACCATTCGTACCTATTGTCACTTGAATTTCATTTGGGAATTTTCAATTTGAAAAATAAAATTCTCAAATTGTGTATCTGTCATATTCAATTTTATTCAATTTTTTTAATTTTTATTTTTACTTTATTTTACTTTATAATACTGTATTGGTTTTGCCATACATTGACATGAATCCACCATGGGTGTACATGTGTTCCCAATCCTGAACCCCCCTCCCACCTCCCACCCCATATTATCTCTCTGGATCATCCCCATGCACCAGCCCCAAGCATCCTGTATCCTGCATCAAACATAGACTGGCGATTCATTTCTTACATGATAGTATACATGTTTCAGTGCCATTCTCCCAAATCATCCCACCCTCTCCCTCAGAGTCCAAAAGTTCATTGCAGCACTGTTTATAATAGCCAGGACATGGAAACAACCTAGATGTCCATCAGCAGATGAATGGATAAGAAAGCTGTGGTACATATACACAATGGAGTATTACTCAGCCATTAAAAAGGATACTTGTGAATCAGTTCTAATGAGATGGATGAAACTCGAGCCAATTATACAGAGAGAAGTAAGCCAGACAGAAAAACACCAATACAGTATACTAACACATATATATGGAATTTAGAAAGATGGTAATGATAACCCTGTATGTGAGACAGCAAAAGAGACATAGATGTATAGAATAGACTTTTGGAATTTTATTCAATTTTGAGGCCAAAACATGACTAGTCTACTTACAAGTTGTTGTAGCACACAAAACAACTCAGGAAAGGAAATACTCTTATCTTTGCTGTGGCAGAATGGCTTATGTAGGGTTCTTGAGTACTCTGGATTATGGAAGGTCAGAGAGCACTTTAGAGGTTCAATAGAAAATTAAATGTGTAGTATAAGCTCTTCAGCTGGGGACAAGGAGGAGGAAAATTCATAGATAAGATCAAAGTTGGATATGGTCTCTGGGGAATAAAATCAGCTAGGTTGTAATTTCCAGAGAATAAGTAAACAATTTCTGGGCTTGGGACATTTTCCAGGGGGTTTCACAATGTTTTTATGATTCATTTAAATAATGTACTGTTTCAGTTGTTAATGACATTTGAAACTGAAGATAAATACCTTAATGTGATATGCAGTTGATTCTATTACTATGCTCACATTTTGTGAGATCTAGCAATGTGGTCTCTTAAACTATAATATTATGTTTAATTGTTACACGTTGTTTTCACAAAAGCAGTCATATAGTTTTTTTTTTTAATTAAAATACTTTTATACTACTTGTAATAGGAGAGTCTGTAATCCATTTCACAATTAACACAATGTTTTCAACTCATTTACTCTTCAGATAATGAACAATTTCACAAAGGAAATGAAAATAATTTGTGTAAAACATATATAGTATTATTTCTTCATCATCTTTGATATCAAACTATATTAAAGTAGTTAAATACAAATCATCAAATAGAAAACAAAATAAGTATTTGCTAGTAATCCAGTTATTATGATGACCATGAAGAACTGAGGTGATTCAATCAACATTAACAAATGTTGTTTTGTTGTTGTTCAGTTGCTTAGTCATGTCCGACTCTTTGTGACCCCAAGGACTGTAGCATGCCAGGCTTTCCTGTCCTTCTGACTTCTCTCATTTGAACTTTTCTATTAAAATCAGATCATACAGAATTAGGGTGGACCATCAATCCAGTGACTGGTGTCCTTATTGGAAGGCCATATGAACACACTGACACAGAGGACTCCAGGCAAATATTAAGTCAGAGATTGAAGTAATGCATCTTTTGGTGTAAGCCAAGGAAATCAACATTGGTGCAACCACTAGAAACCAGGAGAGAAGCATGGAATTGATCCTTCATAGAAACTTTAGCAGGAGCATAGCCTTGCCAGCACTTTGATACTGGACTTCTAACCTCCAGAATTGTGAGGGAACACATCTTTAATATTTTACCTCTGTCCTTAGAAACTAATACATAGGCATTATGCTTGTTGTCATTGGAACTTCAATAGAAAGCAATTCTAAATTTTATTGAGAAGGACAGACAAGTAATTAGATATTATAAGGCATTGTGACATATGTTATAATGAGTTGTTTAGGAGTAGTAAGTGGCGTGTGTGTATGCATGCTCAGTTACTCAATCATATCTGAGTCTTTGCAACCCCATGGACCATAGCCTTCCAGGCTTCTCTAGCCATGGAATTTTCCAGGGAATAATACTGGAGTAGTTTACCATTTCCTTCTCCAGGGGATCTTCTTGACCCAGAGATCAAACCCACATCCCCTGCTTATCAGGCAGATTCTTTACCACTGAGCCACCTGGGAAGCCCAGATTGTATACACGCTCATTTTAATTCTCCTTAAATCCCTGCGAGGCAGGTACTACTTTCTCCATTTAATAGATATGGGAACTGAGCCTCAAACAGATTCAGTAACTTATGTTATTGTTTAGACACTAAGCTGCATCTGACTCTTTTGCAACCCCATGGACTGTAACCCACCAAGTTTCACTGTCTAGGGGATTTTCCCAGGGAAGAATATGGAGTGTGTTGCCATCTCCTCCTCCAGGAGATCTTCTCAACCTAGGGATAGAACCCACGTCTCTTGTTCCTTCTGCATTGGAAGGCAGATTCTTTAACACTGCACCACCTGGTACATCTAACTTAAGAGTTTCAGAAATCAAGTAAATCTTGAGGCAAAAATGTCTGAACAGAGATCTAAAGATGAACAGTTGTTAGTAAGAAAGGAGATGGAGAATAAATCCTGCAGGAGAAAGTAGACAAAAATCATCCTGGTGGCTGTGGCAGGAATGACTTTTGAGGAAGCACACTGTATAAGTAAAGTTGAAAAAGAAGTGTTTACAAACCCAAGTCTGGAGAAAAATAAAGCAGAATAAACAAAGTTTATTGGTCATTTACAGCATTTGCATACATACTGAAGGCAGAGAAGTTCTAAAATAATTCAGAAGCACAGGGAGGAATATTATCAGCTTTACTGTTAGGACCTCCCTGGTAGCTCAGTGGGTAAAGAGTCTTCCTATAGTGCAGGAGACCAAGGTTCGATCCCTGGGTTGGAAAGATCCCCTGGAGAAGAAAATGGCAACTCACTTAATATGTAATGATTATTGATAATTTGCATATGAATCCAAAGTATTTCCTTACTCCTTGCTCCATGAGGAGTTGGATTTTCTCATCCAATTCAAGGTAGAAGAGCTTACTACTTTCAAATCTCCAGCTCTTAAGACCAATGAGTTGGATTTTCTCATCCAATTCAAGGTAGAAGAGCTTACTACTTTCAAATCTCCAGCTCTTAAGACCAATCCTGCACCAATACGTTTCCTGTTAACAGTTAGAATATATTTTTCAGTCTCTTTTGCAGTTAGGTGTGGCCACATCACTGGGTTTTGGCCAAGAGATTTTGAAGAGAGGTGAAGTGTAAGGCCGTAGACCTGGCCCATTAAATCTTTCCATGTGCATTTCCTCTTTCTTGATCCTCTTCCTGATCTTAGGTACAATGTATTAAAGATTAGACAGCTGTAAAATAGAGTTTGCTTTCTTGATTTATGTGCAATCATCCAAAGAAAGCACAAAGATTTAGGAAAAATCCCATGGGTGGAGGAGCCTGGTGGGCTGCAGTCCATGGGGTCGCTAAGAGTCAGACACAACTGAGCGACTTCACTTTCACTTCTCACTTTCATTCACTGGAGAAGGAAATGGCAACCCATTCCAGTGTTCTTGCCTGGAGAATCCCAGGGACAGGGGAGCCTGGTGGGCTGCCATCTATGCGGTCGCACAGAGTTGGACACGACTAAAGCGACTTAGCAGCAGCAACAGCAGTAAGTGAAAATGGCACCTATAATTTTCTTTAAGTTGATTTCTCCCAACGATCAAGGACTGTGTCTCTTTCTATCTAGTGAAATGTAACATGTAAGATAGTGGATGCTGCTCCCCTTTTCTCACATAAATGACATAGCATTAAACACTATTAGAATTCATCATAAAAGTCACTTAGATTGGGAAATAAATTGAAATTTTATGATGATGAATGTTATAAGGTGAAGGTAGTAATCCAAGGTATATCCTTGGTGTTTACAGAACAGATGGAAAGAATATATGCTAATTCAAACTATATTTAGAAGGAGAAATTTAAAGAAATTGGGAACTACTTGCAAATACTTGAACAAATCACTCATTAATATAATAAATATATGAAAGAAGGTATATAGGGTGCAGGTTCTGAAGAATTATAACTAGTATTATCAGTCTGTATGTTGTGTTTTAGTTAGCTATGAGAATTCAAAGAGAAAATGCTATATAGAATGTGTTTGTGTGACTCTACAGTGGAAATACTTGTTCAGAGAGAAAGTAGAATAAGAGAACAAGGTTAAAAATAAAATTCTAGGTAAATGTGAGATGAAATCTACAACATTAACATGAGTTTAGGAAGTGTCTTAAAGAGAAAAGAAGACCTCATTGCTGTCGTTAGCTGATCTGACTGGAATGATCACTTAACTCTGTTTTTCCTATCATTTCAACATGGCTTTTAGCCATCTTTTGGAAATCTGCTTAAAAGTTATTTTACAAAGTTTATTTTCTCCTTAAACCACTTCTTCCTACTCCAGGCTATGGTATGCTTGTATTGTACATAGAGCTGAAGAAGGAAGTCGTTTTGGGAAAGCAAGGACAAATGTTAATAAGTTTTCTTCATTTGAATTTTACCTTAGTAGGAAATATTTTACTTGAAGAAATGAAAGCATTATGGTGTTATATTTGATTTGTTGCAAATATATCTCCTCTTTCTTGTGAGATTACTAAACCCTATTTACCCTTCCCCATATAGGCCGCTGGTACTCGGTACAATCCATCAGGTAAGGTAGCCAATGCCAGAAACAGGATTACACAGCATACCTGATAATACTTCCGCCATTCCAAATGAAAATCAGTGTAGAACTCATGACAATAGGGCCTTGAAGTTTAACATTCTAAGACTAATTCACTTTTTAACAGAGGAACTTAATCTGTGCTACAGAAATTATTAAGTAAGGAAAGAAAGATTTATGTAAACAGTTTTGTGAATATGCATCAGTGTTTTATGTTGGAACCAGTTTGAACCTTTCTTTACAGTTTAATTGAATTTTCATTTACATTAATTGAAGAGATATGGAAGATAACCATTCATATTGTGAGAGTTTGTTCTTATTGTGTGTCACCTTTCACACCAATGTCCTTTCCAGTTCCACCCAGCTAACAGAGCCAATAGCGTCCAAAAAGTGGGGCTGATGACAGTGATGTATATTATATGCTACACACACTATAACTTAGAATATCCTGCCTATTATAAATATGGACAAGAAATAAGGATATGTGCAAGAGAAAAATTAATAGAAGCAGCCTTTTTTGTGTTGCTTTGTTTTGTCTTTCAGCTTTAGTGAATATACTGCATTGTATTTTTATGTTTTCAACCTTTTTGTATTATCCTGCATGTCGTCACATGAGAGATCATAAACAAGGCAGTGCTTCTGAAATATTATAAATGTGATGAAGGGAACTGAAATGGGCACTTCAAATTATACTGTCTAGAGATAAGTGAAAGTCTCTTTCCACATAGTTCTAATAGTAATTGGATCACTAACCCTTGGGGATATGCATGTTCTAAATCTCCCTCTGATATTATTTTCTGCTCTTCATATGGTTTGAGTCTAAATCACAACTTATGCATCTGTGTTTTTAAGAGTCTGTTGAGAGGTCATTAAGCCTTTCTGTACCGTGCACTAGTCCTCAGAGCTTTGTTTTCTTTGTGTATGTTATTTAGAGTTTGTGTGAGTACTGAATAACCTAAAAAACTTAAATCCAAGCTAAACATATTTTTGGGTGGCCTACTAGTGGTGGAGCAACTCCTTGACGTTTCCTCTAATTTACTGAAGCAAATCAAAGTGTATTTCAAGTAGTGCTGCCTTAAGTCATTCTCAGAGCAAAGTTGCAGCATAAAAGTAGTTCACCACTGAATGTCTTAAGCTAGTGATTCTATTCTTGATTCAAAAGTGCTAATAAAAAAATTAAAGAGATGCTCCGGATGGCAGTATTCTTTAATAATATCCAAAGGCCTTGCTGAGAATGCATGTCCTATTTCAAGTGTATTAAATGACAGCTTTGCAAGGTGTGCCATTGAGACACCAGTAACAAAATAACTCCAGAAGATACTGTACTCTGTGATTTTGAAAACAATGCTACTTCTCAATATGGTTAATTGGAAATTGCTTACATATGGGAAGTACCAGATATGAAAGAAAATGATATGCAAAATGAGTAAAGGTAGCATTTTCTCTCAGGCCATATAGCTTTATCTATAATCCAACCCAGAGAATTTCAATTTAACTTATTTTACTTTATTTTGTTTGGAATAAGGATCAAAATTTTTGGTTACCCTGACCATATTGATACACAATATCATATCCAAGCAGAGTTAAAATGAGTTAAGTTACTAAGATCCTGAAAAGTTTTGACATAGAGTGTATAGATATCACCTACTTACTTGGTTTAATAAAGTCTTAATACAAATTATGTAAACATAATATTAAGTTCTATTAAAACCCTATAATGATATAAAAACTTTTTGTTTTTAAGTTTTAAATTTTAATCCAGAGAAAAAATACTGTATTAATCAATTTGTATTGTAATCATTATTTTAAAAATTTAGTCCTTCATTGCTAATTTTTAATACTTGCTTAAACAAATTATGTCTCTGAAAATTATTATAAACTATTAGCTTAACATTGGAATTCTTGCAAATTATGCACAGTTAAAATTGTTCAGCTATAAAACAAATCCTAAAATTCTTCTTATTAAATTCCTGAAATTATCAATTTAATTCACCAAATTTAATTCATGAAATTTAATTCATTTCATCAAAATGTTAATGATTAGTAAATCAGTTCTATTTTAAGAGAGCTCATTTATTCCATGTGAAGTACATTTTTCTTTATATAAAAACACAAATGTCTTAAAATATTTATGGCACAGATTGCCAGAGGCTAACCCTGAGGTTGATCACAGTACTGGCCCTCAGTGCTCATCCCTCCTGGGTACATGGCCACTGATACATGACTTCATTTTTCACGAAAGAGGCACATGTGGATGGATGAGGGAGTGGATATTTTCTTACCCTTTGAATTTGGGTTTTGCCGTATGTGACTTGCTTTGCATGTTTGAATAAGATGAAAGAGATAACTTGCTACTTCTGAACCAAGGCATAAAAAGTGGTGCATTTTGTCAGTTCTCTCACACCTTTGCTATCACTGTGAAAAGAACATTTTCAACCTAGTCATTGATCCTACAGAAAAGACTTGGAGATAGTGAAGTATAGCCACCCCAGTACCGCTGAATTACAGAGGCCAGTCTAGGTCATCGAATCCCTACCAATGAATAGATGATGAACAAGTCTATCCTACCTGAATAAGGTCTGGCTGAATCTAGACCAGATGAAAATATGACATTATTGCTATGTGACAATGAGATTTGGTCACTGCTTGATACATAGGATTGTTCTTACAAGTTGCTAAATGATGTGTATATTCTAGATTTCAGAAATTTAAGAAAGATAGACATGGGATGGAAAAAATACAATATTGAAAATAGTAATAATTCATAGCTCATATGATTAATCAAGAATAATTAATGTTTTAGTCCCTTTCTTTGAAGACACAGATGCTATTGCATACCATTGAAAGATGTCCTACTCACAAAAGAACAAAAGAATCTTCACCACAGATTTGGCATACACAGCTTCCATCAAGACTCAGTTAATGACTCTAAGAAACATTGAAAAAACTCCATTTAGAACAAATTATAAAGTATCAGTATATATAATGTCTGTATGTACTTTTGTAATGTCACTTATCCTTGCCTTAGTTTCCTTCAAGGGCACTCATCTAAATGGAACTTTGTCAAGCACAAAAATGAACTCTAAAGATAAAATAAATCTTAAAGGATACTTTCTACAGCTAATGCTTGCAAGTTTACTTGTCATTTTAAAGAGTCTATGAAGGAAAATGCATGAAAACTACTCTTTAAATTTAAAATCAGTGAAAACAATCTATCACAAATTCAAACATTGTGAATACATCTGAAGAAAATTATATCTGTTTAACTGATGATAATGGTGGTGATATACAGGATGAAAGTGCTACACAGAGGAAAACTGAATAATTATATCATTAAAAAATGATAATCTAGAAAATAAGCATCATTCATCCAATACGCACCATAGGAATCCTAGAAACAAGCATTTAAAACGATGTAAAGTCTTTTCTGAGTTAAATCTGGATAATATTAGATCAATAGTCCCCTTTATGTTTACTGGTAGCAAAATTATTCATAAAATAACCATGCTAGTTATGAATGCATTAGATTAATTCTTTCAAGTGCTTACATTTTAGAGATAAAACCTGAGAATAAGGAGGAAGTTAAATGCTATAATATTTTATTTAAATGATTTTAATGAAAATGTTCCAAATAACGGTTTCAAATAATATATCTCTAATTTTCTAATCATTCCTTTGCATTTCTAAATGTTCAATATTGTGATATTTATGAACATGCACGTTGAATTTCAGTCAAACAAGTTTATTTAAATGTTGTTTAAACAAACTATACATATTGAAAAAAACATTTTAAAGAGCTATCTCATCTCACATATTCTCAATATGATAATTTTTTCAGATTTCATAACCTTTTTCAAGCTTTTTGGAAAAAGCCTAAATTATATTGTTAAGTGTCTTCAGTTTTTCCATTATAAGCATTATTAGAATATTCCTTTTGCAGTTTTACACATTTAATAGAAGCTACATATGTAGCTATTCCCAATTTATATTTATAAAAGATGATAATGATAAAATTACAGCAGCAGCAAGAACTCAATGATGAGTCTGTATCTTGGTTTTAAAACGCCAAGTTTAAAAGGAAGTAATTCTCTAAAATAAAAGTTTTTTGGAAGAGTTTTTTTTTTTGGTTTCCTTTTAGCTGCCTCAAATTTATCTGTTTTGTTCTTTATATTTTCTTCCAGAAAATGAAGTCCTCTGTTGGCTTCAACCCTGCCCACCTTTCCTACATAGTATCCATGCTTCCAAAAGGCATCAAATAACTCTTTTTGTTCAAATGTGACTCCTCAATAAACTGAAACTCCTGGAAGTAGTATTATTATGTGGTTTCCATTCCAGTGGATCTGAGCTGGAATCATGTAAATAAAACAATATGGAGAAAGTTGAAATTTATGATTGCTGTTTTGTAGTAATGGAAATTTGATAATATTGTTGCCAGAATAACATTAAAAGAGAGAACATAAGCTGGTGGGTTTGGTTAAAGAGTTACCAGAAAGAACATTAAAAACATATATATATATATATATATATATATATATAAAACATATATTATATAATGTGTATTAGATAATGAAATTTGGTGGTGGTGGTGGGACAACAGTCCGTGGGGTTGCAAGAGTTGGATACAGCTTAGTGAGTAAACCAAGCCTATTTCTACTTGATGAAATTGTCAAACGGTTATAACTCAGATTTCTTGTGATAATTGAGAACTTTCATAAGTTCATCACTACTTGTATCTTCAGTCTCGATTTCATCATTCTGAACTGCACTGTCCTTATTTTAACCAATCTATTCTCCAAATTTTATAACAATATAAAAAGATCCTCTTTTAAAATTATTATTTTGCTTAAGTAAGATTGGAAAATTCTAATTTCTTTACATTCTTCTGAAAATGCAGAATAGATATTGGTATGTAGTCTCTTGGAAGTCCTTCAGTAAAAAAAATCTGAAAGATTTAAATTAAATGTTTTCTAAGTGTATTTGATCACATAGTTCTTATCCAAGTAACACTTTGTGTCAATACTTAGCATAGGACTATTGGAGAATGTACTGTGAAATTCTGTGGCTTAGCACAGGAAATACTTACATTCTCCTAAACACACTTTTCCCCCCTCACTTCAAGGATTTGTTGACAGTGTCAGTTGTTCTTCAGTTACTCAGTCATGTCCAACTCTTTGTGATCTCATGGATTGCAGCAGGCCAGGCTTCCCTCTCCTTCATTTCCTGGAGTTTGCTCAAACTCATGTCCACTGAGTCAGTGGTGCTATCCAACCATCTCATCCTCTGTCGTCCCCTTCTCCTCCTGTCTTCAGTTTTTCCCAGCCTCAGGGTCTTTTCCAGTGAGTCAGCTCTTCACATCAGGTGGCCAAAGTACTGGAGCTTTAGCATCAGACCTTCCAATGAATATTCAGGAATGATTTCCTTTAGGATTGACTGGTTTGATCTCCTTGCTGTCTAAGGGACTCTCAAGACTCTTCACTACCACAGTTCGAAGACATCAGTTCTTCGGTGCTCAACCTTTTTTATTGTCCAGCTCAGTGTCAGGGCTCCATCTAAATGTGCATTTTTAAACTTCTCTTCACCAGTAACACTACATTTCTTTGCATACATACTCTTCTCATGTGTATAGTGAAGACATAGGATTTATTTTTTCCTCAAGAATTAAGATAATTTTACAAATAATCTAGGAATTTTCCTGAGAATGGATTAATTTTCTGGACAATACATCAGTGACACAGATGTAGGCTATAATTCAAAATCCCTAAAACTACGCAAGACTAAACAGGGTACTTGAAGTTATACCCAAATGGCATTACTTCCATTGGAAATCTCCTACAAGGACAAGGTCTGTGTAACACACACACATGCATACACACACACGCATACACACACACACACACACACACACACACACACACACACACACAGACTTAAGCTTAGTTTTAAGCTTTTCCTTCAGTTCTTTCAATTCAAATCCATATTCTTTATCTGGTAATAATCCAAGAAACATCATCATTAGTCCACTTAGAGCAGATGAATTCTGCTTTACATTAATGTTGACTTCAGATAATTATTAAGTGTTTCTTGGTGGTAAAATGGTCCTTTGGGGGGGTTTGTCATAGAAGAAAAATTACTCCCACAATTTTCAACTTGAAGTAAGCTAATACAATTAAACACATGAGAGGTCCTTTAAGAGGAAAACTTCTTATTGGAATACAGTGACCAAACTGCAAAGATTTTAGTCTTAATACTATCACTATAACTAAATATGAGCAATAAGATTAACTTCATAATTGAAAGAATAAATGTTAGAAACATTTAAAAAAAGAAGCTAGCAGGTTTATGGAGGATTACTTCTTTCAGAAACATTCAAAGGATTAATGTTGTTAGGACTGCAAATTTACTTGTTGTTGGGAAAAGGGAAAAAGACATTTTTCTCATCCTCTATCCCTTAATTGATACATTGGTTTCCTTTTTTTTTTTTTCTTTAACTTTACAATATTGTATTGGTTTTGCCATACATCAACATGAATCTGCCACGGGTGTACATAAGTTCCCACTCCTGAACCCCCCTCCCACTTCCCTCCCTATACCATCCCTCTGGGTTATCCCAGTGCACCAGCCCCAAGCATCCTGTATCCTGCATTGAACCTAGACTGGCGATTTGTTTCTTATATGATGTTATACATGTTTCAGTGCCATTCTCACAAATCATCTCACTGTCTCCCTCTCCCAGAGTCACAAAGTCTGTTCTGTACATCTGCATCTCTTTTGCTGTCTCACATACAGGTTTATCATTGCCATCTTTCTAAATTCCATATATATGTGTTAGTATACTGTATTGGTGTTTTTCTTTCTGGCTTAATTCACTCTGTATAATCGGCTCCAGTTTCATCCACCTCATTAGAACTGATTCAAATGTATTCTTTTTGATGGCAGAGTAATACTCCATCGTGTATATGTACCACAGCTTTCTTATCCATTCATCTGCTGATGGACATCTAGGTTGCTTCCATGTCCTAGCTATTATAAACAGTGCTGCGATGAACACTGGGGTACACGTGCCTCTTTCAATTCTAGTTTCCTTGGTGTATATGCCCAGCAGTGGGATTGCTGGGTCATAAGGCAGTTCTATTTACAGTTTTTTAAGGAATCTCCACACTGTTCTCCATAGTGGCTGTACTAGTTTGCATTCTCACCAACAGTGTAAGAGGGTTCCTTTTTTGCCGCACCCTCTCCAGCATTTATTACTTGTAGACTTTTGGATCACAGCCATTCTGACTGGCGTAAAATAGTACCTCATTGTGGTCTTGATTTGCATTTCTCTGATAATGAGTGATGTTGAGCATCTTTTCATGTGTTTGTTAGCCATCTGTATGTCTTCTTTGGAAAAATGTCTATTTAGTCCTTTGGCCCATTTTTTGATTGGGTCGTTTATTTTTCTGGAATTGAGCTGCATGTGTTGCTTGTATAGTTTTGAGATTAGTTGTTTGTCCGTTGCTTCATTTGCTATTATTTTCTCTCATTCTGAAGGCTGTCTTTTCACCTTGCTTATAGTTTCCTTTGTTGTGCAGAAGCTTTTAAGTTCAATTTGGTCCCATTTGTTTATTTTTGCTTTTATTTCCAGTATTCTGGGAGGTGGGTCATAGAGGATCCTGCTGTGATTTATGTCGGAGAGTGTTTTGCCTATGTTCCCCTCTAAGAGTTTTATAGTTTCTGGTCTTACATTTAGATCTTAATCCATTTTGAGTTTATTTTTGTGTATGGTGTTAGAAAGTGTTCTAGTTTCATTCTTTTAGAAGTAGTTGACCAGTTTTCCCAGCACCACTAGTTAAAGAGATTGTCTTTAATCCATTGTACATTGCATCCTTTGTTGAAGATAAGGTGTCCATAGGTGCATGGATTTATCTCTGGGCTTTCTATTTTGTTCCATTGATCTATATTTCTGTCTTTGTGCCAGTACCATACTGTCTTGATGACTGTGGCTTTGTAGTAGAGCCTGAGGTCAGGCAGGTTGATTCCTCCAGTTCCATTCTTCTTTCTCAAGATTGCTTTGGCTATTCGAGGTTTTTTGTATTTCCATACAAATTGTGAAATTATTCGTTCTAGTTCTGTGAAAAATACCACTGGTAGCTTGATAGGGATTGCATTGAATCTGTAGATTCCTTTGGGTAGTATACTCATTTTCACTATATTGATTCTTCCAATCCATGAACATGGTATATTTCTCCATCTATTAGTGTCCTCTTTGATTTCTTTCATCAGTGTTTTATAGTTTTCTATAAATAGGTCTTTAGTTTCTTTAGGTAGATATATTCCTAAGTATTTTATTCTTTTCATTGCAATGGTGAATGGAATTGTTTCCTTAATTTCTCTTTCTATTTTCTCATTATTAGTGTATAGGAATGCAAGGGATTTCTATGTGTGCACTTTATATTCTGAAACTTTACTATATTCATTGATTAGTTCTAGTAATTTTCTAGTGGAGTCTTTAGCGTTTTCTATGTAGAGGATCATGTCATCTGCAAACAGTGAAAGCTTTCTTCTTTTCCAATTTAGATTCCTTTTATTTCTTTTTCTGCTCTGATTGCTGTGGCTAAAACTTCCAGAACTATGTTGAATAGTAGCAGTGAAAGTGGGCACCCTTGTCTTGTTCCTGACTTTAGGGGAAATGCTTTCAATTTTTCACCATTGAGGATAATGTTTGCTGTGGGTTTGTCATATATAGCTTTTATTATGTTTTATCTATTCCTGCTCTCTGGAGAGTTTTTATCATAAATGGATGTTGAATTTTGTCAAAGGCTTTCTCTGCATCTATTGAAATAATCATATGGCTTTTATTTTTCAATTTGTTAATGTGGTGTATTACATTGATTGATTTGTGGATATTGAAGAATCCTTGCATCCCTGGGATAAAGCCCACTTGGTCATGGTGTATGATCTTTTTAATGTGTTGTTGGATTCTGATTGCTAGAATTTTGTTAAGGATTTTTGCATCTATGTTCATTGGTGATATTAGCCTGTAGTTTTCGTTTTTTTGTGGCATCTTTGTCAGGTTTTGGTGTTAGGGTGATGGTGACCTCATAGAATGAGTTTGGAAGTTTACCTTCCTTTGCAATTTTCTGGAAGAGTTTGAGTAGGATCGGTGTTAGCTCTTCTCTAAATTTTTGGTAGAATTCAGCTGTGAAGCCATCTGGACCTGGGCTTTTGTTTGCTGGAAGATTTCTGATTACAGTTTCAATTTCTGTGCTTGTGATGGGTCTGTTAAGATTTTCTATTTCTTCCTGGTTCAGTTTTGGAAAGTTGTACTTTTCTAAGAGTTTGTCCATTTCTTCCACGTTGTCCATTTTATTGGCATATAATTGCTGATAGTAGTTTCTTATGATCCTTTGTATTTCTGTGTTGTCTGTTGTGATCTCTCCATTTTCATTTCTAATTTTATTGATTTGACTTTTCTCCCTTTGTTTCTTGATGAGTCTGGCTAATGGTTTGTCAATTTTATTTATCCTTTCAAAGAACCAGCTTTTTGCTTTGTTGATTTTTGCTATGGTCTCTTTTGTTTCTTTTGCATTTATTTCTGCTCTAATTTTTAAGATTTCTTTCCTTCTACTAACCGTAGGGTTATCCATTTCTTCCTTTTCTAGTTGCTTTAGGTGTAGAGTTAGATTATTTTTGACTTTTTTCTTGTTTCTTGAGGTATGCCTGTAATGCTCTGAACTTTCCCCTTAGCACTGCTTTTATAGTATCCCACAGGTTTTGGGTTGTTGTGTTTTCATTTTCGTTTGTTTCTATGCATAATTTGATTTTTTTAAATTTATTCTGTGATTTGTTGGTTATTCAGAAGCGTGTTGTTCAGCCTCCATATGTTGGAATTTTTAATAGTTTTTCTCCTGTAATTGAGATCTAATCTTACTGCATTATGGTCAGAAAAGATGCTTGGAATGATTTCAATTTTTTTGAATTTATCAATGCTAAATTTATGGCACAGGATGTAATCTATCCTGGAGAAGGTTCCGTGAGCACTTGAGAAAAAGGTGAAATTCATTGTCTTGGGGTGAAATGTCCTATAGATATCAATTAGGTCTAACTGGTCTATTGTATTATTTAAAGTTTGTGTTTCTTTGTTAATTTTCTGTTTAGTTGATCTATCCATAGATGTGAGTGGGGTATTAAAGTCTCCCACTATTATTGTGTTATTGTTAATTTCCCCTTTCATACTTGTTAGCATTTGTCTTACATATTGTGGTGCTCCTATGTTGGCTGCATATATATTTATAAATGTAATATCTTCTTCTTGGATTGATCCTTTGATCATTATGTAGTGTCCTTCGTTGTCTATTTTCACAGCCTTAGTTTTAAAGTCTATTTTATCTGATATGAGTATTGCTACTCCTGCTTTCTTTTGGTCTCTTTTTGCATGGAATATCTTTGTCCAGCCCTTCACTTTCAGTCTGTATGTGTCCCTTGTTTTGAGGTGGGTCTCTTGTAGACAATATATATAGGGATCCATTTTTGTATCCATTCAGCCAGTCTTTGTCTTTTGGTTGGGGCATTCAATCCATTTACATTTAAGGTAATTATTAATAAGTATGGTCCTGTTGCCATTTACTTTATTGTTTTGGGTTTGGATTTATATACTTTTTTTTTGTTTCCTGTCTAGAGAATATCCTTTAGGATTTATAGGAGAGCTGGTTTGGTGGTGCTGAATTCTCTCAGGTTTTGCTTGTCTGTAAAGTTTTTGATTTCTCCTTCATATTTGAATGAGATCCTTTCTGGGTACAGTAATCTGGGTTGTAGGTTATTTTCTTTCATCACTTTAAGTATGTCTTGCCATTTCCTCATGGCCTGAAGCGTTTCTATTGAAAGATCAGCTGTTATCCTTATGGGAATCCCCTTGTGTGTTATTTGTTGTTTTTCCCTTGCTGCTTTTAATATTTGTTCTTTGTGTTTGATCTTTGTTAATTTGATTAATATATGTCTCGGGGTGTTTTGCCTTGGGTTTATCCTGTTTGGGATTCTCTGGGTTTCTTGGACTTGGTGATTATTTCCTTCCCCATTTTAGGGAAGTTTTCAACTGTTATCTCCTCAAGTATTTTCTCATGGTCTTTCTTTTTGTCTTCTTCTTCTGGGACTCCTATAATTCGAATGTTGGAACGTTTCATATTGTCCTGGAGGTCTCTGAGATTGTCCTCATTTCTTTTAATTCATTTTTGTTTTTTCCTCTCTGCTTCATTTATTTCTACCATTCTATCTTCTATTTCACTAATCCTATCTTCTGCCTCCATTATTCTACTATTTGTTGCCTCTAGAGTGTTTCTGATCTCATTTCTTGCATTATTCATTATATATTGACTCTTTTTTATTTCTTCTAGGTCCTTGTTAAACCTTTCTTGCATCTTCTCAATCCTGTCTCCAGGCTATTTATCTGTGATTCCATTTTGATTTCAAGATTTTGGATCATTTTCACTATCATTATTCGGAATTCTTTGTCTGGTATATTCCCTATCTCTTCCTCTTTTGTTTTGTTTGGGCATTTCTCCTGTTCCTTTACCTGCTGGGTATTCCTCTGTCTCTTCATCTTGTTTATATTGCTGTGTTTGTAGTGGCCTTTCTGTATTCTGGCAGTTTGTGGAGTTCTCTTTATTGTGGAGCTTCCTCATTGTGGGTGGGTTTGTATCAGTGGCTTGTCAAGGTTTCCTGGTTAGGGAAGCTTGTGTCGGAGTTCTGGTGGATGGAGCTGGGTTTCTTCTCTCTGGAGTGCATTGACATGTCTCGTAATGAGTTATGAGATGTCAGTGATTTTGGAGTAACTTTGAGTTGCCTGTATATTGAAGCTCAGGGCTCTGTTCCTGAGTTGCTGGAGAATTTGCATGGTATGTCTTCCTTTGGAACTTGTTGGCCCTTGGGTGATGCTTGGTTTCAGTGTAGGTATGGAGGTGTTTGATGAGCTCCTATCGATTAATGTTCCCTGGAGTCAGGAGTTCTCTGATGTTCTCAGGATTTGGACTTAAGCCTCCTGCTTCTGGTTTTCAGTTTTATTTTTACAGTTGTCTCAAGACTTCCCCTTCTATATCACACCATTGATAAAACATCTAGGTTAAAGATGAAATGTTTCTTCACACTGAGGGACACCCAGAGAGGTTCACTGAATTACATTGAGAAGAGAAGAGAGGGGGGGAGTTGGAGGTGACCTGAATGAGATGAGGTGGAATCAAAAGAGGAGAGAATGAGCTAGCCAGTAATCACTTCCTTATGAGTGCTCCACAGTCTGGACTGCTCAGAGATGTTCACGGAATTATACAGAGAGGAGAGGGAGGAAGGAGACAAAGGTGGTCAGGAGTATAAAAGAGGGGAATGAAAAGGAGAGAGACAGATCCAGCCAGTAGTCAGTTCCCTAAGAGTTCTCCACCGTCTGGAACACACAGAGATTCACAGAGTTGGGTAGAGAAGAGAAGGCGGAGGGAGGAGACAGAGGTGATCTAGTGGAGAAAAAGGAGAATCCAAAGGAGGAGAGAGCAGTCAGGCCAGTAATCTCACTCTCAAGTATAAATGGGTACTGAAGATTGATAAAATTGATAACAAATACCAAAATTGATAACAAATACCAAAAAGCAAAGATTAAAAATCTAGAGTAGAAGTTGGATTTTCAAAAATAAAATATTAAAAAATAGAAGAAGAAGAAAAAAGAAAAAAGTCACAAGCATTATTTAAAAAATTAAAAAATATATACAGTTTTCTTTAAAAATAGGGTCTTTTTTGGGGGAGGAGTAATAGTAGGTTATAAAAATGAAAACTAAAGGAGAAATGGAGGACTTAAAAATTAAAAAGTATTAAAAAAAAGAAGAAAAAATAAACACCAGAAAAAAAGAATGATCATAAAAATGGTAAAGATATATCTAGGACTTTCTCTAGTGTTGTTGTGGGCAGTGTGGGGTCAGTTCATTTTCGGATAGTTCCTTGGTCTGGCTTATATTTCTCAAGATCTATAGGCCCCTTCCTATGTAGTGGGTACTAATGACAGCATTTTAATCTATTCCACCTGTCACTTCCAAGGCGGTTCCCTCTGTTTTAGCTTCTTCTATTTGCTGGTCTCTTCAGTGTCCGATTTCCGCCCTGACACAAGGGGGGAGGTGGTGGGCAGTATTTTTTAGGCTCACTTGTTCAGTTGCGCTGTGGGGAGGGAGGGATGCTGCAAACAAATAACACTGGCGAGTGCTCACAGTGTCCCAGCCACGTTTGGCCTGCCCCTGCTCATGGTACACAAAACTCAGACTCTCGGTTCCTCTGCTGGGAACCATCTGAGGCCGGCCGTGGGCTGCATGCACCTCCCAGGTCTAAGCCGCTCAGGCTCAGGCACTCAGGTAGTCCCCAGAGGCACAGACTGGTTGGGCCTGCATTTTGTGTCCTTCCCAGGTCCAAGTAGCTCAGGTGTTTGGCGAGCACGGTCACTGCAATTTATCGCCTCTCCTGTCCCTGCTGCTCAGTTTTCTGGGTGTACAGCTAGTGTACTTTCTCAAGCAGATGATGACTGTCCAGAACCCCAAGAAGTCTTAGTTAGCAAAGAAGCCTGTTTACAGTTTTGTAGGTAATGTCTCTCTGGGGCTATGATTGCCCCCTTCTGACCCTTCTGACTCTGGCTGCCTGTCACTGGAAGGGGATGGTCTGCAGCCAGCTAATTCTGTTCCGTCCTTTGTTCTGTGTGTGGTCCTGGTAGTCTTATGTTAGAGCTTTTCGCGTGGTAGCTATCCCACAGCCTGGTTTGCTAGCCCAAGTTAGCTTGCTCTGGTTACACTTGGGACATTTGGGGCATTCGGGCCCGATCTTGTAAAGCAATGCAGCCCGCCACTCCCTGCCCAGCCCACGCTTGCTAGTGGTGGATGAAGGTGTCTGCGCTGCTTCTCCTCTGGGGGAGTTACTGTTGGGCTCATAATCTGTGGGTTTTAATTATTTATTTTTCCTCCCTGTTATGTTGCCCTCTGTGCTTCCAAGGCTCGCTACAGACTTGGCAGTGAGAGTGTTTCCTGGTGTTTGGAAACTTCTCTCTTTTTAAGACTCCCTTCCTGGAACTAAGCTTCCTCCTTACCTATTTTTTCTCTTTTTTTGTCTTTTATATTTTTTCCTACCTGTTTTCAAAGACAATGAGCTGCTTTTCTGGGTGCTTGATGTCCTCTGCCAGCATTCGGAAGTTGTTTTGTGGAATTTACTCAGTGTTGAAATGTTTTTTTGATGAATTTGTGTGGGAGAAAGTGGTCTCCCTGTCCTGTTCCTCTGCCACCTTAGGACCACCCTCTGGTTTCCTCTTTCAATCTAGCTTTTCAGTTTCACACATCTCAAAAATCCACTAAAGATAAATTTATTCCATTAATAGTTATAAATTTTCTCCTACTTTTCATGTTTATCCAACAAAGACATTTAGACACTTTCACTCATCTTTATGTAGAATCAACTGACATACATTGGCCAGAGTTTGCTTAATATTTTTATATGTTGAATATATATTTACTTGTAAGACATATTGCCATAGTAAGTCAACAGCTCAGAACCTGTACACACAAACATACACACACACTCACCTCACATACATACACATATAAGAACTTAGCAGTTAACAAGACTTTTACCAAATCCATCCATCTACATGCAGAATCAAATGTACCTAGAAAGAATTAGATTGTGAAACATTGTTGCTTGTCTAATTTAATTTTTGTCTTAAAGTATGTAACTGTACATACTTTCATAACCTGTAATTAGTGATCTTTATGATTATTGATACTAAATTTTATTTGTTATAGCATTGGACTCATGATTTGCCTGGAGAATCCCAGGGATGGCAGAGCCTGGTGGGCTGCCGTCTATGGGGTCACACAGAGTTGGACACAACTGAAGTGACTTAGCAGCAGCAGCAGCATGATTTTTTAGGAGGAGAAGAAAATTTATAGATTATTCAGATAACTGCAAACTTGGCTGTTTTTGCTTTAGAATCAGCTAGTTGTATCATTCTATATTCTACATTCTGTCTTTCTGTTGGTATTAATTTACACTAGCATGCATTGACAATACTAACATTTTTATTATACAGACAAACTGTCTGAATCCCAGAGGAATTATGTATCTTGTCAAAAATCACATAGCTAAAAAATCTAGATTCAATATTGGACTATATTTCTGCCATAAACAATCTATTATAATATTAACTCATATTTCCTACCTTTTAAAATTAGAGTCACAAAAATAACATGTATTGAAATTAATACCATATATTAATATTATAATGATTTTTTTGATAATTATCATATACAGGCATTGCACTGGGTAATTTATACACAATATCTGTAATTTATACATTTACCATGGAATTATATTTTCATAGATAAAGGAACAAATGCTGAGCCTTTTTCAGAGGACCAAGCATTCATAAAAGGTAGAATTGGGGTGAACTCTAATATCTGTAGTCTTTGTTCTATTTCACATTAATTTTCATTTCTAGTGATTATCTTTTTATAGGAAAGGGAAACATTTTTCAGTTATACTAAAATAATCAAAATGAATTTCTATTAACATGTTTATTCTCTATGTTACTATTTATAATTCAGTATTCATAGTCCCTATATAAATTTGATATCTGGCACAGAAGACAATTTTCTTGTAGGTTGGTACATTTCTAGCATTCTTACCTTTTTCAATTGCTTTGTCTTTCCAATTTATTTTCTGCTCTTTTTATATCTGTCTCAGTCTAACTCTTGCTGTCACTTTTCTGTCCTTGGTCTCACCTTCTGGTTCACCCCTTCATTTTCTCTGTGTGCTTGGATTTGTAGGTCAAACGTTTACCTTTTTACATGAATATTTCCCTTTCAGTGTGGACAGCTTAATATGCTATAGTACTGGACATTGCAACAAACATTCTTGACTTATTGAAACAAGTACAATCTAGAGATTTTGGTTTTACGTCTCAATCTCACATCAAAATAGACATCTAGCAAAGAGGGTTATATAACTAGAAGTAACAACAAGGTTGTAGGTCTCTCTTCTTCAATCCAAATCCAGAAAACTCAGGGAATATATGGTCTGAAAGTGAACTAGGATGAAAAAAAAAAAAAAATGGGAGCAAGGGTGAGGAGGCAGAGGACTGGAAAGGAGGGAAAAGAGACTTGATTCTGCAGGAAATCTGGGTACTATTGAATTAATGGCCAGGGCAGAGAAAAAAATTGCTATGGGAAGCTAATGTCTGGATCATTTCTATTCGGTAAGCAAATTCCTCAAGGTTTCCAAATACATTACAACCCACTCCAAATGCTGGACAAACTACTCATCACCATTGATCAAAGCTGACTTTGAAAGTGTCCTTCAGGTGCCTCTGAGAGCGATTTGAAACAAGTGCCACTTCCTGGTTCCCTTGTGTTTCTTATGGCTGCTAGTGAACATCAATAATATGAATTCCATTTTAATTTTTCTGTAAGGGATCTTATTTATAGGGCAATTTTCAGCACAGTGTCTTGTCTCTATGAAATGATTGCCAACTCAGGCAGCCGTTAAAGTTTACTGCTTAGGCCTTCCTTCAAGGTACAATATGGATATTACTTTCAAAAGTAATTTGGAATATGAAGTGAGAAGGGTATGTTAACTCTTTGCAAACATCCTAACTTAGACAAGGAAATGCTTACCTTCAAATTGATACTCTGCTTCTCTATGGTAACATAAAATGTAGCATTAAAACTTACTTTTTACTGATCTTATTTATAAATTAATGATGTCTCACTTTCCGGCGAGTATTACATCACAGAATTCCAGTTATTAATTGAAGGAAATTATCATTTTATTTCATTTCAGCTTTCATGCCAGTATTTTAACCCTCATGCACACCCTGTGATAAATTATATAAGCTGTCACATTTTTATGTGCTGTCTATTCTTGGGCAGAGGCATATTTCCACTCAGGAGCTTGTCTCCACACTCATACACACAACCAAATAATGAGATTTCCCAACTGTAATCTAGTTAGTGAAAGATTCTATTCATTATGGACTCTGATCTTTCAAAGTTCAAATCTTTTCATCTAAAGCTTCAAGGATCATATTGCTCTATTGAAATATTTCTAAACACTATTTTGCACTGAAAATTGCATCGCTGTCTATTCATCCTTTTTTATTGTAAATCTGTGACTGATGGGAATACAGTCTTGGAATGACCTAGGAGGTTTTGTTTGGCCCATTTTAGATGCAGAAAGGACTTTTATCACCAAGCTACCTGAGAAAGGAGAACCTTATTGGAGGGCCATTTTCACTGTTGGACCAGCAAAAATAGTGTTCCAATCTTCATTTTATTAAACTGAATTCCCCCTCTTGCATTCTATGGTGCTTGTTCTGACCTCTTGAGTTGCAGAACTATATGAAATTTTCATTTTATACTATACTGCCTTAAAACTATGCGTAGAATATGACATTGCCTCTTAATTTTTTTCTCTGAATCAAGTGTGTCATTAGTTCAACCATTCTTCATGTCCCATTAAAATTCCTCCCAGTGTGTTTGTGCTCTTCTAGATATTTTATATTTCAAAATTTATTCTAAAATTAATTGTCTTCGTTATGAAAATGGATCTTAGTTGTGTTCAGGCCACCATTATTTCTGATAATGCTATTGTCAATAGCTCATACAAAAATTTTTATTAATACAAAGAGTCTTTTCCCCTTTAAAGTATATTTTCCTCAAGAGTGTGAATTCAAATTGAGCATATTACTTTTTTTTTATCCCTGCTAAATTTAATATTGCTAGAGTCAAGATAATTTTCTTCCACCTTGATGCCAATTTAACTATTTTGTATTATTCTTTTATTCTAACTAGCTTTCATCTAAAAGTTTGGTAACTAAATACATTTTGTCTAATTTCAAAGATTGAAAGTAGTTTACAGTATGATACAGAAAGATTTTACAGGACAATTCAGAATCAACCAAGATGCTCAGAATGACGGAGAAGGCAATGGCACCCCACTCCAGTACTCTTGCCTGGAAAATCCCATGTACAGAGGAGCCTGGTAGGCTGCAGTGCATGGAGTCGCTGAGAGTTGGACACAACTGAGCAACTTCACTTTCACTTTTCACTTTCCATTGTTCAACCCACTCCAGTGTTCTTGCCTGGAGAATCCCAGGGATGGGGGAGCCTGGTGGGCTCCCATCTATGGGGTTGCACAGCATCAGACACGACAAAGCGACTTAGCAGCAGCAGCTCAGAATGACTGCAGGCTAAAAACACGTATTGATAACTTTCGTTATTTGGTTCTCATGCCTCTGTCTGATAAATAAGAAATTAATGCATTTAATTCCAATTATTAAAAGAGCTTATGGAATTTGTAATCAACTTTGTTCTATAGATATACCTCAGATATTCTTATTTTAAGAAGTCTATATATATTCCCTACTTCCCTAAAATATCAGCAATATAGAATAAGCAACAAGAGGTAAAAATCCTTATGGAGGTACTAAAAATTAACTTCCATGATAGTAATAACATTTATGGTTACCAGCTTTTATTTTCAGTAATAGATTATATTGTGGTTAAAACATTGAATTTAAACTTACAAGTCAAACGTGTTTATTGAGTACCTACTCTATAAAAAGCACTGTAATAGGTATAATTACATCAGTAAGCATGAAAGAGAGCCCTTGCCTCTTCATTAAAGCTTTCAAAAATGTAAAATGGAAAGAGAAATGAGTATAGATATTTTTTAGCAAGGCTAGATGAGAAATATATCCCTCTGCAACTTATATTTGATCTCTCACTAGTATGACAAGGAGAAAACCAAGTAAAAAATATATATGCAATGATTTTTTCAGAAAAAAGACAAAGAAGACATCTTTGAGGAAAAAAAATGTTTTTTTTTGTTTTTTTTTTCCTCACAAAGAGAGGAAATACAAAGGACCTGAGAAACAAGGGTAGTGTAGGGAACCACAGAGGTGGTAGTAAATCAGGTCAGGTAACAGAGCAAGAAGTAGATCATATAAACATTGGTAGGCCTGGTAAGAAGTTAAAAAGGTTTTCTGTTTGCAATGGGGAGTTTAAGATAGGGAAACAACTTAATGTTATTTGAACCTATGAAAGATCATTCTGGCTTCTGTGTAGTATATGATTTGCAGGGTACCAAGAAGTGAGACATGTAGACCTGACAGAAAATTGTACCTGGAGTCTGGACATTGTGGCTTGAAGAAAGTTTGTAGCAAAAGTAATGCGGTTTAGATCTCTTTTGAAATAGATTTGAGAGTACTTTCTAGTGGACTAGATAAGTAAAAAGTCCTAAAGCTGATGAAGGGAATCTGTGATTTCCTGTTTGCTTGTATTGGTTTGGAGGGCATTGGTGATCAGTTAACACAGTAAGGGATAGCTGTGGGTAGTAGAACATTACTGATTGCAACAGACACTTATTAAACTGAACTGACACTGAGATTAATAAATTTGCAGATTCAAACTTTTTTAGATTAGTTATGTGGCTGCAACAGTTTGTATTTATTTTCTCTGCCATCAATGCTTTTCTCTGAACCTCCTCTGCCTGATTTGTAAAATCATCTAATCACTGATATTATATAAAATACAATATTGTATCTGACCAAAGAATTCACTTGACTACAAAAGCAGGAGGCAAGAGCTAATTATCATGAAGTTTGTTTGTATTACATAACTCAGAAGAAACTAGCATTCTATAAATTTGTACCCAATTGTGTCAAAAGAGAAGACCATCTATATTTGGAGTTCCATCCACATAAGTCTCTTTTTTTCATTGATGGAATACACGCTGCAGGAAACAGAATGTTATGGAGGGGTGATGCATGCTGAACCAAATGACTTCACTGAAAATATTTTTCCTGGAAATCACAATTCCTGAGGGAAAATTTCCAATATTCAGACTTAACATGGGACTAAGTTCAAAGTTCAGTCTTACTGAGCTAGAAACTGTGACTATATGCCTGGAAATATGGAACAAATAGTGGAGAAAGGCAATATAGATTCACTACCTCTTGATGATATTAGGATTAGTGAAGTGTTTGTGTTTTCTTCTTTCCCAAGTTCAAAAAAGGTATTTTTATATTAAATAATATTTTTCTCTTAAATATCAATTATGTTTTATAGTATCAGTGATAATTAAATTATAATTTATAAATTACAAAACATTAAGACAGGCTGTGACAGAACTAGAAAAAAAAATCATAGGTTAAACTATTTTTTCAGTTGAGTGCAATAAATATACGACTTTGTATTTTCTCCCTTCTGGAGAGCTACAGAGTATGTCCAATGTTTTTAAATGTATTTGAATTATGCTAGACAGAAACATTTTTATTTGTAAAGATGAGAAGAAGTATGTTTGTTTTTGTTGGAAGTAAATGGTGTGAAGTGTAGTGCTTATATAACATTTTACTTTTCCTTCTTTCTTTCCTTCTTTTTGGTTGTTTCTTTTTGTGCTTTAAAATGCAGCATTTGGGAAATGCCTCACCTCGTTTATCTACATAGGAGGCAAAGTCTATGCAGAAAGAGACAAGTCCAGATAGACACTTACTCAAAAGAAGGAGCATGACTTCTAACCGACATAGTAGACTCTGACACTCAAGTGTTCTTTATCTGGGCTTCAAATTTTTAAAAGTCTCTGGAACTATACAAATTCCAGTTCCAGCAACATCCTGTTTTGGGGACAACATCAGGAGTGTTAAAATTGTCATCTAGAATGGCCTTCATAGTGATGTGTCTGGGTCAGGCTTTAGTATCTATAGCCCTGTACGTAAGAGAAGCAATTTCTTTAAGGAAACATTCCAAAATATATTGGCTATTGTTCTAAGTCTTGTGACAAGCACCCTTCTCAGTAATTATCTGCACTATCAAAATGATCAAAAGCTAATTACTGCTTATTTTAGCCAGATAATATTTCTCTAATTTTTCAGCCAACAACTGTTAAACTGATAAATAAAAATAAAAACAGAATTTAGATTATTAGCATTAGTCATATTGTTAAAAATAATTTCAGTATTCTCTCTGAGGATAAAAATCCAGTTGAAGTGGTTGAAAAATAGAATGAAAGTAAGTACAGGCAAATAGTTTGCTGACAAAGGAAAGAAGCATGCAGTACAAACTATAATGAGATTAAGAAAATGACATTTGGTCTTTAACTATGGGAAAAATGAAGTTAGGCAAAATATCGACACAAGAGAAAGGGAATTGCATTTGTGAAGGTTTTCAATGGTGAAAAAAGACGGTGCAGAACAAAAGTCATGTTTTTTGATTGTAGATTGAGTTGATTGTAGAAAAGCCAATCAGACATTCTTACCACAATTGAGAAAAGACAGAATGTACAGAAACAGGTTTAATAGACTAGTTTAAGTGATGATGAGAAATTAAGTAGCTTTCTTCTTATCTCATAAGAATTTATCAAAGCTGTGGGCTAAAAGGGAAAAGTAAATAAATGTCACAGTTTTTAGAAAAGAAAAGCTGAAAAATATTTTAACTAATAGAAAAATTAATAAATTAGGAAACTGAAGTAAAACTATTTTCCATATTTATTGTGTTAGTCTAAATATATGTACATCTATGTAACATCTGTAAAGTGAAAAATCTCTCAGTCGTGTCCAACTCTTTGTGACCCCATAAACTGCAGCACAGTTGGCTTCGCTGTCCACCACAAACTCCAGGAGCTTGCTCAAACTCATGTCCATCGAGTGGGTGATGCCATCCAACCATCTAATCCTCTGCTGACACTTTCTCCTCCTGCCTTCAATCTTTCTCAGCATCCGGGACGTTTCCAAACTTCTTGATTGCCCCATCATGAACATTAGGTTCTTCTTCCTCGGGGGAAGCTCACTATCAAGGTTATTAGTTATGCCACTAAATTTCCACCACAAAGCCTGGTGGCTACATCCTTTGTTTACTGATACAGCAGACAATATTCTTACTTCACAGTAAGGATGAACATATTGATTGGTACAGTAAGTCATCAGCTCTCTATCAATAAACATCAATGACTATACATTTATGAAGAGATAATTTTTAAATTTACATATTTTTATAAAGTTAAAAATTCTCCAAGCCAGGCTTCAACAGTATGTGAACCATGAACTTCCAGATGTTCATGCTGGATTTAGAAAAGGCAGAGGAACCAGAGATCAAATTACCAACATCTGTTGAATCATCGAAAAAGCAAGAGAGTTCTAGAAAAACATCTACTTCAGCTTTGTTGACTATCCCAAAGCCTTTGACTGTGTGGATCACAACAAACTGTGGAAAATTCTTCAAGAGATGGGATTACCAGAGCACCTGACCTAACCCTGAGAAATCTGTATGCAGGTCAAGAAGCAACAGATAGAACAAGAGATAGAAAACAGACTGGTTCCAAATCGGGAAAAGAGTGCATCAAGGCTGTATATTGTCACCCTGCTTATTTAACTTACATACAGAGTACATCATGCAAAATGCCAGGCTGGATGAAGTACAAGCTGGGAGAAATATTGTTGGGAGAAATATTAATAACTCAGATACACAGATGACACTACCCTTATGGCAGACAGTGAAGAAGAACTAAGGAGCCTCTTGATGAAAGTGAAAGAGGAGAGTGAAAAAGTTGGCTTAAAACTTAACATTCAGAAAGCTAAGGTCATGGCATCTGGCACCATCACTTCATGGCAACTAGATGAGGAAACAATGGGAAACTTTATTTTGGGGGGCTCCAAAATCACTGCAGGTGATGACTGCAGCCATGAAATTAAAAAATGCTTACTCCTTGGAAGAAAAGTTATGACCAACCTAGACAGACTATTAAAAACAGAGACATTAGTTTATCAACAAATGTCTGTCTAGTCAAAGCTAGGGTTTTTCCAGTCGTCATATATGGATGTGAGAGTTGGACTATAATGAAAGCTGAGCACTGAAGAATTGATGCTTTTGAACTGTGGTGGTGGATAAGACTCTTGAGAGTCCCTTTGACTTCAAGGAGATCCAACCAGTCAATTCTAGAGGAAATCATTCCTGAATATTCATTGGAAGTACTGGTGCTGAATCTGAAACTTCTATACTTTGGCCACTTGATGCAAAGAACCAACTCATTGCAACAGACCCTGATGATGGGAAAGATTGAAGGCTGGAGGAGAAGGGGATGACAGAGGATGAAATGGTTGGATGGCATCACCAACGCTATGGACATGAGTTTTAGTAGGCTCCAGGAGTTGGACACGGCCTGGCCGTGCTGCAGTCCATGTGGTCACAAAGAGTTGGACATGACTGAGCAACTGAACTGAACTGATAAGCTTACATTTCCCCAAATGTATAATATACAAATAAAAATATACAACACATTTCTGTTGAATAACAGTGTAAAGGACTGTTCTCTAGTAATATTTTCTTTTGAAATTTATATGTGCATGCTAGTTAGTAGCGTAAGCCAGCAAACTCACACCCCCACTTCCCTAATGATGATGTGAATAGAGAAAAAGACATCTAGTTACACCAGTGCACTGAATGTTGACTAGATAATATGGAATAGTTTCTGAAAGTTGTTGACTGATAGGATAAATAACTTTTACCTTTTCGAAGTTCATTCAGTGTCTTCTTTGAGAAATGAAATAGCATAAAATTGAATAGTATATTCACAACATACAATTGGAGTCTCTTGGCACTTTGAAAGATCTTATTATCTGAAAAATATTTCTAAAAGTTCTCTCCAGTATTTCTTTCAATGAATGTACAAAATGAATTTGAATCATTTCAACTGCAAATACATACAATTTTCTCAGAATCAGAATAGGTAAAAACATTGCCAAAGAACTTTGGCCTTGGTGCACTGAAGATATTTACAATTACATTTATTTTGATTTAAAAATGAAAAAGACATGGTAACATGTACTAAAAATATGAAGTGTAAACACATCCTCATGTAAGCAATAGGTGGGGATTTTGGTCATACACATGGTCTGAATAATGATGCAAGTGTATTTTGAAAAAAAAAAAAGAAAAATAGAAAGTTTTTAATCATCATAAATTAACTAACATAGCAGATGGGGTTAATTAACAAGTATAAAAAGCAATGGAATATCTCAAGATAAAATTTTAAAACTTAAGCTATTTCTACATGATAATCTTAAGATCTCTTAAATAATAGGTGTTAATGGGCAAGAGTACTGGAGTGGATTGCCATTCCCTTCTCCAGGGGATCTTCCTGACCCAGGGATTGGACCAGGGTCTCCGGCATTGTAGACAGATGCTTTACCGTCTGAGCCTCCAGGGAAGTTCAATTAATATAATAAATAATTTACTAATGTTTTATATATGTGTATATATATGGTTTAATATGAGTATCGCTTTTGATTATGTATTTCCTGGAAATAAAAGCTGCGTTATTTTGAGTGAAAAATATGTGTATGTATGTATATATTCATAAACCTCAGTTCAGTTCAGTTTCATCACTCAGTCATGTCCTACTCTTTGTGACTCCATGGGCTGTATGTAGCACAACAGGCCTCCCTGTCCATCACCAATTCCTAGAGTTTACTCAAACTCATCCACTGAGTCAGTGA
The DNA here is from genome assembly GCF_014754425.2 of Oryx dammah. Lineage (NCBI taxonomy): Eukaryota > Metazoa > Chordata > Mammalia > Artiodactyla > Bovidae > Oryx > Oryx dammah. The sequence continues at coordinate 27,119,593 of NW_024070204.1, forward strand.
TGCCATTGAACCATCTCATCCTCTGTGGTCCCTTTCTCCTCCCACCTTCAATCTTTCTCAGCATCAGGGTCTTTTCGCATGAGTCAGTCCTTTGCATCAGGTAGCCAAAGTATTAGAGTTTCAGCTTCAGCATCAGTCCTTCCAGTGAATAATCAGGACTGATCTCCTTTAGGATGGACTGGTTGGCTCTCCTTGCAGTACAAGGGACTCTCAAGTGTTTTTTCCAACACCACCCAAGTGTTTTCTCCAACACCACTGTTCAAAAGCATCAATTCATCAGCACTCAGCTTTCTTTAAAGTCCAACTCTCACATCCATACATGACTACTGGAAAAACCATAGCTTTGACTAGATGGACCTTTGTTGGCAAAGTAATGTCACTGCTTTTTAATATGCTGTCTAGGATGGTCATAACTTTTCTTCCAAGGAGCAAGCGTCTTTAAGTTCATGGCTGCAATCACCATCTGCAGTGATTTCGGAGCCCCCAAAATAAAGTTTGTCACTGTTTCCACTGTTTCCCCATCTATTTTCCATGAAGTGATGGGACCAGATGCCATGATCTTAGTTTTCTGAATGTTGAGTGTTAAGCCAACTTTTTCACTCTCCTCTTTCACTTTCATCAAGAGGCTCTTTAGTTTTCCTTCACTTTCTGAAATAAGGGTAGTGTCATTTGCATATCTGAGGTTATTGGTATTTCTCCTAGCAATCTTCATTCCACCTTGTGTTTAATCTAGCCTAGCATTTCTCATGATGTACTCTGCATATAAGTTAAATAAGCAGGGTAACAATATACAGCCTTGATGTACTCCTTTTCCTATTTGGAACCAGTCTGTTTTTCCATGACCAGTTCTAACTGTTGCCTCCTGACCTACATACAGATTTCTCAGGAGGCAAGTCAGGTGGTCTGGTGTCCTCATCTCTTGAAGAATTTTCCATAGTTTTTTGTGATCCACACTGTCAAAGGCTTTGTGCTAGTCAATAAAATAGAAGTAGATATTTTTCTGGAACTCTCTTGCTTTTTTGGTGATCCAACGGATGTTGGCAATTTGATATCTGCTTCCTCTGCATTTTCAAAATCCAGCTTGACATCTGGAATTTCATGACTCACGTACTGTTGAAGCCTTGCTTGGAGAATCTTGAGCATTAATTTCCTAGCGTGTGAGATGAGTGCAATTTTGCAGTAGTTTGAACTTTCTTTGGCATTGCCTTTCTTAGGGATTGGAATGAAAGTTTACCTTTTCCAGTCTTGTGGCCACTGCTGAGTTTTCCAAGTTTGCTGGCATGTTCAGTGCAGCACTTTCAGAGCATCGTTTTTCAGGATTTGAAATAAGTCGACCGGAATGCCATCACCTGCACTAGCTTTGTTCATAGTGATGATTCCTAAGGCCCATTTGACTTCACATTCCAGGATATCTGGCTCTAGGTAAGTGATCATACCATCATGATTATCTGGGTCATGAAGATCTTTGTTGTATAGTTTATCTGTGTATTCTTCCCACCTCTTCTTAATATCTTCTGCTTCTGTTAGATCCATACCATTTCTGTCCTTTATTGTGCCCATCTTTGCATGAAATGTTCCCTTAATATCTCTAATTTTCTTGAAGAGATATCTCTTCTTTCCCATTCTATTGTTTTCCTCTATGTCTTTGCATTGATCTTAGAGAAAGACTTTCTTATCTCTACTTGTTGTTCTTTGGAACTCTGCATTCAAATGGGTATATCTTTCCTTTTGCTTCTCTTCTTTTCACAGCTATTTGTAAGGCCTCGTCAGACAACCATTTTGCCTTTTTGCAATTCTTTTCCTTGGGGAATTATTGATCCCTGCCTCCTGTGCAATGTCACAAACCTCTGTCCATAGATCTTCAGACCCTCTGTGTATCAGATCTAATCCCTTGAATCTATTTCTCACTTCTGCTGTATAATTGTAAGGGATTTGACTTAGGTCCTACCTGAATGGTGTAGTGGTTTTCCCTACTTTCTTCAATTTAAGTCTGAATTGGGCAATAATGAGTTCATGATCTGAGCCATGGTCAACTCCTGATCGTTTCTTTGATGACTCTGTAGAGCTTCTCCATCTTTGGCTGCAAAAAATATAATCAATCTGATTTCAGTATTGACCATCTGGTGATGTCCATGTGTAGAGTCTTCTATTGTTGGAAGAGAATGTTTGCTATGACCAATGCATTCTCTTGGCAAAACTCTATTAGTCTCTGCCCTGCTTCTTTCTATACTCCAAGGCCAAATTTCCATTAATTACTCCATGTGTTTCTCAACTTCCTCCTTTTGCATTCCAGTCTCCTATAATGGAAAGTACATCATTTGTGGGTGTTAGTCCTAGAAGGTCTTGTAGGTCTTCATAGAACTGTTCAACTTCAGCTTTGTCAGCATTACTGTTATATTGATTGGTTTGCCCTGGAAATGAACAGAGATCATTCTGTTGTTTTTGAGATTGTATCCACGTACTGCATTTTGGACTGTTTTGTTGACTATAGTGTCTACTCCATTTCTTCTAAGGAATTCCTGCCCACAGTAGTAGATATAATGGTCATCTGAGTTAAATTCACCCATTCCAGTCCATTTTAGTTCGCTGATTCCTAAAATGTTGATGTTCACTCTTGCCATCTTCTGTTTGACTCCTTGATTCATTGACCTAACATTCCAGATTCCTATACAATAGTTCTCTTTACAGTACCGGACTTTACTTCTATCACCAGACACATCCACAACTGAGAATTGTTTTTGCTTTGACTCTTTCCCTTCATTGTTTCTGGCATTAATTCTCCACTGATCTCTAGTCTCATATTGGGCACTTACCGACCTGGGGCGTTCATCTTTCCGTGTCCTATCTTTTTACCTTTTCATGCTGTTCATGGGGTTCTCAAGGAAAGAATACTGAAGTGGTTTTCCATTCCCTTTTCAGTGGACCACATTTTGTTAGAATTCTCCACCATGACCCATCTGTCTTGGGTGGCCCTACACAGCATAGCTCATAGTGTCATTGAGTTAGACAAGGCTGTGGTCCATGTGATCAGATTGGTTAGTTTTCTATGATTGTATTTTTCAGTCTTTCTGCCCTCTGATGGAGAAGGATAAGAGGCTTATGGAAGTTTCCTGATGGGAGAGACTGAGTGAGCGGGAAACTGCCTCTTGTTCTGATGGGCAGACCCATGCTCAGTAATCTTTAATCCAATTTTCTGTTGATGCCTGGGGCTGTGTTCCCTCCCTGTTATTCACCAGGGCCAAAATATGGTGGAGTAATGAAGATAATTGCGACCTCCTTCAAAAGGTCCCATGCAGGCACTGCTACCCTCAGTGCCTCCAACCCTGCAGCAGGCCACTGCCAACCCATGCCTCTCCTGGAGTCTTCTAGACACTCACAGGCAAGTCTGAGTCAGTCTCTTGTTAGATCACTGATCCTTTCTCCTGGGACCTGGTGTGCACAAGGTTCTGTTTGTGCCTTCTAAGTGTCTGTTTCCCCAATCCTGCTTAAGTTCTGGCAGCTATGATGGGGTTAATGGTGACCTCCTCCAAGAGGGCTTATGCCATGCCCAAGTCTGCTTCACCCAGAGCCCCTGCCCATGTGGCAGTCCAGTGCTGACCCGTACCTCCACAGGAGACACTCAAACACAGTTCTTTTTCAGTCTCTGTGGGGTCTTTGAGTCCTGGTGTGCACAAGGCTTGTTTAAGCCTACATACATATATTTTTAATTCAATAGTATAATTAAATAAATTGTATTGGTATTATTCAAATCTCTTCAAAACTAATCATGTGTGGTAAGCATTTTTAATCTATTACTAATCTGTTAACAATCTCTGACATGCTTTTAAATTTGGGCATTTATTTCATTATCTTTACATTTCTTATTGGCTTGTTACCCCTTTAATATCACATGTGAGCATTATGTTTTATCTCACATCCTAAAAAAGTAAAAGTAAAAATAAAAGCAGGTTTGCATCTCCCTTTCCTTTATGGAAAATGCCATCCTTTGCCTTTCTCCTAAACCTCAAGATATTGTTCATGTTAGCCATGTTTAAAATATCTCTTCTTATGTTGCTTTAAATGTCCTTTGAACTTCATCATTCTGTCAAAATGCTGCACCACTGTCATTAAGTGCCTGCATTGTCCAACTGTGGCATCCCATACTTTTTAACCTCTACTCTGGAAAACTTGTTTTCCACGTGGCCTTCACACCTCGACACCTTCCTTTCTCTGATTGCTTCTCCTTACACCTTAGACCTCCGTAGACCTCTTTACTGGTCATTAGCAAATATGGTGCTTGTTATTTTATTTTTCATAGTCTGAGTGTTAAATAGTTTTTCTGTATATTTTACCAAGCTTTCTTTTTTCTCTTATTTCCCAGATAGTTTAGTTTATCTGCTTCCTGAAACAGCTATTGGATCTTTTATTAAACTTTATCCCACACCACTCCACATATGAGCTGGTAACTTTATCTTATTTTAGAAAATTAAAAAAAGTATTTATTAGTGAAGTTTACAATCTACCTAAATGATACCACACTGTTAATATTTTTGTTTCTTAGCTTTTGCTTGGCCTTTTCAAGATTTATATATATTTTCATGAAAACATTAAATCAATTTAATACTTTAAAGCAGTTTAATAATGTTCATACTTTGTTACTGAACTAAACTTGAGTGTACTAACCAGATGAGCAGCAAAGTCAATCTACTGACATCAAGCTGTGGTGAACAAAAGTACACTGTTTGTTGCTGAGCATTAAGCAATGGAGTTGGAGACAAACCTCAGATCCAATCCAACTTGGCCTTTGAATTAGAGTCCTTTTTGAAGGGAAGAACAAAAGTAATTGTAGTTTTGGGAATCAGAATATGTCTGGTTGATGATTCTCTGGCTGGATTGTCCATGGCTTGGAGTCTGTTTAGCTCATCTTGCCCTTGAGAAACAACATGGGTTAGTACATTAATGATGAGATAAGAATGAAACTGGCTCAGTCGTGTCTGACTCTGACTCTTTATGACCCCATGGAGTATACAGTCCATGGAATTCTCCAAGCCAGAATACCAGAATGGGTAGCCTTTCCCTTCTCCAAGGAATCTTCCCAACGCAGGGATTGAACCCAAGTCTCCTGCATTGCAGGTGGATTCTTTACCAGCTGAGCCACAAGGGAAGCCCAAGAATACTGGAGTGGGTAGCCTATCCCAAACCCAGAAATCAAACTGGGGTCTCCTGCATTGCAGGTGGATTCTTTACTAACTGAGTATGAGGGAAGCCCAGTGACATAATAGCAATTTTAGTAAACTAATGATGTTACCAACAACAGAAACCTTAGTCATCTGATTATGGTAGATTAGTGTTCACTTAGTGAAGGACTGGGGTCAGAAGGACGTAGAAGGGAATAAAGTTTGGGGTAGAGAGATTAATTATAAATTGATAAGAGAACTTGTCAAGTGACTAAATATTCATTAGAAGGATTGATGCTGAAACTGAAGCTACAATACTTTGGCTACCTGATGCGAAGACCCAACTGATTGGAAAAGACCCCTGATTCTGGGAAAGATTGAAAGCAAGAGGAGAAGCAGACAACGGAGGATGAGATGGTTGGATGGCATCACCGACTCAATGGAAATGACTTTGAGCAAACTCTGGGAGATAGTGAAAGACAGAGAAAAGCCTGGCATGCTGCAATCCAGGGGTCGCAAATATTCAAACACAACTAAATGAATGAGCAACAATAACAAAGCAGGAACTGCAAAGGAGTCAGCCACTCAGGCATTTATTCCCTCAGGTAACCAGTTTCAGTTGACTTTGATCTGGTCATGTGACTCACTTTTGAACAGAATGGAATACAGGTGATTCAGTGTGGTATCTGAGGCTAGATCATAAAGAAGCCTTGCAGTATCTTCCTAAACTTTTTGTTAGGCATGCTTTTTTTCTTTTGATACTACCTCCCAGGACATAAGTACTATGCTTTGACAAACTCAAATTAAATGTAAGGGTCAGAGGCAGGAGCTTCAGTGAACATCCCAAGTGAGGGCCCAGGAAACAGTCAAGTCACTAACAGTCTTGAGACTTAACCACCTTGGCCCAGCCTAGTGGAACTTTAGGATTATTATAGTCTAGATGCCACCTGACTATAATCATGTGAAAAACCTCAGGCATAAACAATCAGCTAATTCCAGTGAAGGAATCACACTCCTTTGCTTCTATTGAATGGCTTCTTGTGAATTGTTAAAACCACTTGCCATGATTCATGGCTCCATTTCAACCCTCCTAAGTAAATAATTCTTTATTAAAATTTGTACAGTAAAAATATTAATATAATTATTATGAGATACAGAATACAGATAACACAAATGACATTTAAATGACATAACTTTTAAATAAAATTTTAAGATTTGGAAATGTGAATGATCATATAAATAAATGCAGAAATTAACCTTTCTGTGTATTTTCTACTGAGCATTGATAATACAGATGATATCATAAGGAGGTATATCTATTACCCTTTTATTGCATTCAAGCCAATGTATTTGAAAAAGTCACTTAGTTTTAACTTGAATTAAAATGCTTTGTATTCATTTTTTACAAAGTGAGCCATAGAATTGAATATAGTAGTAAGTGTTTCTAAATAATGTCTTTAAGCTCATCAAGGTGAACCAAACACAACATATAGAAACAAGGAGCAACATAATTAACTGTAAAAGAATGTCTTTTTAACAATGTAAGCTGAAAAGATTAATTATAACATGTTAATTTTAGTTTGAAGAAATTAATATATCTGGGTTCTAAGTTTATTTGTTTTCACTCAGAAAGAACTTATCTGATAATTTAAGGAGTTTGAATATTTATTTCTATTATTTTTCCTGGGCCCACTGACTCATTTAAAGATTGTTCATAGCCAAATTGCAAATATGTAATACTTGTCTCTTGGTTTATCTGAAAAAGGAAACCTTATTTCCTAGCCAAACTCTTCCTAATTATAACTTTGAGCATTTTGTGGAAGTAGCAGGCATAATCTTCAGAGTCTTCCAAGCCTGTTTACTGACAGGCTTTACTGATGTTTCTAAAGTTCTTTCCTCAGTGGTGTTAATTTTAATTTTTAATCTCAGTAAAAAATGTTTTTCCATTTATTTTAACAAAGACATAATCTCCATAGGCTGGATTAGATAATAATTCCTGTATGCTTTGAAATTGAAGACTATTTTATAATTTTAGTATTACATCTCTGACTTGGAGGAGGTCATTGGAAAAAAATTGGTTTTTAATTTAAGCTTCATGTTCCAGACTTTTTCTCTAGAGATTCTTACTCACAATATCTGAGGTATGACTAATTAGCCAACCACCTGATTCTCATCTGACAGACTTGAAAAATATTATCAAGTTATTGGTTAATTTATTATAACAAAAGCTTATTATGGGGCAGATTGTAGATATTATTGACATTTGATTTGCAAAAATATCAGTTCAAGAAATGAGGAGGAAGGATGGCCCCTCCAACTGTTTATCTCAAATTAACACTTTCTTGAGGTTACTTGTTTTCTTTGCTCAAAAAGCCACTGTTATTTAGTCCACTCTTTAAAGGATTTATGAGATTCCTCAATTTTGTATAACATGTTAAGTCTTGATAAATGTATTTTATCTTGAAGTGCTTTTGAAAAGAAGTATGTGAAAATAAAGTTATTTTTAGAATTCTATATTATATTGTTATTATAGCCCCTCATTTGTAGCATGACACTTTAGTATCTAGCTAGATCTAACAATTTACCTTTAAACCATAAAAATATCAATAGATGGACAATATAAATGTCTGGTCAAAAAAATAGTGTAGATGTGAAAGAACAAATAGTCACATCAGATTAGTTTTTTTTTTTTTTTTTTTCATTATCTCTGCTGATTTTTCTCTCTGCTCTTATTCCTGGTAAACACCTCACCAGGTATTAAAATTTTTAGCTTTTCAATTTAGATTTGGCTTGTCAGAGTTTTTGTATTAGAGAATGATTTATTTAATACATAAAAATCTTAGTTTATGAACGTGACCTCCTACCTTTCTAGTTGAGAAAATAGCAAGTCATTTTTAGAAAACTGGATGGACCTAGTATTATATTCCAGCTTTTTATGATTATCAAGTTCTGCAATTTGGATAGCAAAAAGCCTCTTGATAAAAGTGAAAGAGGAGAATGAAAAAGTTGGCTTAAAGCTCAACATTCAGAAAACTAAGATCATGGCATCTAGTCCTATTCATGGCGAATAGATGGGGAAACAGTGGAAACAGTGGCTGACTATTTTGGGGGGCTCCAAAATCACTGCAGATGGTGATTGCAGCCAAGAAATTAAAAGACACTTACTCCTTAGAAGGAAAGTTATGACCAACCTAGACAGTATGTTAAAAAGCAGAGACATTACTTTGCCAACAAACGTCCATCTAGTCAAGGCTATGGTTTTTCCAGTGGTCATGTATGGATGTGAAAGTTGGACTGTGAAGAAAGCTAAGCACCAAAGAATTGATGCTTTTGAACTGTGGTGTTGGAGAAGACTCTTGAGAGTCCCTTGGATATTCACCTTCTACGGGATATCAAACCAGTCAATCCTAAAGGAAATCAGTTCAGAATAGTCATTGGAAGGACTGATGCTGAAGCTGAAGCTCCAATATTTTGGCCACCTGATGTGCAGAACTGACTCATTTGAAAAGACCCTGATGCTGGGTCTTTTCAAATGAGTCAGGAGGAGAAGGGGAGAACAGATGATGAGATGGTTGGATGGCATCACCGACTCGATGGGCATGAGTTTGTGGAAGCTCCAGGAATTTGTTATGGACAGGAAAGCCTGATGTGCTGCAATCCATGGGGTCACAAAGAGTCAACCATGATTGAGAGACTAAACTGAACTGAAAATGTAGAGTTACCTAATCTAAATTTAGCAGTTTTATACATATCCATATTCAATCATACATATTTTTGAAGAAAATATTGGTCAAATAGGCACTGTATTTTGTTTCATAAATTTCATTAGTAGTTAACTGCTGTTCATTAATGCCTATTATTATTAGAAAGGACAGCTGTATGGAATCACTGCTTTAGCTGGTGATCATAATGAAGAACATCACTAGTTTAATTTTTCTACAAATTCAAAGAACTTAGAAGGAATATTAATGATAAGACCTATCTATGACCATATCACAAAAATTGTGATATGAATAACACTAGTCTTTTGGATTTTTATTAATACTATCTTCTCATTTATGTTCTCCCACTTTTAGTGCCTTTCTTTGGATCTTCACGTTTCATTTTCTAAGTTCTATCTTGTTTTCCCTCTACTCTCCTACCTCTTCTTCATCTGGCAATAAAACCTAGTTTTTAATGTTCCATCAGCGACTTTGTCATCTCCACATAAGTATAACAAATTGATCACAGCTTTTAAATGTTTGAAAATTACAGTTCCATAGCTAAAAATTGGAGATTTGGGGGAATTTAGGAAATTTCATGCCATAGTGCATAGTCTTGGCCCTTTTAACACTACAAGGATTACAATGTTATCACTTTTCTAAAGTTCTAGAAGCTGTTGCTGTTTTCCATAGTCCTGAGTGAAGAAGGAAATATCAGGTACATTGGGACATATGCTAAGATTATCAGGAAACCATATTGTTATTTAGCCAGAAGACTGGTGAGAAGTAAAGTCGGACAACATTTAGATTAGTCTAAGAAACCATGGAATGAGATGAAGTTTCCCGGTGATTGCTTTTTAATAATTTACTCAAATTTCTGATTTTAATTGTATTTGAGATAATTGATTTAGAGTCTTAGAAATTGAAACAATATGCATTAATATACTGAATAATTTACACTAATACCTAAAACTGAAATTATAAACCATTTAAGTAGATACCTGTATACTTATTTTAAAGAAATTAAGTAACTCCAGCCAATAAAAAAGAACTATTTCTCTGTTTGAATTAAATTACTTGTTTAAATTCCTTGACTCAGTTAGTTCTTATGCTATCCACATGTTGCAGAATAGATATATATTTTTCCATATATATATATATATATATAATCTAGGAAGTATTTTTATCAAATGAAGATAAACTAGATTAACAGAAAGAAAATGAGAAACATTTTGCAAATTAACCATTTTTACACTCCAGACTTCCATTTTGTAATAATTTAAGCCAACTTCTGAGTCATCAATATCTGTCTTTTATAAGATGGGGACATCCCACACAACGTCCACAAAAAGTAATTAACATGAAGATAGGGAATAATGGGGCCGAAAAGGATAAAAACTCCTAGAAAGGGGTGAAAAAATAACTTTTAGTTTTACCTATCTCTTCCTCCCTTTGTTTTCTGAAAAGCAAGTGATAGACAAGAAAGTAATGACAAAAAAAGCTATTTCAGAGATTAAAGAGACTTTGTCAAAGTGTTATAGATTTTGTATTTCTCATCATTAAGATCAGAAACTGTGTTTTAATTTCACTTAAATCTGTAGCCTATTTTAATTTAATTGAAAACCTAGACAGAATAGAAAGATATTGCCTCTAAAATCTTTGACCTCCTAGAAACAATGTACAATATAAGAGTTAGCTTTGATGCATAAGAACTAGCTTTTATTGTGATTATGAATAATGTTGCTATGAGCAATTTCATTCAACATTTTATTTAAAAATAAATGTGCCCTACTCACCTTGAAAAGCAGATTAAATTAAAATGAACATTTCTTAATCATTATACATTTAACTAAAACTTTAATTAGATGGGCTCTAATAGTTCAAAACCAATAGGTTTTAGAAATAGTTCTCAAATGTTCAGCTTAGTTTTCTTCAATATAATGATTTATATATGAGTTCAGAAAACTTTCTCTCTTGAAGCATTAAAGTAGACCGACTAGCTTCTAATATAAACAGATTTTTTTTCTTTCTTTAAAATTAAAACAAAGTTTCTGTGAAAAGAAAAATAAATGAAAACTACAATGTTACAATAAGAAGCAAACTAGAAGGGTCAATTAGCATGCTAAAAAGTTTAAGATGTTGTAGATTTTTAAAAAGGAATGTTAATCTGCTTATTTACCAATCAAGATGGCATGTCCACTGAAGAGAACAGATAACAAAAAGAATAACCTTTCTTGACCAAAGAGCTGAAGAAAGCCTTTGAAAGGGTTGCTGATATTTTTATTACAACATAAGATAAGGTTAGTAATGAAATGCATATATATATATATGTGTGTGTGTGTGTGTGTGTGTATATATGTAGCATTTAAGTAAAAATTAAGGACATCCTTTTGTTTTTCACATTAGCTATTCATAAAACTCAATTAAATTTTGAAAATCTGCTAATATGGTTGGAGACCATTACACTTTGAAAATGAAATTTTAATAGGATTAAAATGTTATCTGTAATTAGAAGTCAGAAATTATTTTTTTTAATTGAGATAGAAAAATAATGCTTGTAATATATTCAGCAGTATATTGGTATATAAAACCTATATAGGTGATACCTACCATTAAGGAAAGTGAAATTCTGATTAGGTTAGTTTTTGGTTGGTAAATATCTAGATAAGTGTTAAACATAAATATATGTCTTTATATCTTGTGTATGTGTATGTTAGTCGCTCAGTTGTGTCCGACTCTTTGTGACCCCATAGGCTGTAGCCCACCAGGCTCCTCGTTCAGTGGAATTCTCCAGGCAAGAATACTGAACTGGGTAGCCATTCCCTTCACCAGGAGATCATCCCAACTTAAGGATCCAACCTGGGTTTCCTGCATTGCAGTCAGATTCTTTATCATCTGGGTCATCACATATAAATGATTTCTTAAAAATTAGTACTCCTCTATGTAATTTCTTAATTTATCTGGAGCAAAATAATTATTCAAATATGCTCTTACCTGATAATATATATCTGATAATAAAACAAATGATGCTGCTTATGTTCAGTGATACAGTATAATTTTTGAAATGAGTATACCACAATAAATATTTCTATAATTTGTAAGTCATAAATATTTCTAATAAGTTGCAGGACCTACAAAATTGTGGTGTACCTAGCAACTAAAAATTAAATAAAATTTTATTTTATTTTAAAAACTGGATTGAAAATTATGTCAAGTTCACTATGAATGTATAGAGTAATAGCCAGAAAATATCTAGTGCCATTTTGAGATATATATTTAAAAAATAGAAATTAAAGGCCTAGATATTAATATTCATATATATCCAGTATTAAGCAGTCATTTTCTCAATTATATTTCAAATGCTCAAACTGCCAAGCATACAGAAATGAGATAAAAGTATAATACAACTTAGTTATTATCAGGAAATTTGAAAGGAATTTGATTTGGTGACAGGATTGGAATAGAATACTGTGCACTAGTAGGAACCAAAATTAATGTCTCAGAAGCAATGACATTTAGCAAAAATATGTGGAGAATAAGTTGAAACTTTTAAAACAGAAAGGCATTTAAAATATAGGAGATGTAATGTAGGAATACATTGGTAATTTCTGTTTTAAAATGGTCTTAAATCAATTTAGAAAGTTTATTTCTACATTTTCTTCTTTCACCGGACATAAACTAGAACTTGTTTTATTTTTGTCCTGTGCTATATTAGTCCCTGTTTGATATGTAATGAAATAATCTCATGCATACTTCATGGCTTTTAATATGTATCACTGATAATGTTTAGTTTTTCTATTAGCAAAATGCTTAAAGCTAACACTTTTTTATATTCAAATTCAGAGAATGATTTGAGGATTAATTGTGTGCATATAAGAATAGATCTTTTTCTAATACCATTGGATTTTTCCTTATGATGCTTTTCAATAAGGCTTCCCTGATAACTGGGTAAAGAATTTGCCTTCAATGCAGGAGACCCAGTTTGTATTCCTGGGTCAGGAAGATCCCCTGGAGAAAGGATAGGCTCCCCACTCCAATATTCTTGGGCTTCCCTTGTGGCTCAGCTGGTAAAGAATCCGCCTACAATGTGGGAGACCTGGCTTTGATCCCTGGGTTGGGAAGATTCACTGGAGAAGGAAAAGGCTCCCTACTCCAGTATTCTGACCTAGAGAATTCCATGAGCTTTTCAATATTCAATCATTTAACCATCTGAAGATTTCTTAAAAAGCTTTTTGAACTATTTCAAGCATTGTCTGTAATTACATGATTTTTAAATATTTTTAGCCAATTTTAAGGAGATCAGCCCTGGGATTTCTTTGGAAGGAATGATGCTAAAGCTGAAACTTCAGTACTTTGGCCACCTCATGTGAAGACCTGACTCATTGGAAAAGACTCTGATGCTGAGAGGGATTGGGGGCAGGAGGAGAAGGGGACTACAGAGGATGAGATGGCTGGATGGCATCACTGACTAAATGGACGTGAGTCTGAGTGAACTCCGGGAGTTGGTGATGGACAGGGAGGCCTGGTGTGCTGCGATTCATGGGGTCTCAAAGAGTCAGACACGACTGAGCGAATGAACTGAACTGAACTGAAACAATATCTATTCAACAATAACTGAGTTATGTAAACATTTTAGCATTATCAAGCTTTGATTTTCAAACTCATGGTATAAGACACATTACTTAACTTGATCTTTCTATTAGGTAAAAGCACTTAGAACTTAACATTTTGAATCATTTCTACTTCTTCCTAACAAAGTGAAGTCGCTCAGTCATGTCCGACTCTTTGCGACCCCATGGACTGTAACCTATCAGGCTCCTCCGTCCATGGGATTTTCCAGGCAAGAATGCTGGAGTGGATTGGAACTTATTTTTACTTTCAGTCTCTGGATTTTGCTATAATCCATAATACCACATCATTAAAAATAATGTTGGTAACAAAAGACTATAAACATCAAAAAATATGTTTTTACAACCTTTTAAATCCAAATATAAGACATATGATAAGAAACATCTCAGTATTTGTAAGAAGGTGAGCTTGTTTTTGCTGAACTGTGATTTGTTATATCATTTCCGATTGGCTTCTAAGAAATAATCAAAAGGTCCTATATCCTATAATTCATAGATTCAGTGATTTTTCAAAGGTTTGTGGGTTTGAGTATTCAGAGATCTTGACATTTTGCTAATGCATAAGCACTTTGGAATATCAAGTTATGTCACAAATTTATCCTCCAACTCTACCACAGTTACCTTTAACATAGTATTTAAACTTTAAAAATGAGATAATATACTGATATTACCATTCCTTAATACTGGACCATAAATATTGAACCCAAAGTCAACCCACTGTACTGAACAACATCTATATAAGTTTGAAGCCAAACTGTGCAGGAAAATTTGATACAAACATGACAAACTATAATCTATACTTAGTATGAGTATGCTTTACTAGAAAAATTGCTTTGGATTTTAGTGTTTTTCTACAGATTCCTTGTAAATGCTGCTCATTACAGAGTATATACAATCTTCCAGAATCTGAAAAGTTCTGAAGCTCAAGGCATGTCTGTCTGTAAGGATAAGAGAAGCTATTCTATGCCTATATGAAAATAAAATATTAAATTTACATTGTAAATAGACTTTTGTACTATTATTGTAATGTATGCTTCTATAACAACAGCACTTTACTAATGATAATTTTATCTCTGTCAACATAACATTTCAAACTGCTATAACTAAGCAGTCACCTCTTAGTCATATTATGTATAATTCTGGAGTCCAGATTGCTTCCTATGGATTGGTCAACCCTTAGGTATCTAGGTTACCAGCTGGTTTAATGGAATAAAGTGTATGGTGTAGGAATACTGGTTTCCTAAAGCTTTCCCCAGAAATCTTGCTCATCAAGGTGTCTTGACTTCTAAGGCTGAGAACTACAGGGCCACATTACAGGCTAAGGAAATAGAAATATAGTCTGAGATTGTACAACCACTTCTGAGAAACATGTCCCTATTAACAGGCAAAATTGGCTTTGGAATATGGAATAAAACAGGGCAAAGTCTAACAGAGTTTTGTCAAGAGAATGCACTAGTCATAGCAAACACCCTGTTCCAACAATACAAGAGAAGACTCTACACATGGACATCACCAGATGGTCAACACTGAAATCAGATTGATTATATTCTTTGCAGCCAAAGATGAAGAAGCTCTATACAGGCAGCAAAAACAAGACTGGGAGCTGACTGTGGCTCAGATCATGAACTCCTTATTGCCAAATTCAGACTTAAATTGAAAAAAGTAGGGAAAACCACTAGACCATTCAGGTATGACATAAATCAAATCCCTTATGATTATGCAGTGGAAGTGAGAAATAGATTTAAGGGACTAGATCTGATAGACAGAGTGCCTGATGAACTATGGACGGAAGATCGTGACATTGTACAGGAGACAGGGATCAAGACCATCCCCATAGAAAAGAAATGCAAAAAAGCAAAATGGCTGTCTGGGGAGGCCTTACAAATAGCTGTGAAAAGAAGAGAGGTGAAAAGCAAAGGAGAAAAGGAAAGATATAAGCATCTGAATGCAGAGTTCCAAAGAATAGCAAGAAGAGATAAGAAAGCCTTCTTCAGTAATCAATGTAAAGAAATAGAGGAAAACAACAAAATGGGGAAGACTAGAGATCTCTTCAAGAAAATTAGAGATACCAAGGGAAAATTTCATGCAAAGATAGGCTCAATAAAGGACAGAAATGGTATGGGCCTAACAGAAGCAGAAGATATTAAGAAGAGGTGGCAAGAATACACAGAAGAACTATACAAAAAAGAGCTTCAGAACCAAGATAATCATGATGGTGTGATTACTCACCTAGAGCCAGACATCCTGGAATGTGAAGTCAAGTGGGCCTTAGAAAGCATCACTGCAAACAAAGCTAGTGGAGGTGATGGAATTCCAGTCAAGCTATTTCAAATCCTGAAAGATGATGCTGTGAAAGTGCTGCACTCAATATGCCAGCAAATTTGGAAAACTCAGCAGTGGCCACAGGACTGGAAAAGGTCCGTTTTCAACCAATCCCAAAGAAAGGCAATGCCAAAGAATGCTCAAACTACTGCACAATTGCACTCATCTTACACGTTAGTAAAGTAATGCTCAAAATTCTCCAAGCCAGGCTTCAGCAATACGTGAACCGTGAACTTCCAGATGTTCAAGCTGATTTTAGAAAAGGCAGGAGAACTAGAGATCAAATTGCCAACATCTGCTGGATCATGGAAAAAGCAAGAGAGTTCCAGAAAAACATCTATTTCTGCTTTATTGACCATGCCAAAGCCTTTGACTGTGTGGATCACAATAAACGGTGGAAAATTCTTCAAGGGATGGGAATACCAGACCACCTGACCTGCCTCTTGAGAAACCTATATGCAGCTCAGGAAGCAACAGTTAGAACAACAGACTGGTTCCAAATAGGAAAAGGAGTACACTAAGGCTGTATTTTGTCACCCTGCTTATTTAACTTATATGCAGAAGACATCATGAGAAACGCTGGGCTGGATGAAGCACAAGCTAGAATCAAGATTGCCAGGAGAAATATCAATATCCTCAGATATACAGATGACACCACCCTTATGGCAGAAAGTGAAGGGGAACTAAAAAGCCTCCTGATGAAAGTGAAAGAGGAGAGTGAAAAAGTTGGCTTAAAGCTCAACATTCAGAAAATGAATATCATGGCATCTGGTCCCATCACTTCATGGCAAATAGATGGGGAAACAGTGGAAACAGTGTCAGACTTTATTTTTTTGGGCTCCAGAATCACTGCAGATGGTTATTGCAGCCATGAAATTAAAAGATGCTTACTCCTTGGAAGGAAAGTTATGACCAACCTAGATAGCATATTCAAAAGTAGAGACATTACTTTGGCAACAAAGGTCCGTCTAGTCAAGGCTATGATTTTTCCAGTAGTCATGTATGGATGTGAGAGTTGGACTGTGAAGAAAGCTGAGCACCGAAGAATTGATGCTTTTGAACTGTGGTGTTGGGGAAGACTCTTGAGAGTCACTTGGACTGCAAGGAGGTCCAACAAGTCCATTTTAAAGGATATCAGTCCTGGCTGTTCTTTGGAAGGAATGATGCTAAAGCTGAAACTCCAGTACTTTAGCCACCTCATGAGAAGAGTTGACTCATTGGAAAAGACTCTGATGCAAGGAGGGATTGGGGGCAGGAGGAGAAAGGGACCACGAATGCTGGATGGCATCACCGACACAATGGATGTGAGTTTGAGTGAACTCCGGGAGTTGGTGATGGACAGGGAGGCTTGCTGTGCTGCAATTCATGACATCACAAAGAGTCGTACATGACTGAGCGACTGAACTGAACTGAAGCATAGATTTTTGGTGGATAGAAAATGTCTCTTCCATTGGTTATAGTTATATTATGCATTCAAGTAAATTTTTTCTATTTTCTATTTTAATTCACATCCCGATTGTGTTTCATAAGCTACAAAATTTTTAAATATTCTTTTTTATTATGGTTGTGCATGCTGTGTGAGTTGGTGGTGGTTTAAAGAATGAGAAAAGTAGCATTTTTCTTTCCAGCTTACTTAAAAGAGATAAAAATGACAAGTAAGGTTTCTCTTTGCTCTCTCTATTTCAGTCTCTCTCCCCTCAAATCAAAGACCCTTTGACTACATTTTTAAATTGCTATAGGATCCCACAAAACTTCTTTAGAATGTCACAATTTCAGATTTTAGAGTCCCCTAGGAAACAATATACACTTAGAATTAAACATAGAGTGTGGATAGATGATTAGCATGCTTTTGTCAAAAGGGAGTTTCAGTTATAAGTTAAATAAGTATGAGAGCTGTAATGTACAATATGATGACTGTGGTTAACACTACTCTATGATATATAAGGAAGTTGTTAAGAGAGTAGATCCTGGAAGTTCTCATCACAAGGAGAATTTTCTTTTCTTTTATTGTATCTATATGAGATGATTGTTGTTTGGTCGCTAGTGTTCCAGTCTTTGTGACCCCTTGAACTGCGGCATGCCAGGCTCCCTTGTTCTTCATCATCTCCCAGAGTTCACTCATATTCATGTCCACTGAGTCCGGGATGCCATCCAACCATCTCATCCACTGTCATCCCCTTCTCCTTCTGCCCTCAATCTTCCCAGCATCAATTTTCCAGTGAGTTGGCTCTCTTTGAGTCAGATGGTCAAAGTATCAGAGATTCAATTTTAGCATCAGTCCTCTTTATGAATACTCAGGGTTGATTTCCTTTAGGATTGATGGGTTTGGTCTCCTTGCTGTCCAAAGGACTCTGAAGAATCTTCTCCAACACCACAATTTGAAAGCCTCAATTCTTTGGCACTCAGCCTTCCTTATAGTCACTCTCACATCTATACATGATTACCAGAAAAATCATAGCTTTGACTAGACAGACTTTTGCTGGCAAAGTGATGTCTCTGCTTTTTAATATGCTGTCTAGGTTTATCATAGCTTTTCTTCCAAAGAGCAAATGTCTTTTAATTTCATGGCTGCAGTCACTGCCTGCATTGATTTTGGAGCACCCTCCCCCCACCAAAAAAAAAAAAAAAAACGGTCAATGTTTCCACTGTTTCCCCATCTATTTGCCATGAAGTGATGGGATCAGATGCCATGATCTTCGTTTGTTGAAAGTTGAGTGTTAAGCCAGCTTTTCACTCTCCTTTTTCACCCTTACCAAGAGGTTCTTTAGTTCCTCTTCACTTTGTACCATTAGGGTGGTATCACATTCATATCTGAGGCTGTTTATATTTCTCTTGGCAATCTTGACTTCAGCTTGTGAGTAACCCAGCACAGCATTTCACATGATGTAGTATGCATGGTGTGCTCTGCCTCTCTTTTTTGGCCAGAAGCTAAACAGAAGATTAGCAGCAAGAAAGCAGGGGAAGTCATGAGCAGGATGAAAGAAGAGTGAGAAGGACCAAGCCCATTTAATCACAGTAGGTGTCCAGCCTGAAGCAGGTCCAAGCTGTTCAGAAAGAGAATAATTAATGATTAAGCAAGTCCAGAATTTTGAATGATATCTTGGTTTGGACGTTCTGTTTACTGAATTGGGACTGCTTTGTCATTCATAGTTGCTGGAAGTTTCCTGACTTCTAGTTATGAAAATATCAAACACCAAACCACTTACAAAAAACTTGAAAATCAGACATATATAAATTCACTGAAGACCTACTAAGGCAGGAATAATTCAAGAAAGCAAGATTTTAGAGAGGTGAGAAATATGAGTGAACTGGGCTTTTATAAAATTCTTTCCCTATGAAGCACTAGGGAAACAAAGAGGCCATGAAGAACACAGCAGATTGAAAAGCTGAGAAGATTCCTAGAGTTATTTTGTGTATTGCAGACTTAACATTAATCTTTGAGGTCCATTAAGGAGACCTGATCTAATAAATATCTTAAACTTTAAGCTGGTATACCGAAAAGTTAAAACTCATAGTAAAGAAAAAAATGAAAAATCTTAGACTTGACTAGCTCAATATCTTATCAGAATAAGTTATCCTACCTATCATGAAGACATGTGTAACCAACTATGGAAAATGATCACATACTTCGTTATGTTTAAAATTTTACATATAATATATTGGTCTTTCAATCAAATAGTAGTAAGTATAATATCAAGCAATAACAAATGAGTGAAAGCCAAATGAAACAATAGATAATAAAAACAAATTAATAGAATTGCAAAAATTTTAAATTGACATATATGGTCTTTGGAAGAAAAAAAACAACTGACTGCATATATAAAAAAATGATTATGGTCATTTATATAATGTATATAATATCCCAAAATACAGACACAATTCAAATGTCTGTTAAGAAAAAAAGTATATACATTATATGTGATATTTTCATAAAATTGAACATTTTGCACAGCAATGAAAACAAATATGCTGATTCTCTATAAAGCAACAAAATAAAAATGTGATCATATAGAATTTAGTGAGAAAAGTCATGTACAAAATAGTACCTATAGTGTGATTACACTTATAAATTTTTCTAACAAAAGATGAATGCATAGTCTTCAGTTCAGTTCAGTTCAATTGCTCAGTCAGTCGTATCTGACTCTTTGCTACTCCATGAACTACATCAGGCCAGGCTTCCCTGACCATCACCAACACCCATAAGTTACTCAGGCTCACGTCCATTGAGGAAGAGATGCCATCCAACCATCTCATCCTTTGTCGTCTCCCTTTCCTCCTGCCTTCAATATTTCCCAGCATTAGGGTCTTTTGCAATGAGTCAGTTCGTCACATTAGGAGGCCAAAGTATTGGAGTTTCAGCTTCAGCTTCAGTCCTTCCAATGAACATTCAGGACTGATTTCCTTTAGAATTGAATGGTTGGATTCCATTGCAGTCCAAACAACTCTAATGAGTCTTTCCCAAAAACACAGTTCAAAAGCATCATCTTCGGTACTCAGCTTTCATTATAGTCCAACTCTCACATCTATACATGACAAGTGAAAAAACTGTAGCTTTGACAAGACGGACTTTTGTCGGCAGAGTAAGGTTTTGCCTTTTAACATGCTGTTTAGATTGGTCATAACTTTTCTTCCAAAGAGCAGCGTCTTTTAATTTCATGACTATAGTCACAATCTGCAGTAACTTTGAAGCCCCCAAAATTAAAGTTTGTCACTGTTTCCACTGTTTCCCCATCTATTTGCCATGAAATGATGGGAACCGATGCCTTGATGTTACTTTTCTGAATGTTGAGTTTTAAGCCAACATTTTTACTCTCCTGTATCACTTTCATCAAGAGGCTCCTTAGTTCTTCTTCACTTTTGGCCATTAGGGTGATGTCATCTGCATATCTGAGGTTATTGGCATTTCTCGTGGCAATCTTGATTCCAGCTTGTGCTTCTTCCAGTCCAGCATTTATCATGGTGTAATCTGCATATAAGTTAAATAAGCAGGGTGACAATATAGAGAATTGACACACTCCTTTCCCGATTTGGAAACAGTCTGTTGTTCCACACCCCGTTCTAACAGTTGCCTCCTGACCTGCATACAGATTTCTCAGGAGGCAGGTCAGGTGGTCTGGTATTCCCAACTCTTTCAGAATTTTCCACAATTTGTTCTGTTTCACACAGTCAAAGTCTTTGGCATTGCCAATAAAGTGCAAGCAGATGTTTTCCTGGGACTCTCTTGCTTTTTCGATGATTCAACAGATGTTGGCAATTTGATATCCGGTCCCTCTGTCTTTTCTAAATCCAGTTTGAACATTGGGAAGTTCACAGTTCATGCACTGTTGAAGCCTGTCTTGGAGAATTTTGAGCATTACTTTACTAGCATGTGAGATGAGTGCAATTGTGCGGTAATTGGAGCATTCTTTGGCATTGCTTTTCTTTGGGATTGGAATGAAAACTGACATTTTCCAGTCCTGTGGCCTCTGCTGAGTTTTCTAAATTTGCTGGCATATTGAGTGCAGCACTTTCACAGCATCATCTTTTAGGATTGTAGCTCAACTGGAATTCCATCACTTCCACTTGCTTTGTTTTTAGTGATGTTTTCTAAGGCCCACTTGACTTCACATTCCAGGTTGTCTGGCTCTAAGTGAGTGATCACACTATCGTGATTATCTGAGTTTTGAAGATCTTTTTTGTACAGTTCTTCTGTGTATTCTTGCCACCTCTTCCTAATATCTTCTGCTTCTGTTAGGTCCATACCATTTCTGTCCTTTATCAAGCCCATTTTTCCATGAAACGCTCCCTTCGTAGCTCTAATTTTCTTGAGGAGATCTCTAGTCTTTCCCATTCTATTGTTTTCTCTAGTTCTTTGCATTGATCCCTTAGGAAGGCTTTCTTACCTCT
Source organism: Oryx dammah (assembly GCF_014754425.2). NCBI lineage: Eukaryota > Metazoa > Chordata > Mammalia > Artiodactyla > Bovidae > Oryx > Oryx dammah. The sequence goes on from NW_024070204.1 coordinate 27,141,286, forward strand.
CCTTGCTATTCTTTAGAACTCTGCATTCAAATGGGTATATATTTCCCTTTCTCCTTTGCCTTCTCTTCTCTTCTTTTAACAGCTGTTTGTAAGGCCTCCTCAGACAACCATTTTGCCTTTTTGCATTTCTTTTTCTTGGGAATGGTCTTGATCACTGCCTCCTGTATAATGTCACGAACCTCCGTCCATAGATCTTCAGGCACTTTGTCTATCAGATCTAATACCTTAAATCTATTTGTCACTTCCACTGTAAGGGATTTGATTCAGATCATACCTAATTGATCAGTTCTGGGTGTTCATTGGAAGGACTGATGCTGAAGCTGAAACTCCAATACTTTGGCCACTGCATGTGAAGAGTTAACTCATTAGAAAAGACCCTGATGCTGGGAGGGATTGGAGGCAGGAGGAGAAGGGGGCTACAGAGAATGAGATGGCTGGATGGCATCACCGACTCGATGCACATGAGTTTGGGTGAACTCTGGGAGTTGGTGATGGACAGGGAGGCCTGGCGTACTGTGATTCATGGAGTCGCAAACAGTCTGACATGACTGAGCGACTGAACTGAACTGAATCAGGTCTAGTGGTTTTCCCTTCTTTCTTCAATTTAAGTCTGAATTTGGCAATAAGGAGTTCATTATTTGAGCCACAGTCAGCTCCCGGTCTTGTTTTTACTGACTGTATAGAGTTTCTTCTTTGGCTGCAAAGAATATAATCAAACTGCTTTTGATATTGACCATCTGATGATGTCCATGTGTAGAATCTTCTCTTGTGTTGTTGGAAGAGAGTGTTTGCTATGACCAATGCGTTCTCTTGATTAAATGCTTTTGCCCTGCTTCATTCTGCATTCCACGGCCAATTTTTGGCTCATTATTCCAGGTATTTTTTGACTTCCTACTTTTGCATTCCAGTCCCCTATAATGAAAAGGACATCTTTTTTTGGGTATTAGTTCCAGAAGGTCTTGTAAGTCTTCATAGGGCCATTCAACTTCAGCTTCTTCAACATTACTGGTAGGGGAATAGACTTGGATTACTGTGATATTGAATGGTTTGACTTGGAAACGAACAAAGGTCATTCTGTCATTTCTGAGATTGCATCCAAGCACTGCATTTCAGACTCTTTTGTTGACTATGATGGCTACTCCATTTCTTCCAAGGCATTCTTGCCCACAATAGTAGATATAATGGTCATCTGAGTTAAATTTACCCATTCCAGTACATTTTAGTTCTCTAATTCCTAAAATATCAATATTCACTCTTGCCAACTCCTGTTTGATCACTTCCAATTTGCCTTGATTCATGGACTTAACATTTCAGGTTCCTATGCAATATTGCTCTTTACAGCATCGGACTTTACGTCCATCACTAGTCACATCCACAACTAGGTGTTATTTTTGCTTTGGCTCCATCTCTTCATTCATTCTGGCATTATTTCTCCACTGATCTCCAGTAACATATTAGGCACCTACCTACCTGGGCAGTTCATCTTTCAGTGTCCTACGTTTTTTCCTTTTCATACTTTCATGGTGTTCTCAGGGCAAGAATACTGGGCCATGCTCAGTAAATCTTTAATCCAATTTTCCCTTGATGGGTGGGATTGTTCCCTCACTGTTGTTTGACCTGAGACCAAACTGTGTGGAGGTAATGAAAATAATAGCAACCTCCTTCAAAAGATCTGATGCATTCTCTATCACATTCAGTGCCCCCGACCCTGCAGCAGGCCACCGCCAACCCACACCTTCACCAGAGACTCCTGGACACTCACAGGCAAGTCTGGGTCAGTCTCTTGTGGGGCCACTGCTGCTTTCTCCTCAGTCCTGCATAGTCTTAAAGATTAATATGATGATTGCAGTGATTGAAATGGTACCGTCTCAATATAAAAATATATCTCCACTTCCTAATCCTTGCATCTGTGAATGCAACTTCAATTTGAAAACTTATCTTTAAAATGTAATATAATTAAGGATCTCAAGATGAGATCATCCTCAATAATCCATATGGTCCTAAATTCAAAGACAACCATCCATATAAGAGACACACTGAGAAGAAATACAAGGACAAAGTCATGTGAAGATGAAGGCAGAAATTGGAGTTATGCAGTCACAGGTAAAGGAACGCCTGGGGGCACCAAGCTGGAAGAGGCAAGGAATAATCCCTCCTAGACTTCTGAAGTATTACAGCCCTGAGAACATTTTGATTTCAGATTTTTGACCTAAAAATGTCTTCCCACTTATGATGACTCTTTTCACACATATGTGTGATAAACTTTTTTTATTACTGTGCTTTTTAAAGGTTATTTCACAACAACAAAATTTTCTTAGGTAATAGAGAGGAAAGCAACTGGGTTAGATGACAGAAGCTCATTATCCCCTTTAACATTTATCTGCATTTTAAACAGAAGTGGCTATAGCACATAGGAGTATATTACAGACAATTCTAAAATTAATACAGTCTTATATATGGAGTAAATTAAAATTAGAATAACAGAACAGATGAAATATGTTTTTCTTTTTTCTGACATCTAATATGTTTAATATGCTTAAATCTCCAGAACCAGTTTGTAATAGCTATTTTTAGCAAGGTTTCCATATAAAAAGATGAGGGGAAAGTGTTCTCAATAAGTTAGTCCCTCAATAAAAATCCCCAAGCTGAGGTATCTAGTGTTGATAAGTTAATAGATTATAGTTCTATCTTCTGATTATGTTAACACAAATTTTATTTGAAAAATCAGGGCCAGAACTGAAATTTTGTCATAAGAGACACACGCCTAGATAATTCTAAAAATAGCATCAATCCCCTTGTGGTACCGGAATTCCTTATTTCAATATAAACAAGAATAAACAGTTTTAAATTTGTAGTATAATATTTTCTTTTTATGACTGCAGAAACTAATGTTGATAAGAATATGAACAGGCATTCTTAGGAAGGAGAACTCCCCCCAAAATAAACAAATGTACTAATGATCAGGGAAAATTTCAAATAAAAACAATGAGATTTCCCTTTACATCAAGGTAAACTAAATAAAACAATTAGAAAACTGAATGATGTCAATTGGTGGGGAATTGTGTGTCTATTGCCAACAAAGGTCCGTCTAGTCAAAGCTATGGTTTTTCCAGTAGTCATGTATGGATGTGAGAGTTGGACCATAAAGAAAGCTGAGCACTGAATAATTGATGCTTTTGAACTGGGGTGTTAGAGAAGACTCTTGAGTCGCTTGGGCTGCAAGGAGAACCAACCAGCCAGTTCTAAAGGAAATCAGTTCTGAATATCCATTTGGAGGGACTGATGCTGAAACTGAAGCTCCAATTCTTTGGCCACATGATGTGAAGAACTGAGTCATTTGAAAAGGCCCTGATGCTGGGAAAGATTGAAGGCCCGAGGAGAAGGGGACTACAGAGGATGAGATGGTTGGATGGCATCACTGACTTGATGGACATGGGTTTGAGCAAACTCGGGGAGCTGGTGATGGACAGGGAATCCAGGCATGCTGCAGTCCATGGGGGAGAGTTGGAAATGACTCAGCAACCGAACTGAACTGAATCAGAGAATACACATATACAAAAAAGCAATAAACAATGTCAAGAGAAAACATAGCAAAAATATGAACTTTAAACTCATTAGAATAAGTACTTATGGGAGTTAATGAGGTAATAAATGAGAAAGGAGAAGACAGGTAAAATAAAATGCAGAGATGAGAGAAGGGCCTCCTATGGACCATAGTTAATAGTGTGCCCAGAGCTACCAGTTATGATTATGATCATCAACACTCCACATCTAAGGTTAAAGAAAGATTTAACTGTCCAGTCAGTAAGAGAATCCTTAAGTATCCTTCAGAATCGGGTGAAGAAAACTGGTAGACCAAGAAGCATCTGGGAACAGGTGACCTCCACCCTGGGAAAGAAAAAAAATAGACTACATGTAGAATATTCATGAGTTTGAGGCCATATGAAACCCATATATGAGGGGCTTGATGTTTCTTTCATAGCATCTTTAACTTTGTTTCTCCAATATGTGTCATGAAATTCTACACTTCTTTTGCATCATTTGATTTTTATGGCTAACATGTGACAGATTGCAACATCATGATGATGACAGTAACTTTTATATGAATCATGAATGTATATCTATTTTATTCTTCACTATGAGGAAAAGTCCTCTGAATTAACATGCTTTTTTTTAGATATCTGAAGGCATTTTTAGAACAGGAAATATTTGTGCTTTATAGAGAAAGAAATGATTTTATTGAAGGACCTTTTCTCCTCATTATGTGCCTGTCTAAACTAAGACTTCAAGCTCCTCAAGAACACAGATCTTTTCCCATTTATTACAGCAGTTTTAATTCTTGTCACTGTTGTAGTTTATATTCTATACTATCAATTTTTTTTATTTATTAGGTAAATTATTTAATTCAGAAAGTATTAGTAGTTATGGCATTAGATATTTGAATTAAATTTAATAGTATGTCTTACAATGTAATAGTTGCTCCATAAACAAGTAATTCTAATCCTAGGTATACACCCAAGATAAATGAAAATATACATCCACAGAAAAGCATGTACATAAATGTTTATACAAGCATTATTTATAACAGCCAAGTTATAGACATAAGGCATGTGTCCATCAACTAATGAATGGATAAACAATATGTGATATAGCTACAATCAATGGAATATTATTCAGTCATAAAAGAAAACATAATTTTGATATTGGTGCAATAAGGATAAAACTTGACAACATTGTGTCAAATGAAAGGAACCAGACATAAGATGTCACATATTATATAATACCGTTTATGTGAAATGTCCACACTAGACAAAACTGTAGAGACAGAAAGTAGGTTTATGTTTGTCAGGGGCTTAAGGGGACAAATGGAAATTATTGGGAGTGACTTAAAATGGGTAAGACTTTTTAATGGTTCATACCTATTTTTTCTGTGGTAAGCAAAATAATTTAGAATTAGACAGTGATGATGAAGGTATAACCCTGTGAATATAATTCTTGTTGTTGTTTAGTCGCTGAGTCATATCTGACACTTTTGGGACTAGAAAACAATTAATTACTGCTTACAAAAGATAAACTTCATTGTATATGAAGTATATTTCAATAAAATTTATTTTTAACAGTTAATTTTATATGCACTCTTTTGAAATTTCCTTAAAATTATTTTATTTCTTTCCTATTTCACCAATCAGTACATAATATTTTTGCATATAATAAATTATGTGTTTAAAAATATGTGAATAAAGTATCTCCAGCAGAGGAAATTTGTTATAAAAGACCTTTTTCTAAGACCTTTGTGTATACTTTTCAGTGAAGACTATTATTTTTATACCTCTGTGAACCCTTAATATTTCTTCTTCCCCTTCCAGTCTCCATGATCATCACTGGTCACTGATCTTCATCATCATCATTAGCTATGATGTCGGCTACAGTGTTTAGCCATTGCAATTTTTTTTTTAATTGAAGTATAGTTGCGTGACAATGTTGTGTTAATTTCTGTTGTATAGCAAAGTGACTCAGTTATACACATGCATATTCTTTTTTATATTCTTTTCCATTATGATTTATCCTAGGAGATTGGATATAGTTCCCTGTGCTATAGAGTTGAACCTTGTTTCTATCCATTCTAAATGTAATATTTTGCATCTACTAACCCCAAACTCCCAGTCCATACCTCCTCGTTGGCAACCACAAGTCTGGTCTATTCTCTATGTTTATGAGTCTGTTTCTGTTTGGAAGATAGGTTCATTTTTTGCCATGTTTCAGATTTGAAATGTAAGTAATATAGTATTTGTCTTTCTCTTTCTGACTTATTTCACTTGGTATGGTACTCTGTATTTGAATTCATGTTGCTGCAAATGACATTATTTCATTCTTTTTATGTCTGAAGAATATTCCATTGTACCACGTCTCCTTTATCCACTCATCTGTTGATGGACATTTAGGGTGTTTTCATGTCTTGGCTATTGTGAATAGTGCTGTTATGAACATAGGGGTGCATGTATCTTTTAAAATTATAGTTTTGTCTTGATATACACCCAGTAGTGGGATTGCTGGATCATATGAGCCATGGGAATTTTCAAATTTGTTCCAGACAAACTTTACTTGGTTTAGGTTGTCCTATTATTTGAACATTTTAAATTAGAAAACAAAGCTTTGACTGTTTAAGTAAGTCACCCACGATCAGCTAGATAATAGAGAAGCCAACAATTAACTCTAGGTAAATGTGATACCAAGAAAATAATTCTGGCAATATTTAATTTAAAAGTTTATCCTTTTTATTTAAATGCATTTTTATTTTTCAGAAGCATAATATGAGCTATCTAGCTAGGTTATCTTCTGCTCCTTGATTAGTCAATATATTTTCAGAAACCATTATCAGTAAAAAAATTCTATTCTTTTTACAAATATTGGATTGCTTAAACAGCATGTCTTCAACAACTAAACCAATTTAAAACCGCAAATCCAATATAACTTAAAATTATAGGCAAGTGTCTCTGAGTTACAGAAAAAAGTGATGACTATTCTTTCTGGTTTTAATCAGCAGTGTCAGTGACTGTTAAAAATGCAACTGCTAATTCAGTAAAAACTTATCACAGATACCTTGCATGTAGCAAACAAGAGAAAAAGCAATTAAAGATTACTAAAAATAGTTTTCAGGAGATTTCTCTAATTCACTTCAGGAGAAAAAGAAATGTACTTAATACTGGTTTTGTCTTATTTTAGAAACAATTTATTATAGAGGGAAGAGTTTTTTTAAAAAGTCAAGGAAGTATGTGATTTCCTCACAAATAAGTCAATTTTTCCTAAGTTCTTTTGGAATGTAGGATAATTTTTTTGTTCAATGTAATATCCAATAATGACATTTCTAAAATATGAAATATAGACATATGAGTGCCCTAATTACTGAATTTGGTGACTTTCTTGGCAGTGAAAAAAGAAAGCAATATTGTCTTCTCAACTCAGAAGAATTTTGCATGAATGTACAGCAAGCTGGGCAATGTGGAGAGCTGCTATAACTCAAATTTTAAAAATAATTAAATGTTTATATGTGCTCAGTTGCAATATCACCTGTACATGACTAAGCATTTTGGCTTCCTATTTAAAAATCATATATGCAGTTCAGTTCAGTTCAATTCAGTCACACAGTCATGTCCGACTCTTTGCGACCCCATGAGCTGCAGCACGCCAGGCCTCCCTGTCCAACACCAACTCCTGGAGCCCACCCAAACTCATGTCGTTTGAGTGAGTGATGCCATCCAACCATCTCATCCTCTGTTTTCCTCGTCTTCTCCTGCCTTCAATCTTTCCCAGCATCTGGGTCTTTTCAAAAGAGTCAGCTCTTCACATCAGGTGGTCAAAGTATTGGAATTTCACTTCAGCATCAGTCCTTCCAATGAACAGCCAGGACTTATCTCCTTTAGGATGGACTGGTAGGATCTCCTTGCAGCCCAAGGGACTCTCAAGAGTCTTCTCCAACACCACAGTTCAAAAGCATTGATTCTTTGGGGCTCAGCTTTCTTTATGGTCCAACTTTCACATCCATACATGACTACTGGAAAGACCATAGACTTAACTAGATGGACCTTTGTTGGCAAAGTAATTTCTCTGCTTTTTAATATGCTGTCTAGGTTGGTCATAACTTTCCTTCCAAGGAGTAAGTGTCTTTTAATTTCATGACTACAGTCACCAAATGCAGTGAATTTGGAGCCCCCAAAAAATAAAGTCTGACACTGTTTCCACTGTTTCCCCAACTATTTCCCATGAAGTGATGGGACTAGATGCCATGATCTTAATTTTCTGAATGTTGAGCTTTAAGCCAACTTTTTCACTCTCCTCTTTCACTTCATCAAGAGGCTCTTTAGTTCTTCACTTTGTGCCATAAGGGTGATGTCGTCTGCATATCTGAGGTTATTGATATTTCTTCTGGCAATCTTGATTCCAGCTTGTGCTTCTTCCAGCCCAGTGTTTCTCATGATGTACTCTGCATATAAGTTAAATAAGCAGGGTGACAATATACAGCCTTGGCGTACTCCTTTATCTATTGGGAACCAGTCTGTTGTTCCATGCCCAGTTCTAAATGTTGCTTCCTGACCTGCATACAGGTTTTTCAAGAGGCAGGTCAGGTGGTCTGGTATTCCCATCTCTTTCAGAATTTTCCACAGTTTATTGTGATCCACACAGTCAAAGGCTTTGGCATAGTCAATAAAGCAGAAATAGATGTTTTTCTGGAACTCTTTTGCTTTTTCCATGATCCAGCGGATATTGGGAATTTGATCTCTGGTTGCTCTCCTTTTCTAAAACTAGCTTGAACATCTGGAAGTTCATGGTTCATGTACTGTTGAAACGTGGCTTGGAGAATTTTGACCATTACTTTACTAGCATATGAGATGAGTGCAATTGTGCAGTAGTTTGAGCATTTTTTGGCATTACCTTTCTTTGGATTGGAATGAAAACTGACCTTTTCCAGTCCTGTGGCCACTGTTTAGTTTTCCAAATGTGCTGGCATATTGATAGCAGCACTTTATTTTTTTTTAATTTATTATTTTTCTAATTTTACTTTACAATAGTGTATTGGTTTTGTCATACATTGACATGAATCCGCCACGGGTGTACATGAGTTCCCAATCCTGAACCCCCCCTCCCACCTCCCTCCCAATATCATCTCTCTGGGTCATCCCCATGCACCAGCCCCAAGCATCCTGTATCCTGTATCGAACCTAGACTGGCGATTCATTTCTTACATGAAAGTATACATGTTTTAAATGTCATTCTTCCAAATCATCCCACCCTCTCCCTCTCCCACAGAGTTCAAAAGTCTGTTCTATACATCTGTGTCTCTTTTGCTGCCTCGCATACAAGGTTATCATTACCATCATTCTAAATTCCATATATGTGTTAGTATACTGTATTGGTGTTTTTCTTTCTGGCTTACTTCACTCTGTATAATCGGCTCCAGTTTCATCCACCTCATTAGAACTGATTCAAATGTATTCTTTTTAATGGCTGAGTAATACTCCATTGTGTATATGTACCACAGCTTTCTTATCTATTTGATAGCAGCACTTTAATAGTGTCATCATTTTGCATTTGAAATAGCTCAATTGGAATTCCATCACCTCCACTAGCTTTGTTTGTAGTGATGCTTCCTAAGGCCCACTTGACTTCACACTCCAGGTTGTCTGGGTCTAGGTGAGCCTATAGGTTTAGGCCTTTACCTCATTCAACACAAGCGATTAGAGTGATTTATTTCAAAATGTAACATATCAAACTGCATCCCCAGCTCCAAACATCCCATGACTTCCTGTTTCATAGAAAACCAAATCAATTTATTTTAGGAGGAGAAGGGGATGACAGAGGATGAGATAGCTGAATGGCATCACTGACTCGATGGACAAGAGTTTGGGTGAACTCCTGGGGGTGGTGATGGACAGGGAGGCCTAGCATGCTGCAGTTCATGGGGTCGCAAAGAGTCAGACATGACTGAGCAACTAAACTGAACTGAACTGAAGATTCCCTGTAGGCTCTGACCCATAGTAGCCTCGGTTTTCAATTTTTATTCTTATGCCACTATTTTCTCTCTTGCTCACTAGCAGCCAATTGTTCAGGGCCCTATGCCTTTCCCAGTATCACCAGGTATGTTCCAACCGTATGGACTTCACTATTACTAGCCCATGTGCTTAGAAAGCACTTTCCTCAAAGACCTACCTAATTTGATCCCTTTCTAAGACTTTGTAGAAATGTTGCCTTCTCAGTGAAGCCATCTCTTTTATACTCTTTAAAACTGAATGTCCATTTTTAGACTATAGACTCCCCACTCTTCCCACCTGCTTCTTTTTGTTTTGTAATAATTTTAACTAAGGCTGCTGCTGCTGCTGCTGCTAAGTTGCTTCAGTCGTGTCTGACTCTGTGCAACCCCATAGACAGCAGCCCACCAGGCTTCACCATCCCTGGGATTCTCCAGGCAAGAACACTGGAGTGGGTTGCCATTTCCTTCTCCAATGTATGAAAGTGAAAAGTGAAAGTGAAGTCTCTCAGTTGTGCCTGACTCTTAGCGACCCCATGGACTGCAGCCTACCAGGCTCCTTTGTCCATGGGATTTTCCAGGCAAGAGTACTGGCATGGGTTGCCATTGTCTTCTCCATTAACTAAGGCATTTATATCTGAATAGTGTGTCTGGTTCTAAAAGAATAGAAGTTGCAAGAAGGCAAGAATTTTTTTTCCTATTTTGTTTTGTGCTACATTTCTATCTCCGAGAATATTATATAATTTTAAATTGAGCTCAAAAAGTGTTTGTCAAATAAAAATATAAAAACAGTTAACATTTGCATAGTTTTTAATATATGCACAACGTCAGGGGCGGCGACCAAGGGCACCAGGCTGCTACGGTGCAGGAGCGGCAGAGAGGAGCTATCTCATGCCCAAGGTCAGGGGCGGCAGCCGAGAGGAGCTACACCACATCCAAGGAGCAGCGGCTGTGTGGTTGCAGAAGGGCCGAGAGAAGGTACTACACTGACAAGGTCAGGAGGGGCGGCTGTGAGGAGATACCCCTCATCCAAGGTAAGGAGCAGTGGCTGTGCTTTGCTGGAGCAGCTATGAAGAGATAACCCATGTCCAAGGTAAGAGAAAAGTAAGCCACAATGTGTTGCCAGAGGGCATAAGAGGACAGACACTGTAACTATAATCACTGAAAAATATCCAATTTGATCACACGGACCACAGCCTTGTCTAACTCAATGAAACTAAGCCATGCCGTGTGGGGCCACCCAAGACGGGCAGGTCTTGGTGGAGAGGTATGACAGAATGTGGTCCACTGGAGAAGGGAATGGCAAACCACTTCAGTATTCTTGCCTTGAGAAACCCATGAACAGTAGGAAAAGACAAAATGATAAGATAATGAAAGAGGAACTCCCCAGGTCAGTAGGTGCCCAATATGCTACTAGAGATCAGTGGAGAAATAACTCCAGAAAGAATGAATGGATGGAGCCAATGCAAAAACAATACCCAGCTGTGGATGTGACTGGTAAAGGGCAATATTGCATAGGAACCTGGAATGCCAGGTCCATGAATCAAGGCAAATAGGAAGTGGTCAAATAGTAGATGGCAAGAGTGAACACCTACATTCTAGGAATCAGCAAACTAAAATGGACTGGAATGGGTGAATTTAACTCAGATGACCATCATATCTACTACTGTGGGCAGGAATCCCTTAGAAGAAATGGAGTAGCCATCATAGTCAACAAAAGAGTCCAAAATGCAGTACTTGGATGCAATCTCAAAAATGACTGAATGATCTCTGTTCGTTTCGAAGGCAAACCAGTCAGTATCACAGTAATCCAAGCATGTGGTCCAAGTAGTAACGCTGAAGAAGCTGAAGTTGAACGGTTCTATGAAGATCTACAAGACCTTTTAGAACTAACACCCAAAAAAGATGTCCTTTTCATTATAGGGGACTGGAATGCAAAAGTAGGAAGTCAAGAAACAGCTGGAGTAACAGGCAAATTTGGCCTTAGAGTATGGAATGAAGCAGGGCAAAGGCTAATATAGTTTTGCCAGGAGAACCAGAACACTGGTCATAGCAAACACACTGTTCTAACAACACAAGAGAAGACTCTACACATGGACATCACCAGATGGTCAACAGCAAAATCAGATTGATTATATTCTTTGCAGCCAAAGATGGAGAGGCTCTATACAGTTAGCAAAATCAAGACCGGGAGTGGACTGTGTCTCAGATAATGAACTCCTTATTGCCAAACTCAGACGTAAATTGAAGAAAATAGGGAAAACCACTAGACCATTCAGGTATGACCTAAATCAAATCCCCTTATGATTATACAGTGGAAGTGAGAAATAGATTTAAGGGACTAGATATGATAGACAGAGTGCCTGATGAACTATGGATGGAGGTTTGTGACATTGTACAAGAGACAGCAATTAAGACCATTCCCATGGAAAATAAATGCAAAAAAAAAAAAAAAAAACTGGCTGTCTGAGGAGTCCTTACAAATAGTTGTAAAAACAAGAGAAGTGAAAAAAACAAAGGAGAAAGGGAAAGACATTCCCATTTGAATACAGAGCTCCAAAGAATACCAAGGAGACATAAGAAAGCCTTCCTCAGTGATCAGTGCAAAGAAATAGAGGAAAACAATAGAATGGGAAAGACTAAAGATCTCTTCAAGAAAATTAGAGATATCAAGGGAACATTTCATGCAAAGATGGGCTCGATAAAGGACAGAAATGGTATGGACCTAACAGAAGCAGAAGATACTAAGAAGAGGTGGCAAGAATACACAGAAGAACTGTACAAAAAAAACAGTTTCATGACCCAGATAATCTCGATGGTGTGATCACTCACCTAGAGCCAGACATCCTGGAAGGTGAGGCCAAATGGGCCTTAGAAAGCATCACTATGAACAAAGCTAGTGGAGGTGATGAAATTCCAGTTGAGCTATTTCAAATCCTGAAAGATGATGCTGTGAAAGTGCTGCACTCAATATGCCAGCAAGTTTGGAAAACTCAGCAGGCCACAGGACTGGAAAAGGTCAGTTTTCATTCCAATCCCAAAGAAAGGCAATGCAAAAGAATGCTCAAACTACCGCACAATTGCACTCATCTCACACGCTAGTAAAGTAATGCTCAAAATTCTTCAAGTCACGCTTCAGCAATACGTGAACCGTGAACTTCCAGATGTTCAAGCTGATTTTAGAAAAGGCAGAGGAACCAGAGATCAAAATGCCAACATCTGCTGGATCATCGAAAAAGCAAGAGAGTTCCAGAAAAACATCTATTTCTGCTTTATTGACTATGCCAAAGCCTTTGACTATGTGGATGACAATAAACTGTGGAAAATTCTTAAAGAGATAGGCATACCAGACCACCTGACCTGCCTCTTGAGAAACTTATATGCAGGTCAGGAAGCAACAGTTAGAACTGGACATGGAACAACAGACTGCTTCCAAATAGGAAAAGGAGTATGTCAAGGCTGTATATTGTCACCCTGTTTATTTAACTTATTTGCAGAGTACATCATGAGAAATGTTGGGCTTGGAAGAAGCACAAGCTGGAATCAAGATTGTCGGGAGAAATAGCAATAACCTCAGATATGCAAATGACACCACCTTTATGGCAGAAAGTGAAGAGGAACTAAAGAGCCTCTTAATGAAAGTGAAAGAGGAGAGTGAAAAAGTTGGCATCCGGTCCCATCACTTCATGTGAAATAGATGGGGAAACAGTGGAAACCGTGGCTGACTTTCTTTTTTTAGACTCCAAAGTCAGTGCATTTGGTGACTGTAGCCATGAAATTAAAAGATGCTTACTCCTTGAAAGGAAGGTTATGACCATCATAGATAGCATATTAAAAAGCAGTGGCATTACTTTGCCTACAAAGGTCCATTTAGTCAAGGCTATGGTTTTTCCAGTGGTCATGTATGGATGTGAGAGTTGGACTGTGAAGAAAGCTGAGCGCCAAAGAATTGATGCTTTTGAACTGTGGTGTTGGAGAAGACTGTTGAGAGTCCCTTGGACTGCAAGGAGATCCAACCAGTCCATCCTAAAGGAGATCAGTCCTGGGTGTTCATTGGAAGAACTGATGTTAAAGCTGAAACTCCAATACTTTGGCCACCTGATGTGAAGAGTTGACTCACTGGAAAAGACCCTGATGCTGGAGTGATTAGGGGCAGGAGGAGAAGGGGATGACAGAGGATGAGATGGCTGCATGTCATCATCAACTTTATGGACATGAGTTTGGGTGAACCCCAGGAGTTGGTGATGGACAAGAGGCCTGTGTGCTGTGATTCATGGGGTCACAAAGAGTCGGACACAACTGAGCTCCTGAACTGAACTGAACTGAACTATTATCTTGTTATAAGTACTTCATGTATATTAGCTTATTTAAAATTAATGAATGTATTTTAAACCAGTGAATCAATGGATAAATATATTTTGCATTTTAAGCTTTTTCTGATTATATGTTCTGAGTATCTGAAGTCATCTATTATCCTTTGTGTTATAAATATAAATGAGACCTGGTTTCATGAATGCATATATATATCATTTTAACCATTAGTCCTGACACAAGTACTTTGCTACAACAGTTGGTGGGAATGTTTTATTTCAGCATAAAAATGTATTTCAATGTAAATGAATTGAATGAATAATTGCAACACATTTTCTTCTTCTTTGATAACACAGATTACAAGAATAAACATAGTTTACTTTATTGTTACATGTTCATCATGATGCTTACCAGAAATACATAAAAATGAAGCAGTCACTATACAGACCATCAAAGGTCATCTTGAACGAGGGAATTGGTGAGAGTTGTAATCCATGTTCTTGCCTGGAGAATCCCAGGGACGGCGGAGCCTGGTGGGCTGCCGTTTATGAGGTCGCACAGAGTCAGACATGGCTGAAGCGACTTAGCAGCAGCAGAAGTAATTCATCTTAAAGTTTATGGCAGATCATGCCACAGACTATTAACACTTATAAGTCATTGCCAGAGTAAGTAATGTGGCCATATCTGACCTCAGGTGGTTGGGAAAGTGTCATCCCGTCATGTGCCCAAGGCGACAAGAATCAGACTACTTGTTGATCGGTGTTTATGCTACCTACAAAGTATATTTTCAAAATTGAGTGGACTAACCTATTTATATTTAAAAAAATGAAGTCAGAACCATATCATTATTTTTACATTATTTTTTTCTGATTAGTAACATTTATTGAGAAATGAGATTTTTATCACATTTCTCTACATTAATTAAATATATTGTTTTTTTCTAAATAAGAGTATTTAAGAAACAAACCACTGCATTAATAGTAAATATATTTTAAAGATTATATCTTACTGTTTTTAAGGTAATAAGAAATAAGTACAAGGGCTGGAAGGATTTGTTTAAGAAAGGATCTTTTATATTAGCTGGGTAAATGTTAGATATGAAATATCATATAGAACAAATCAAAATGTACACTGAGGATAGTCCAATTGTGTCATATTTATTGAATTTTGGTATCAAGTTTTACAATATTAGTTCATAGAGTTTATGAAGTTACCATTATTAAATACTTTTGCTTAAATATTTTAAAATATTATACTTGGTTTTAAGTTTTACATGATATCAGAAATAATAATAATTGTTTTCAGGAGTGTTGCTTTTATGAATTATAATTATAAGAAAGGCAAGAGAAGTTATTATGTTTCTATAGAAAACATCCTCTTATATGTAGTTGAAGTAATATTACAGATGTTCAATTTGACATATTTTGATGTACTATAGTAGAGTATATATATATATATTTTTCTGCTGTGATTTCTCTTTATATATTACAAATACCATCATGTTGATTAATTAGTAATTTTAAGGAGAAAAATATATGGCATTTGATGAAAACCTACTTAAACAAATCATTGGTCTATACCTTGAAGTCATATATAAAGATGTTTTATTAGTCATTTTTAAAAATAATGAAAAAACTGTGAGAATATATGGAAAAATCTCTTACAAAATGTTTTCCAATCAATCTAGGAATAATATAGGAATGATAATTTAATCTGGTAAGTCACAACATATTTGCATATTTACTGTGATTATTTTAGCTTCTTTTTTAACAAATCCATTTTATTTTCTTTTGTTTGAGAAAGTAGTGTATGCTAAGTGTTCATGAATTTTTGATCCAACAAATTTAATTTTGTGTAAAAATATAACTCAATGTGTTTATCTGTTTAATATGTACTCTGCAGTCTTTTTATGCAAAAATAGAAAAATGAAAGAAATAGGCCTTGTTTTATGAAGCATCGAGGATGATGAATAAAGAAATATCAATAATTTATGATATAAACTGTATGCCATGCTAAAGAGAAACACAAAGCACTACACCAGAATAGGCTGAATGTGAGATGTTGAAACAGGCACTCCTGCCTTAGACTGTTAGGGATCAGGGAATGACAGAGAAGCGACTGATGAAATGAGGTCTAAGGAATTGTAGGAGAACATTGTAAGAGGAGAAAAGTATGTACAGATCAGTAAGTTATGAGAAAGCATTATTTTAATTTCTAGGGTAAAGAGCTGAACCAATTCAGATAAGGCAGGGTAGGGAATCGTTACCTGAAGATCCCGTTGTTGCATGAATATTAGTCAACTTTAGTGGCACCTGCTCAACTCAAATGGATTCTCCTAACTCTGAGGACTGTCTCTCTGGGGTACATATCTAGGTTCTCCAATAGCTGGGTTTATACAGTGTGTCACTGGTCCCTGACTTATTTGAGGAAACTGGAAGGCTTCCCAGGTGATACTAATGGTTAAAGAACCCACCTGCCAAGGCAGGAGATGTAAGAGACTTGGGTTCAATCCCTGGGTTGGGACAACCTCTTGGAGGGCATGGCAACTCACTCCAGTATTCTTGCCTGGAGAATCCCATGGACAGAGAAGTCTTGTAGTTTGAAGTGACTTAGCACACATGAGATGTTTAGCATATCCAAACTAAGATGTGCACATTTTCTCACTACTAGAAATCTGAAGTAGAAAAATATGTCAATCTCTAAGATCTTTCTTCCTGCTTATATTAATTCAGAAGGGAAAAAGAAATCTGCACTATGAAAAAGCATATAATGGTAAATAAAGAAAGGAAAAAAAGATGATCAGCATTGAAGACTTTTGGGTACCTAGTCACTATCTCTTCCTCAGCTCCAGTGCATATTGGGCTGCTTTGTCTTAGATAGTTTATGTAACCTAAAAGTTGTAACAAAGCACATAATCCACCCCCTCTCCACACACACACACAAATACACAAAGCTGTGGGAAATTTTGAGATCTGTGCATAAATTAAGGAAAAGTCTTACTTTCTCTCAAGAATGAATATTCAGGTCTGGAGAAAGTAGTATTCATTATTTTCAATTACATCTACAAATTAATAGAGTTAAGCACTCTGTATTCAGCCACCATGAAAGATTTATGATTTTTCCCCAAGAGTTAATTTTATTTAATTCAAAGATCTGACCTCTCTTAATTTATTCCCTGCTTTTCATTTTCTGAAACATTAATTTAAAAAGTTAAACCACATTTAAAATATTGAGAGATAAAATAAATTACATGTGTAAGATAAAGTAGAAGGAAAAAATAAAATGTAACAGCCCAAAAATGTGGATTTTTCAGCAGTACTCAATATCAGAATTTAGAAAAGAATGACCTGATTTTAAAAAAAAATGATATATAGGAAAAGTAATGTAATCTATATACATATCTCCAGTAGTTTTAAATTTGATACAACTTAGGTAATTATAAAACACAATAAAAAGTAACCATACACTATGATGTCTGTATTATATATCTTGAACTAAAAACCCTGGATATAAACCAAAAGAAACAAACAAACAGAATAAAAACTCAAAATTCAAAACAGTGACAGAAAATAATGAAACTCTCCCTGGAATTAAACTTTTTTTTTAAGTACTTATGTCACAATTTTAATATATTTCAGTATCTTACATGGTCAATTTTCCAAGTAAATCCTTTGTGTCATTAATGTTATTATTGTACAAAATAAAGCAATAGCATTTGTTTCCTCTACCTGGGATTTATGGATACTAATTCATCAGTCCAATATTCTCCTTTCTACAAAATAATTCATTAACCCAAGGTGTTCAGGGCTAAATCAGTTTCTCTTAGGTTAGAAACCATAAGTCATTGGAGTTCAGTTTTCTATTTTAGATAAGAATTATGAATTTCACTTTTAGCCATAGTGAAATTCTTTCCATTATTCAAATATGCTACATGTCCCTCACTATAAGACCTTCCATGGAGATCTCCCAGCTTCGCTTTAGAAAAAGCCTTACTCTCTACTCATCAATGATGCATTTGTGTCCTAGAGATTTTGTGTATCATTTCTTTATGTCTTTTTCTAACTCAGCTTCCTTGGATGACCCCATCCAGTTACCTAGCTATACAACTGTATGATGATAAAGTCAATGCTATAGTCAGCTCTCTTACAAAATGGTTCAAATGGTCACAGAAATGTTTCCCAGGTATCTCAAATTGAACATGTTCACACCCCAGATTATCATGTTTCCTCAGAAATCTATTTTTCTCTTTGTTTTTCTTATCCTGATTTGTTAGGGCTTCCCTGGTGCCTCAGACAGTAAAGAATCTGCCTGCAATGCAGCAAACCTGGGTTCAACCCTGGGTTGGGAAGATACCCTGGAGAAGGGAATGGCAACTCACTCCAATATTCTTGCCTGGTGAATTCCATAGACAAAGGAGTCTGGCAGGCTACAGTCCATGGTATCACAGAGTTGGACACGACTGAATGACTAACACTTTCATTTTCATACTGACTTATATCACAGCAAACATTAACATCTTTAAATTGTCCCTCTGTATTTTCCCATTCACTTCCAACCAGTTATCAAGCTCTACTAATTTGTTTTCTTCTCTCTTAAATATGTCCACTTCTTTTCATTTCTACCATCTATGCCTTCTATTACCATGTTTAACTATATAACCATTTCTAAAATAAGCAACATTTCAAATAAGTGACTTTTCAGAGATATAAATTCCTAAAAGATGTAAATTTAAGAAATATTATAAAATTAATTTAAAAGATATAATAATATTTTAAACTAATAATCCTGTTAGCAGAAAAGTAAATTCACAAATGCTCTATCTTGAAAATCTTTAATAGAGGAAAAAAAAGTAAAATATATTCCAGTCACTTGCAAAGGAAAAGAAAACAAGGCATTTTTTGTACAAATATGTTGTAAATATTAACTTCATTGAGACCAACGTGGGTATTATAAGAAGAAAATACTGATAAAAAGTAGAACCAATGGAATAAGAGAGAAACGTGATAATAAACAAAAAGGGAAGGGCTTAGTATTCATTCATCTGCTTAATGGCTTTACTTACTTTCCTTGAAGTGAAGAAATTTATTCTCTACAAATTTAATGCTTTGTTGAGGCAATTAGAAACAATTTTTAAAAATCCACACTAAGAGATATTTAAGCACCTTTTGCATCCTCCTCTAACCAGATAATAATGTTAATTCCCTTCTGGTAATATCTACATCTAACATATATGGAATCTTGTCTTTTCCTAGATGACATAGTCTTTTAATTCAACATGTTAACTTTTTGACTTAATATAGTTTCAGTTCAATTCATTTCAGTTGCTCAGTCATGTCCGACTCTTTGCAACCCCATCGACTGCAGTGCTCCAGGCTTACCAGTCCATCAATTCTTGGAGCCTACTGAAACTCATGTCCATCGCATCAGTGATGCCATCCAGCAATCTCATCCTTTGCCGTCCCCTTCTCCTCCCACCTTCAATCTTTCTCAGCATCACAGTCTTTTCAAATGAGTCAGTTCTTTGCATCATGTGGTCAAAGTATTGAAGTTTCAGCTTCAGCATCAGTCCTTCCAGTGAATATTCGGGACCGGTTTCCTTTAGGATGGACTGATTGGATCTCCTTGAAATCAAAGGGACTCTCAAGACTCTTCTCTAACACCACAGTTCAAAACCATCAATTCTTCAGCACTTAGCTTTCCTTATAGTCCAATCCTCATATCCATACATGACTATTGGAAAAACTATAGTTTGACTAGATGGACATTTGTTGGCAAAATAATGCCTCTGCTTTTTAATATGCTTTCTAGGTTGGTCATAGCTTTTCTTCCAAGGAGCCAGTGTCTTTTCATTTCATGGTTGCAGTCACCATCTGCAGTGATTTTGGAACCCCACAAAATAAAGTTTCTTACTGTTTCCATTGTATCCATTGTTTATTTGCCATGAAGTGATGGGACCAGATGTCATTATCTTAGTTTTCTGAATGTTCAGTTTTAAACCAGCTTTTTCACCCTCCTCTTTCACTTTCACCAAGAGGCGCTTTAGTTCTTATTTGCTGCCATAAGGGTAGTGTCATGTACATATCTGAGTCTATTGATATTTCTCAGAGCAATCTTGATTCCAGCTTGTGCTTCATCCAGTCCAGCATTTCTCATTATATTCTCTGCATAGAAGTAATATAAGCAGGGTGACAATATACAGCCTTGATGTACTCCTTTCCCAAATTGGAAATCTGTTGTTTCATATCCAGTTCTAACTGTTGCTTTTTGACCTGCATACAGATTTCTCAGGAGGCAGGTAAGGAGGTCTGGTATTCCCATCTCTTTCAGAATTTTCCAGTTCGTTGTGTTCCACACAGTCAAAGTCTTAGGCATAGTCAATAAAGCAAAAGTAGATGTTTTTCTGAAACTCTCTTGTTTTTCTGATGATCCAACATATGTTGGCAATTTGATATCTGATTCCTTTGCCTTTTCTAAATCCAGCTTGAACATCTGGAAGTTCATGGTTCACATATTGTTGAAGCCTGGCTTGGAGAATTTTGAGCATTACTCTGCTATTGTGTGAGATAAGTGCAATTGTGTGGTAGTTTGAACATTCTTTTTTCATTGTCCTTCTTTGGGATTGGAATGAAAACTGACCTTTTCCAGTCCTGTGGTCACTGCCAAGTTTTCTAAATTTGCTGGCATATTGAGTGCAGCAATTTCACAGCATCATCTCTTAGGATTTGAAATAGCTCAACTGGAATTCCACCACCTCCAACTAGCTTTGTTTGTAGTGATGCTTCTGATGGCCCACTTGAGTTTGCATTCTAGGTTGTGTGGCTCTAGAGGAGCAATTACACCTCATGGTTATCTGTGTCATGAAGATCTTTTTTGTACACTTCTTCTGTGTATTCTTGCCACCTCTTCTTAATATCTTCTGCTTCTGTTAGGTCCATACTATTTCTGTCCTTTATTGTGCCCATCTTTGCATGAAAAGTTCCCTTGGTATCTCTCATTTTCTTGAAGAGATCTCTAGTTTTTCCCATTCTGTTGTTTTCCGCTAGTTCTTTGCATTGATCCCTGAGGAAGGCTTTCTTATCTCTCCTTGCTATTCTTTGTAACTCTGCATTCAGATGGGTCTATCTTTCCTTTTCTCCTTTGCCTGTAGCTTCTTTTCTTTTAACAGCTATTTGTAAGGCCTCGTTAGACAACCATTTTTCCATTTTGCAGTTCTTTTTCTTGGCGATGGTCTTGATCACTGCCTCCTGTACAATGTCATGAACCTCCATCCATAGTTCTTCAGGCACTCTGTCAACCAGATCCAATTCCTTGAATCTACTTGTAACTTCCACTGTATAGTCGTAAGGGATTTGATTTAGGTCATACCTGAATGGTCTAGTGGTTTTCCCTATTTTCTTCAATTTAAATCTGAATTTGGCAATGAGTTCATGATCTGAGCCATAGTCAGCTCCTAGTATAGTATAGTATAGTATAGTATAGTATAGTATAGTATAGTATAGTATAGTATAGTATAGTATAGTATAGTATAGCATAGTATAGTATAGTAAATATAGCATAGCATAGTATGGTATAGTATGCTGACTGTATAGAGGTTCTCCATCTTTGGCTTCAAGGAATATAATCAACCTGATTTCAGTATTGACCATCTGATGATGTCCGTGTACAGAGTCTTCTCTTTTGTTGTTGGAAGAGGGTGTTTGTTATGAGCAATGCGTTCTCTTAGTTAAACTCTGTTGCCTTTGACCTGCTTCGTTTTGTACTCCAAGGCCAAATTTGCCTGTTACTCCAGGTATTTCTTGACTTCTTACTTGTGAATTCCAGTCCCCTGTAATGAAAAGGACATTTTTTTTTTTTTTTTGGCGTTAGATGCACTCAGTGCCCCTGACCCTGCAGCAGGCCACTACCAACCCATGCTTCTGCCAGAGACTCCTGGACAGTCACAGGCAAATCTGGGTCAGTCTCTTGAGTGTTCACTGCTCCTTTCTGGGTCCTGGGACACACAATTTTTGTGTGTGTGTGTGCCCTCTAAGTCTGTTTCTCTAGTCCTTTGGGAGTTCTGATGGCTCTTGGTGGGGTTAATGTGACCTCCTCCAAGAGAGCTTGTGCCACATCCAGGTCTGCTGCACCCAAAGCCCCAGGTGTATTCCCTGCGGCAGGCCACTGCTGACCCGTACTTCCATAGGAAACTCTCAAACACAGCTCTGGCTCAGTCTCTGTGGGATCTCTGGGTCCTGGTGTGCACAAGGTTTGTTTGAGCTCTCCAAGCATCTCTTGAGTGTATGCAGTTTAATTCTAAATGCAGTTTTGCCCCTACCATCTTGCTGGGGCTTCTCCTTTGCTCTTGGGTGTGGGGTATCTATTTTTGGTGGGATCCAATATTCTCCTGTTGATGGAGAATTGTCTACAAGATGACAGAGTAGAAGGACACTTGCTCATTTTCTCCTGTAATAACTCCAGAATACTACTCACTGCTGAACAACCATTGACAGGAGAATGTGTACATATCTATATCTATATCTATGTGTGTGTGTATATATATGTGTGTGTATATATATATATATATATATATATATCTTTTCTGATTATTTCCCCTTATTTTTTAACTGGAATAAGTTGATTCACAATGCTGTGTTAGTTTCAGATGTACAAGTGAGTCAGTTATACGTATACATATAGCCACCTTTTTTTTTTTTTTTAAGATTCTTTCTCCAAATATGTCATAACAGAGTATTGAGTAGAGTTCTTGTTGGGTATCTATTTTATATATAGTACTGTGTATATGTTAATCCCTAAAACCTTCTAATTCATCCCTCCCCACCCTTTCCCCTTTGGTAACCATAAGTTTGTTTTCAATGTCTATGAGCTTATTTTTGTTTTGTAAATAAACTCATTTATACATTGTTTTAGATTCCATATTTAAACTTTATCACCACATGATATCATTCTTTATCACCTCTTCTTTTCCAATCAGTTCAGTTCAGTTCAGTTGTTCATTCATGTCCAACTCCTTGCAACCACAGGGACTGCAGCACACCAGGCTTCCCTGTCCATCACCAACACTCGGAGCATACTCAAACTCATGTCCATTGAGTTGGCGACGCCATCCAACCATCTCATCCTCTGTCATCCCCTTCTCCTCCCACCTTCAATCTTTCCCATTCATCTATTGATAAATATTTAAGTTGCTTTTGTGTCTCAGCCATTGTAAATAGTGCTACTATGAACATTGGGTTGCATGTATCTTTTTTAATTAGCATTTTCTCCAGATAAATGACCTAGAGTATGACTGTTGGATCATATGATAGCTCTACTTTTAGTGATTTTCCCTTGCTGCTTTTACTATTTTCTTTAATTTTTGTTATTTTGATTGCAATGTGTCTTGGTATATTCCTCTGTGGGTCAATCCTGAATGGGATTTTGTGCTTTTTGGACTTGGGTGACTGTTTCCCTTCCCAGCTTAAGGAAATTTTCGAATATTATCTCTTCAGATATTTTATTAGCCCCTTTCTCTATGTCTTCTCCTTCTGTGACCCTTATAATATGAATCTTAGTGTGTTGATGTTGTCCCAGAGATCTCTTAAACTGTCCACAATTTTTTTTTAATCTTTTTTTCTTTCTGTTCAGTGGCAATGATTCCCACTACTCTGTCTTCCAGCACACTGATCTGTTATTTTGTCTCACTTAGTCTATTATCGATTCCTTCTAGTATATTTTTCATCAAATTCAAGTTATTGTATTCTTGAATTCTGTTTGTTCTTTTTATTTTCTAAGTATTTCTTAAAAACTTCTAATTTCTCATGCCTTGTATCTATTTTCCTCCTGAATTCTCAGTTCATCTTTATAATCATTACTCTAAACTATTTCTTGGGTAGATTGCCTATCCCCACATCACTTAATTCTTCTTCTCAGGTTTTATCTTGTTCCTTCATGTGAAACATATTCCTATGTCACCTCATTTATTCCAAATTTCTATTTATATTTTTACGTATGTTGTAGGTAAGTTACATTTCTTGACCTTGTACAAGTGATATCCTCAATAGAAGATATCCTAAGTGACCCTGCAGTGTATTCCCCTCTCATCACCTAAGGACCACCTGCCAAGTGGTCCCAGGGTAGTGTCTGGCCTGCGTTTGTGAACTTGGTCTTCAGGTCGAAGGACCATAGTTTTCTTCCTTCTAGTGTCTGACCCCAGAGAAGGCTATGGCACCCCACTCCAGTACTCTTGCCTGGAAAATCCCATGGACGGACGAGCATGGTAGGCTGCAGTCCATAGGGTCGTGAAGAGTCGGACACAACTGAGCGACTCCAGTTTCAATTTTCACTTTCATGCATTGGAGAAGGAGATGGCCACCCACTCCAGTGTTCTTGCCTGGAGAATCTCAGGGATGGGGGAGCCTGGTAGGCTGCCATCTATGGGGTCACATAGAGTTGGACACGACTGAAGTGACCGGGCAGCAGCAGCAGCAGTGTCTGACCCCTATGGGTGAAGCTGGTCTAGAGGCTTCTGCTGGCTATCTGATGGGAGTGGCCAGTGCTTACCCTTGCTCATTAGAGCTAAGTTGTATATCTCTGGGCAGTAGGTCCATCTCTAGGGTAATGTATAGAGGTGCTGTGAGCTCAGGAAATCTTTAGGCAGCCTTGCAGCTTTTGGGTGGGGCTGTTGTTGTTAAGTCACTAAGTCATGTCCAACTCTTTGTCCCTGCCCAGTTTGTTGTTTAGCCTGAGGTCTCCCAGCACTGAAATCCCTGGTGACTCAGATGGTAAAGAATCTGCCCACAATTCAGGAGACTCAATTTCAAAACTTGGGTCAGAAAGATCCCCTGATGAAGCGAACAGCAACCGACTCCAGTGTTCTTACTTGTAGAATCCCATGGGGAGAGAAGCCTGGTGGGCTACAGTCCATGGGATCACAAAAAGTTGAACATGACTAAGCATCTAACACAACAAACTCTTAGCACTGGCGCCTACTGGCTATTAGATGGGGCCAAGTGTTTGTGCCAAGATGTCAGCTTCCCGGAGAGCTCCCTCATATGTCTAACACCAGTGTCTTAGCTCTCTCATATGTCTAACACCAGTGTCTTTGTCCCTAGAGTGAGCCACAGTTGTCCCCACCTCCTCAGAAGACTTTCCAAGACCATAGCAGGTAGCCCAGGATTCCATGAAATTACCGCTTTTGCTCTTGGTCCCTGTACACATGAGATTTTGTGTGAGCCTTTAGTAGTGAAGTCTCTATTTCCTGCAATTCTGTGGAGTTCCTGCAATCCCATGAGGCTCCTGAAATCAAACTCCACTGGCCTTCAAAGCCAAATGCTCTAGGTGTTCTTCTTCCCAGTGCTGGACCCCTGAGCCACGGGGCCTGATGTGGGGCTTGGAATTTTCAGTCCTGTCTGAGAACCTCTGTAATGTAATTATTCTCAGTTTGTGTGTTTCCCACTTAAAGGATATGGAATTTGGTTTCATCTATCTGCCCTTCCTACCCATGTTGTTGTGGTTCCTTCTTTATGTCTTTATTTGTAGAGGATCTTTTCTGGTAGGTTCCAGTCTTTTTTACCAATGGTTGTTCTGCAGATAGTTGTGATTTTAATATGCGTGTGAGAGGAGGGGAGCTTAGAGTTTATCTACTCCACTATCTTGGCCACTCTCAGGATTAGGAATACATTACTAATACAGGGTACAATATGGGTCAATTTAAAAATAATTATGTTGGATACAAGAAGCTGGGCAAAAAACAGTACATGCTGTAAGTTTCTAAGTATATGAATTTCAAAATTCTAAGGGTATACAAATGGGAAAGATTAAAAGAGGATACTAGGAAATAGCAGAGCATGGTAGTTATGCTGATTGTCATCATTGTAGTTATAGTTTTGCAAGTATATACCTATATGATCAAAGTGAACAAAAAATAGATCAACTCTATTATATGTTAATTCTATTTCAACAAATATGGTAAAATAAAAGTGTCTGTACTGCCAATATTGAGCTTTTATTAATAAATGGTGATTATTTTTAGGACGTTTTATAATTAAATGCTATGATTTCACCAGTTCTTTGTAAGAACTATTTGTTTTACCATGTTGTAGTTTTTATTTTCTATTGGAGGACAGTGAACATTGAAATGTAAATATCCATGTTTATAAAATACAAATACATTTCAGAGAGATATATATAAACATATGGCTCACTTATTCTTTAATAACAGAATCAACAAATATCTTTTTTATCAAGTAGAGAAAAATTAAAGGCTTATTTCAATTGAAGATTATGACTAATCATGTGGAAATAATATGGTTTAGAAAGCTGTTAAAGCAGGAAGAAAAATAGGGCAAAGTGGGAGGAGAAAAAGTTATGATTGTAATAGTAAAAAATGAATGAAAAGTAAGAGCTAGATTTGCAAATGCAAATACAAATACATGCATATATGCAAACATAATTATATACAGCCTCATAAAAGAAATATACAGAATCTGACAGATGCACAATGCCTCATCAATGTATACAAATAAGAAAATAATAGAAAGATGTTTGAACCTTCCTTTGGTACCCATTAGGATTTTAGAGCTAAACATTTTTAAAGCCAGGTTTTGTTATCACAACTGCAGGCATGCGGATTATAACTGCAATTATTTTCCCCATGAGCCACAAATATTTTCTTCTCCTTATGTCTCTATTGTTTGGCAAACAGCAAGTTTGCATTTAACTTAAATTTTAGGAGATTTAATATCTAATCGCCAGACAGAGAAAAAGATTATGTTTTAAACCATTAAAATTTTCAGCTTTTTTGCTATATAGCACTGCTTTGAGTCCCATTTTTCAGTTTTGTACAGAAATATATATATATATATATATAATTTTAATCAGTGGTAAAGTAAGAAGATACTTAAAGTTTACTTTGTTCAGTTTGGATCATTGGGGTATTTTTGTGTTTGCATATCTGTGTTGTTCCATTTTTAAAAAATTGTTTATGTATTTTAGTGAGGTGTAATGAGGTTGTGATTATATCTCGGATCTACTGTGCCCTAACTCTCTTCTGTACTTGCAGATATCCAGGGATTCATTCCCTTTTCTTTGCTCTTACTGTTTCTTTCTCAGAATTAATATACAGAACTTTTCTAGTTTATCCTCATGCAACCATATCAAGTCAGAATTTTTTACTTTGTTTATTTACCAATCTGCATTTTAAATAGAAGATGGGAAAATTTGCACAGATGATTTGAGACACTCTTTAAAAATATTATATTTAAAGGTTTTCTGTGGGAGAAAGATGTTACAATACTGCTTCCTCTGTTGTGCAAGTCCTCTCTTAACCTATTGATATAAAAAGTAATACAGTTTTACATGTAAACTGAGTGTCATTTCCTCTATGAAATATGATTTGACATCAAGCCCAGATTTTAAAAAAAATATACTATTTCTTTGTGCTTTTATTTTTATCACATATTACAGAGACACGTGTCCCTGACCCATTATATCAAAACTCTTTCAGAGCAAGACTTCTCATATGATACTTAAATCACATGAGGCATGGAAAACATTTTGATGAAAAAATCTGTGAACGAATAAAATTCTCTGTTAAAATTCCCTCAGTTAAAATTCTCTCTATTTTTTCATAAAGAATGTACCACTTTTGTTCACATCGTTGCATTTTGCCTAAAGCAATTGTTATGCATTTCTGCATATTAAGTATAAAAGAAACACTAATATTTTGCCAAGCAATTCTTTCCTGACTGAGCTTTTGAGAGGAGATATTCTAAATTGCTTTAGATATGAATTTATACTTCCATGTTTACTTACATGCATTTGTTTATTGTACAGCTAAGATTGAAAGTGAAAGTGAAAGTCGCTCAGTCTGTCTGACTCTTCACGACCCCATGGACTATACAGTCCTTGGAATTCTCCAAGCCAGAAGCTTACAGTGAGTAGCCTTTCCCTTCTCTCAGGGGATCTGCCCAATCCAGGAATCAAACCCAGGTCACCTACATTGCAGGTGGATTTTTTACCAGCTGGGCCACAGGGGAAGTCCAAGAATACTGGAGTGGGTAGCCTATCCCTTCTCCAGTGGATCTTCTCAACCCAAGAATGGAACCCGGCTCTCCTGCATTGCAGGCAAATTCTTTACCAACTGAGCTATCAGGGATTAAGAAGAGGGGAGGGAGGTTTAAGAGGGAGGAGACATATGTATACCTATGGCCAATTCATGTTGAGGTGTGGCAGAAACCATGGCAATATCATAATTATCCTCCAATTAAAAATAAAATTTTAAAAATGATTAAAAAGAAACTCTTATTATGAATACTCACAATAGACTAGTGGTTAAAGTTTTGTTTGCTTTTCTCCTCTTTCCAATCTGAATTGGAAAATGTAAACATGTATGCATATGTATTTGTGTGCATGTATATATGCATATCTGCACATATGTATATGCACAAAATGTATTTATACTATTATATTAATATCAAGTTGTATATATTACTTATTTTATACTGTCTACATTATACATTAAGAAAAAATTGTATGATTTAAAATGAATATATAATATATGGTATAGTACTACAAAAATGAAAGTGTTAGTTGCTCAGTCTTGTCCAACTCTTTGTGACCCCAGGGGCTAGCCTGCCAGGCTTCTGTGTCCAAGAAATTCTCCAGGAAAAAATACTGGAGTGGGGAAACTTTCCATTCTACAGGGAATCTCCCAACCCAGATATTGAACCCAGGTCTCCTATTTCAAAGGCAGATTCTTTACTGTCTGACCTACCAGGGAAGCCCATATTGCTATGTGTAATATTATTATAATAATGTGTGTGTGTATGTGTGTGTGTGTGCTCAGTCAGTCATGTCCAACTCTGTAGCCTGCCAGGCTCCTCTGTCCATGAAATTTTACAGTCAAGATTCCTGGAGTGGGTTGTCATTTCCTACTCCAGGTGATCTTCCCAACCCAGGGATTGAATCCATGTCTCTTGCATCTCCCGCATTGGCAGGCAGATTCTTTATCACTCTGCCACCTGGGGGGCCCCATTATTCATTAGGAAATACAAGTGAAAACCACAAAGAGATAGGATATATATTATATATCATATTATATTAGAGTGATGAGAATGGGCACCTTTGTTTTGTTCCTGATCTTAGAGGAGAAACTGTCAAACATTCACCACTGAGTATGATGTTAGCTGTGTGCTTGACATATATGTCCTTATTCATGTTGTGGTATCCTACTATCCCCAATTTGTTGAGTATGTTACCACAAATGGATTTGAATGTTGTCAGCTGCTTTTTCTGCATCTATTGAGATCATCATATGATTTTTTTTCTGTCATTCTCTTAATGTGATCTATCATATTTATTTATTGGTGAATATTGAATCATACTTAGATCCCAGGGTTAAGTCCTACTTGGTCATAGTGTATGATTCTATTAAGTGAAAGTGACCAACCTAGACAGCATATTAAAAAGCAGAGACATTATATTACCAACAAAGTCTAGTCAAAGCTATGATTTTTCCAGTAGTCATGTATGGATGTCAGTCAGACTATAAAGAAAGCTGAGCACTGAAGAATTGATGCTTTTGAACTGTGATGTTGGAGAAGACTCTTGAGAGTCCCTTGGACTGCATGGAGATCAAACCAATCCATCCTAAAGGAAATCAGTCCTGAATTTTCATTGGAAGGACTGATGTTGAAGCTGAAACTCCAATACTTCGGCCACCTGATGCAAAGAACTGACTCACTGGAAAAGACCCTGATGCTAGGAAAGATTGAGGGTGGGAGGAGAAGGGGATGACGGAGGATGAGATGGTTGGATGGCATCACCAAACTAATGGGCATGGGTTTGAGTAAACTCTGGGAGTTGGTGATGGACAGGGACGCCTGGAATGCTGCAGTTTATGGTGTTGCAAAGAGTCAGACATGACTGAGCGACTGAACTGAACTGACTGAATGTTAGTCACTCAGTCACATCCAACTCTTTGTGACTCCATGGACTGTAGTCCGCCAGGCTCCTCTGTCTCTGAAATTCTCCAGGCAAGAATACTGGAGTGAGTAGCCATTCCCTTTTCCAGAGGATCTTCCTGACCCAGAAACTGAACCTGGGTCTCCTGAACTGCAGGCATATTCTTTACCATCTCAGTCACTAGAGAAGCCCTTGATTCTATTAATGTACCATTCAATTTAGTCTGTTGAGTCTTAAATATTTGCATACATATCCATCAGGGATATTTTATTTTCTTGTGTTTTTATCTGGCTTTGGTATCAGGGTAATGCTGGCCTCATAAAATGAGTATAGGAATATTCCTCCTTCTTCAAGTTTTTGGAAGAGCCTAAGGAGGATCGGCATTAATTCTTTAAGTGTTTAGCAGAGTTCACCATAGAAACCATTTGTCCTGGGTATTTCTTTGTTGAGAGATTTTTAATTGCTGATTCAATTTGCTTACTTGTTAAGGGACTGTTCATATTTTCTCTTTATTCATGATTTTTTCATGTCTTACAATATTAGTTAAATAATAGTTCTGATATTTTTTTTTTTTTTTTTTTTTTTTTTTTGATCTGTGCTGGACTGTGTAGATACTGGCCTTTTCACTCATTTATCTGAGGAAAGTTGAAAGTTTAATTGGTGTCTGGCCTGTCCATATAGCTACTTTCACATGCTGGGCAATGGCAAGTGTTCTATTGAAGTGATGGAGGCAATTGGTCCCCCTTGGGCCCAGTTCACCTATCAGTAGAATTATAAGGCATGAAAGCAAAAATCTGCAAGTTCTTTGGAATTGTATGCTCTGAAATAGAACATTGTCATTTATGCTGTATCTATTGATCAAAAAAAGTACCAAAGCCAGTCTTGATTCAAAGGGTGGGAAAATATTGCCTCTCAATGGGAAAGTTGTAAAGACTGCCATCTGTTTTGCAAGCTATTACATTTTATCTGTATTTTTCTAATTTCTAATTCTCTTCATCAACTTTAATATTTTCTATTGTCCCCTTTATTGTAACAAAACATTAGACACCTCTGACCTATTTGAACACTCTCATCTCTAAGCCTAATTCAGACATTGTTATAGTTCCCTCCTCTGTTGCTAGTAAGAATCTCCTGCTGCCCTGACCATGGTCCAAAAGAGCTGCATAAGTTTGATTAGATCAGACATGAAAGAGGGATCATTGAATTTAAGTGTGATTTTTCAGACTTTTTTACTTGCAGTATCATGAAGAAGGTATGCAATGTTCAAATCTTTCTGAATAATATGAAAACAAACACATTTCATGGATTTATTTATATTTATCTCTACTTATGTAGTTGCAAAAATTAAATAGATACCCTTCTCCTGCTTCTTGACATTAAAACATGGGAACTGAACTTCATATTCTTACTGAACTCACTAGACAAAATAATTCTACCAGAAGGTGGTCATTTTTCAACATATAATAGGTATAAAATTGGCACCTGCTTTCTGTCAAATAAATTTCTTGTTATTTTGTTGTTGTTCTTGGGTTTTCTGCTGTTGTTTTGATTTTTTAGTATCATTGCATTTCTGTATTCCCAAGTTAAGGTAAAACTGTGTTTATCTAAGTCAACTGGTAACTCGTAGGTCATTTCCCAAAGAGCTTTCTTCCCCATTATTATATTTCCTTAATAAATGCAAATTAAGTAATTATCTAGTTATATTTTGACTAGGCATTATTCATTTGAGAAACTGTGGGTTTATAGTGCAAAGGAAGCATTTTTTCCACCTTTGGCACTTTACAATAAACTCATTCTGATCTAAATTGATTGCTGTGGGATTAACTTGGAGTCATTAAAATATTGCTGTATTGACATTCACTAATGTTTTTAATTAGCAATTTCAAATTCCAGTGTTTGGCATTAAATATGAGCAGATATATTTTATTATATCCCTATAGATATTTAGTTGCTTTTGTTTATCTGTTGTATATATTAAATACTTATTTGACATGCTTTATGTTATATGTAAGGAGTCAATGTTTTAGTATATTCAGATTAGCCTGTCTTTTTAAAAGAATGATATAGTTGAGATTCAAAACATCTCTGAACCAAATTAAGGTAAAATATATATTTTTGTTTTATTTTATTATTTTAAATAATTCAAAAATATTCAGTTTGTAATAAATTTAAAAGATCTACACTCCCACATAAATCAAAAATGTCTTACTCTTCAAAAATTGGTATATTTCAAAAGCCAGAGATTTCTGCTCAGAGTTGAAACATTTGAATTTGGAGTGCATGTACACATTGCAAAGTTATTCTCACCTGGCTTGATCACTTTTCTTTTTGGTAACTGTTATAATCATTGTGTTGCTTCTAAATTTCTGCAAAGGAACAGCTTGAACAAGAAAGGACCAGTCATAAAAGTATAAGAGCAATCAGTTCATCATTATGAATGACAAGAGAAGATTATTAAGTTGATGTAATAACAATGACATTTCTCCCGCCAAATCCTCCTTCTTTTAAATAATGTAAATTAGAGCCTACATATTTTGGATTAGTGTTGAATGTCTATCTCCTCTGCTAGTTGTTAACTACATATTCCCTATGTAATCCAAATTCCTTGATATAAATTGGAAAAACAATATTATACACTTATTCTGAGAAACAGACAGAATTAGACCCATACAGTGATATGGATATGCACAGTTGATGTTCATTACATACAGTATCCTTCTTTACATTTTGTATATGCTTTCCATCAAGAATGGCAAAATGTCCTATAGCTCTGTAAAATATCAGAGCTTCATTTAAAAAAGGAAACTATCAGTTCCCTTCAAAATGAGCATAACACAAAGTACATGATTATAAGGGAGTTTTCTTCGGTTATCATTTAAATATTTTCAGCTAGAAGCAAGTTTAGACAGCTGATGTTCAGTCACTCGGTTGTGTCTGAAATTTTGCAACCCCATGGATTGCAGCACACCAGGCTTCTTTGTCCTTCACGATCTCCCAGAGTTTACTCGAACTCATGTCCATTGAGTCAGCGATGCCATCCAGCCATCTCAACCTCTGTTGCCCCCTTCACCTCCTGCCGTCAATCTTTCCCAGCATCAAGGTCTTTTCCAATTAGTCAGCTCTTTGCATCAGGTGGCCAAAGTATTGGACCTTCAGCTTCAGCAGTAGTTCTCCCAATGAATATCCAGGGTTGATTTCTTTTAACATTGACTAGTTTGATCTCCTTTCTGTCCAAGAAACTCTCAGGAGTCTTCTCCAGAACCACAGTGCAAAGGCATCGATTCTTTGGCGCTTTTCCTTCTTTATGGTCCATCTCTCACATCCGTACATGACATAGCTTTGACTATATGGACCTTTGTTGACAAAATTATGTCTCAGTTTGTTAATATGCTGTCTAAGTTTTTCATAGCTTTTCTTCCAAAGGGCAAGCATGTTTTAATTTCATGGCTGCAGTCACCATCCACAGTGATTTGGGAGACCAAGAAAAAATATTAATTAAATATTTTTAGTTTGAATATTTTAATATTTATTTCTGAATGATTGAATGTAACCTGGAAAAAATCACAGCCTTGAAATGAACCCAGGGTTCATCACACTGATAACCTTGTAGTCTTTATAATCCTTTAGGATTTCAAGTCTACGCTTAACTGGTCCTTTGCTCTTGTGTTCCTTCTGCTTGTGATGTTCTTCTTCACAGTATTTTCACTGCTGCCTCCCTCTCTTCATTTATGGCTTTACTATCCTGACAATACTAACTAGAGGAAGCATCTTCTAGTCTTTTATCGTATCACCTTACATTCTCATTAATAGCATTCTTTTTTTTTTTTTTCATTAATAGCATTCTTAAGAACAAGAAACTGTTTATGTATGAATGTTTAATATCTGTTTCTTTTTAAAATATGCAAAATTTTTGGAGGTTAAAACCCCAATTTTCTTTTCTCACCCCATAATTTCTATATACAGAATAAAGTTTGATAAATAATATTCATTTGATATATGTTAACATGTGTTAACTGATAAACAAGTGAGAATTTTCTAATCTGCAATCTTTTAATTTGTTTATATTCTTTTTAGGCTTTTACTGTGTGTGAATTGTTGACAGCTATAGATCTGTGTGCTATTTATCTTGGAATCTGAATATCCAATTGACTATAACATATCTGTGCCCAACAATAAACACATGCCATATGTTTCAGTGCCTATTGAAGCTACATAAATGATGTGTAACTGTTCAGTTCTAAATGCGGAATAACATGAAATAGCATCAGACACCAACCACTTTAATCACTAAAAAGAATATATGGCATTTTAAGGTAAATTTTAATGCATAAAATAGGAAGAATATTTTGAAAGTTTAAAATTGAGGATTTTACTTTTTATAAAGTCAACCTCAATGTGCATGATAAAGCATCTATATTCACTTCATTTTTATGCTGGTAGGTGTGGATATAAAATGGATTGATACTTTTGAAAAGGAACTCCTATAGCTATTTTAGTTCTGTGTCCCATTACACTTCATCTTCTTTCTGCTTAGTTTTGAGCTCAAAATTTGATGCAGGCTCTTCCTGTATGAATATTAGAGGATCTAATAATTATAGTTTAATAAAATGAGACTCAAGGCTGAGATTCATCAACTAGAGAAATGTAAGAGTTTTTCCATGTAATTTAATAACATCAAATGGTCTCTATAATCATTTCCATATAAAGCATCAAAAATGGCTTAACTGGGCTCATACAGGTAGTTAAAAATATGCTCAGACAGATCATATGCAAGTATAGCAATCTTTTATATCATATTTTACTATTCTTTTTGTATATAGTAAAATCTAGATGGGCTATTTGACATTTAGTATTTAACTTTTTTAGATTTGGACATAGAAACATTGAAAGAGAGGGAAGATAGGAATATTTAGGCAATTTATACATATTAGACAGGACTGGCAGTATCTAACCTTGCAAAGAATAGCTGTTAATACAACAGTTAAAGACCCTCTAGATAGAACTGTTAATAATATTGCATACATTTCAGTAAGGTAATCAGTATATGTCACATATGAAGCTATCACTGAGGCAAGTCCTGAGCATGTGATTTTGAGAAGTGAATTTTCAAAAGGGTCTACTTTAGCAGTAGCCTTTAGTAGGAGAAAACTGATTTTCCATTAACCTGATTAGCATAGGGGATGCTTAATGAGAATTTTAAAAAGAAACATTAAAAACATTAGAAGAAAATATATTTCCAATTAAATTTGAAATTAAATGGTACAATAGAACTGAGATTCTAGTGCTAGTTTGCTCACATAGGAACAGTGGGCTTTGAAGAAGTGAAAGTACTTCAGTGAGCCTCAATTTCATGCCTGTAAAGTGACAAGAGCACTATTTTCACCTAAGCAATATGCTTGGGATTAATTTTAAGATTATAAAAATAAATTCTAGAGGATTATTCAATATTTTGCTTTCAACAGTTTATTGTAGGCCATATCAAGTGAAATAAGACATCAAAAATAAAATATAAAAAATTAGAAGGAAAATTAAAGCTCATTGTTTGCAGATAATATATTTATATAAATATAATATTCATCAAACTATTGGAACTAATGAGCAATATAATAAACAAAGTTAATATACAAACACCCCTCCAAAAAAAAACCTCTGTCTTTTTAATCACTAGCAATGATGTGGAAGTGAATTTACATGTAATCTAGGAGAAGAATACAAACTATCAGCACTATATCCAAGAAATATGTACAAAACTTTTCAGTAAAATAGTAAAAGCATTCTTGAAAAAAATTAATCAATTGAGATATATGATATTAATTGATTATAGCACTCAGTATAAAGATGTCAATTTGTGCCAAATTAAATTATAGATTCAAGGGAATATCTCAAAATAACAGATATATTGTGGAAAATGACAAGCTTATTCTAAAACATATTGAAATACAAAATATTGATAATATTTATGATAATTTTGAATAACAGAATACTTACACAATCAGAATTCAAGGCCTACTTGAATGAATCATTAATATGACCCAGAAAGGGGTTCCCTGGTAGATCAGCTGGTAAAGAATCACCTGGAATGCAGGAGACCTGAATTCAATCCCTGAGTTGGGATGATGCCTTGGAGGAGGGCATGGCAACCCACTCCAGTTTTGTTGCCGGGAGAAACCTAATGGACAGATGGCCTGGCGGGCTACAGTCCATGGACTGGCAAAGTGTCAGACACTACCAAGCAACTAAGCACTGCATGCCCAAGAAATATTGGTTGAATAAGACATATTAATAGAAAAAATTAAAAGTAAAACTCTGCCAACACGTTGAAGTTTTCTCCAATCATAGTGTCATATACTGTAGAATAACAAAAATGAATCAGATAATAGTATGGCACATTATTTGAGTATTTCTCAAAAAAATTATTATTAAAAAATTTGAATAAAGCAAATATTCATGAAATGCATATTGAGCTAACATAAACAATTGAATTGTGAAATGAGACTCTTGTGAATTAACCATGTTACTAATAATTTTAAGATTAAAAGATATTAGTAAATAGTCATGTATCAGTCTTCTCTCCTTATGTCCTTTCTTTCATCATTCAAACATGGACTCTTTTATCTAGAGTAGATGATATCTCCAGTGAAGTACACAAATCATCTCACATATTGAGAAGCATCTAGGTTATAAGATATCTCTATTTAATACTCCTGGACAGTGTGCATCTTGCTTCATATTCAATGAGGATATGTTCTTCATAAATCTCTAGTTTGAAGATTTACTTACCATCAATGATTATAAAGCAGGGTATGATACTATAAAGGGCTTCTTTCAGTTCAGTCAGTTCAGTCGCTCAGTCGTGTCCGACTCTTTGCGACCCCATGAATCGCAGCATGCCAGGCCTCCCTGTCCATCACCAACTCCTGGAGTTTACTCAGATTCACGTCCATCAAGTCAGTGATGCCATCCAGCCATCTCATCTTCTGTCGTCCCCTTCTCCTCCTGCCCTCAATGCGTCCCACCATCAAAGTCTTTTCCAATGAGTCTCTAGTGGCACAGTAATAAAGAATTCACCTGCCAATTAGGAGACATAAGAGATTCAGTTTCGATCCCTGGATTGGGAGGATCCACTAGAGTAGGAAATGGCAACCCACTCCATTTTTCTTGCCTGGAAAATTCCAATGGGCAAGGCCTGGTGGGCTACAGTCCATAGGGTCTCAAAGAGTTGGACACAACTTAGCACACAACTTAGCACATGTGATACTATAAGCGATATTGGCTCTTCTAGCAATTACCATTATCTTTTTTACTGGTAGATGAACAATCAACATGCTTACATATATACTGATAAGGCTCCTTGCCTGCTTTTTTTTCCAAAGAGCTTTTCAAAAAAACTCAGGTAATTGAGTAAATAATGGATAAGAAGTCAATTGCTTTTGCTTCTTTATAATAAATTCATACATCTATGCATAGCTACTAGTACATTTGTGTGCTAATTTCTCTGGAAATTATGTGAAATTTTGTGAAGCTACATGAAATTTCTCTGGAAGGGCCCATAAAAAAGTAGCAGTTGTGGTAGCTTCTGCTAAAAAAATATTGTGAACTGGCTGTTGACATGTAGGAGACATTTTTTTATGTTTTTGTTTTTGACAGTACATCTTTCTTACCTTGTTGCTTTTGTACCATGTATATTAATTAATATTTATAAAATAACTTAATCTTTGGATTTGGAAAAGTTTTCTCTTTGAAAATGATATCAAAACAAACAAAAGCTATTCGAGCAGCAAAGTTTATGATAACTGCATATGGATTTTGTATTGCTATGGCAATCATAAAGTTTTGCTATGCGCATTTTATTTTAGGAAAGAATTTCTTCCACTGCAAGGAATAAAAATAGTAGATTATCTCTGGCTGCAGTATTTTCATGATCTACCTCAGCTGTCCAGGACAGCCCTCAGCTTATGGTTGACTAGGATAAAGTTTTCCATGCTTGTCTATCTCAGCTGTATATGAAACTTCTCAGAAGGGCTATGCTTACTCTAGAATTCTGCACTGGTTTTATGAAGACTGTCAAATTTGTGCCATAATTGTTGATTCTCCTTGACCTATTTCACTGCCTCTCCACTTTCTTTTAAACTTTCAGATTTAGTCTGGAGTTTAATCTGAAAGCCTTTTCTGCATAACTATTCCTTCTTTCTTTTTTATCATTCATAATAAAATGATGGTATTTCTAATTCTCTCTCATTTCCTGCTTCCCAGAGATCCAAACTAATAAAGCTGTTATAAGGAATAGTTCAAGCTGATAAGATGAGGATTTAGGAATGGATCTCTCAATACCTGACTGGTAGTGAAGACTGACGTTGTAAGGTATGTGTTGCATGCATATTCCTTGACACCAGATTGTGATCCAGTTATTTAAACTTTAACCAGGGTTGATTTAGTTATGTTCCAATGGAAAGGAATCTCCAAACTGTTAAAATTATTCAGTCATTTGAAAAGTAAAGGGTAGAGAATAAAATACATAAGAACCACGGGATTTACTGATTGTTGTTATATTTCATTGATGTGCGATAGAGAGATAGTGAAAGTGTTTGACAGTTAACCACAAATATAAACTAAAAGTGAAGTACAAAAGACTCTGTGTTAAATTTCCCAGGGCCCTCATCTTTTGAAAGGAAAAAACAAACAAACAAACAATCTGAAGACTAAATCCAAGATTCATTAGTTGATGACCCTTAGCCATAAAGACTATTTAATCTTCAGCCTGGCAGGTTGGCAATGCCAAATTCAGTGCCATTGTTGGAAAACCTGGAATTTTTATAGCAGGAATATATAAGCTGATACTCTTGGAGACCAAAAATATCATGATCTCCCCCACTAGTGTTCCTCCCTTGTTAGAAGGAAATCAAACAGAGACAAAGTAATGACAGTCTTGGCTAAAGTCACCTTTGAAGTGGATCTTCTGAGTTTCCAAGTGTATAATTCAGAGTGACACTTGACATTGTAGGACTTCTCACATATTTCCTTAGAATGTGGTATAAAAGGTATTATAGTAGAAAAGATAGAGTGGAAGCCTCTGAAACTCACTTCCCCATCTTGATCAACAACCAATACACCAAATCACAAACAGTATTATAACCTGGGTTGAGTAGCGAAGAAGTGCTAGGCTTAGGGATCTTAAGAATTCAGATATAGAAATGCTTATTCTATCTCAAGTTTTCTTCACCATTTCTGACCACTGAAGAAAAATATCTTGAAAAATGACTCAAAGGCTAACACTAGATCAGCCAAGTAGTATTCTGGAGAGCAGCTGCTGTGCAGGAGATGACACATTTACTAGAGCTGATTAATGTGGTTTCAAGACATACAGGGATTGACTGCCTAATTCTGTTTTCCTTAACTCTTTACTTTCAAAACCTTTACCCTCTAACGTATTGCTCTAACACACTGATCATATACCCTCTATACTTCATTTCAGCATCTCCTTACTGAAAGACTCAACATGTACATTTGACAAACATGACTGCGGTCACAGAATGAGGAATATATATCGTGAGCTTGAGAATTTTGATCTTTATGACCCTGCTATAGCTCAAAATTGTGAGAATGGAAATGGAATTCTCACCAGTATAAGCAACATCTCCAAATGGAAAGAGTTTCCACCAAATATTTCAGATTAGTTTTCTGGGGCTTTTGTTTTATACTCAAGAATATGCTTCTCCTGAGGCTGGGTATGAGTACATTTGGTACCTGTTACAGATCTTTACTTACTCTGCTGACGATCCCTAGGAGAACAACAGGAGACTCACAAGTAACAATGTTGTGAATCACTGTAAGGTAGTGATCTGAGGTTGTTTTAAGCTGCTAAATCCATGCTAATTTGTTATGAAGCAATAGAAATTGAATGCACTAGAGGTAACTATTAATACATAATTAATATCTTACAAATGATTATCTTAATGGCCATCATTCTACCTTTCTGGATGTGAGAACTAGGACAGTTTGGCATTTAATAATATTTCTATTCACTTAATTGTGTGAAGGTGTCTATGCTAGTGAAATATATTTTTATCCCATAGACTATAGCTCACTAGGCTCCTCTGTCAATGGGATTCTCCAGGCAAGAATACTGGAGTGGGTTGCCATGCCTTCCTCCAGGGGCTCTTCCCAACCCAGGGATCGAACCCAGGACTCTTGAATTCCAGGCAGATTCTTTTACCATCTGAGCCACCAGGGAAGCCATATTTTTGCATATCAATAGATATTTGGTATTTTCCTTACCTCATTTCACCTTCAGTGATCCTGATCTTTGTTGTTTCAAGTATAATATATGAAAGCCAAGTTTTTTGTTGTCACTGTTGTTGTTTTGCTTTGTTCTATTTTTGGCTACACTGGGTCTTCGTTTTTGTAGATGAGCATTTCTCTAGTTGCAGTGAGCAGGGGCTACACACTAATTGTGGAGTGAGAGTTTCTCATTGCAGTGGCTTCTCTTGTTGCAGAACACAGGCTCTAGGGTGCAAAGGTTTCAGTAGTTGTAGTTAAGGGGCTCTCTAGTGTGGGCTCAGTACCTGTGAAACATGGGCTTAGTTGCCTCATATACTGTGAAATCTTCCCTGATCAGGGATCAAACTTGTGTCCCCTGTATGGGCAGGTGTAATCCTAACCACTGGACAACCTGTGAAGCCCAAAAGACATCTTAATACTTTTTGTTTATTAATATTTCACTCAATGGTATCATCTACTTAAAGTGTTCTAGCAATATCACAGAAACTTTTGTTATAAAAATTCAGAGAGATTTTGTTGTTCAGCATTCATTAATCCAGCAGAACATTTCATAACATTTAGTTTAGTCACTCAGTCGTGTCCGACTCTTTATGACCCCATAAACTGCAACACGCCAGGGCTCCCTGTCCATCACCAACTCCCTGAGTCCAACCAAACCCATGTCCATTTAGTGGGCAATGCCATCCAACCATCTCATACTCCATCATCCCCTTCTCCTCCTGCCCTCAATCTTTCTCAGCATCAGGGTCTATTCCAATGAGTCAGCTCCTTGCATCAGGTGGTCAAAGTATTGGAGTTTCAGCTTCAACAACAGTCCCACAAAAGAACATCCAGGACTGATCTCCTTTAGCATGGACTGGTTGGATCTGCTTGCAGTCCAAGGGACTCTCAAGAGTCTACTCCAACACCACAGTTCAAAAGCATCAATTCTTTGGTGCTCAGCTTTCTTTATAGTCCAACTGTCACATCCATACATGACCAATCTGGAAAAACCATAGCCTTGACTAGACAGACCTTTGTTGACAAAGTAATGTCCCTGCTTTTCAATATGCTGTATAGGTTGGTCATAGATTTCCTTCCAAGGAGTAAGCATCTTTTATTGCATGGCTGCAATCACCATCTGCAGTGATTTTGGAGCCCCCCAAAATAAAGTCAGCCACTGTTTCCATGTTTCCCCATCTATTTGCCATGAAGTGATGGGACCGGGTGCCATCATCTTAGTTTTCTGAATGTTGATCTTTAAACCAAATTTTTGACTCTCTTCTTTCACTTTCATTAAGAGGCTCTTGAGTCCTTCTTCACTTTCTGCCATAAGGATGGTGTCATCTGCATATCTGAGATTATTGATATTTCCCCCAGCAAACATGATTCCAGCTAGTACTTTCTCCAGCCCAGTGTTCCTCATGATGTACTCTGCATAGAAGTTAAATAAGCAGGGTGATAATATACAGCCTTGACATACTCCTTTCCTATTTGGAACCAGTCTGTTGTTCCATGCCTAGTTCTAACTGTTGCTTCCTGACCTGCATACAGTTTCTCAAAAGGCAGGTCAGGTGGTCTGGTATTCCCATCTCTTGAAGAATTTTCCACAGTTCATTGTGATCCACACAGTCAAAGGCTTTGGCATAGTCAATAAAGCAGAAATAGGTGTTCTTCTGGAACTCTCTCGCTTTTTCAATGATTCATCAGATATTGGCAATTTGATCTCTGGT
Source organism: Oryx dammah (assembly GCF_014754425.2). NCBI lineage: Eukaryota > Metazoa > Chordata > Mammalia > Artiodactyla > Bovidae > Oryx > Oryx dammah. Next base: position 27,183,052 of record NW_024070204.1, read on the forward strand.
TCCTCTGCCTTTTCTAAAGCCAGCTTTAACATCTGGAAATTCACGGTTCATGTATTGCTGAAGCCTGGCTGGAAGAAGTTTGAGCATTACTTCACTAGCGTGTGAGATGAGTGCAATTGTGTGGTAGTTTGAGCATTCTTGGCATTGCCTTTCTTTGGAATTGGAATGAAAACTGACCTTTTCCAGTCCTGTGGGCACTGCTGAGTTTTCCAAATTTGTGGGCATATTGAGTGCAGCACTTTCACAGCATCATCTTTCAGGATTTGAAATAGCTCAACTGGAATTCCATCACCTCCACTAGCTTGTTCGTAAAGCCCATTTGACTTCACATTCCATGATGTCAGACTCTAGATGAGTGATCACACCGTCATGATTATCCAGGTCGTGAAGATCTTTTTTTTACAGTTTTTCTGTGTGTTTTTGCCACCTCTTCTTAATATCTTCTGCTTCTGTTAGGTCCATACCATTTCTGTCCTTTATTGAGCCCATCTTTGCATGAAATGTTCCGTTGCTATCTCCAATTTTTTAAGAGATCTCTAGTCTTTCCCATTCTATAGTTTTCCTCTATTTCTTTGTGTTAGTCACTGAGGAAGGCTTTCTTATCTCTCCTTGCTATTCTTTAGAACTCTGCATTCATATGGGTATATCTTTCCTTTTCCCCTTTGCTTTTTGCTTCACTTCTTTTCACAGCTATTTGTAAGGCCTCCTGAGACAGCCATTTTGCTTTTTGGCATTTCTTTTTCTTGTGGATGGTCTTGATCCCTGTCTCCTGTACAATGTCACGAATGTCTGTCCATAGTTCACAGGCACTCTGTCTATCAGATCTAGTCCCTTAAATCTATTTCTCATTTCCATTGTATAGTCATAAGGTATTTAATTTAGGCCATACCTGAATGGTCTAGTGGTTTTCCCCATTTCTTCAATTTAAGTCTGAATTTGGAAATAAAGAGTTCATGATCTGAGATACAGTCATCTCCTGGTCTTGAATTTGCTGACTGTATAGAGCTTTTCCATTTTTGGCTGCAAAGGATATAATCAATCTGATTTCAGTGTTGACCATCTGGTGATGACCATTTGTAGAGTCTTCTCTTGTGTTGTTGGAAGAGGGTGTTTGCTATGACCAGTGCATTCTCTTGATTAAACTCTATTACCCTTTGCCCTGCTTCGTTCTGTATTCCAAGGCCAAATTTGCCTGTTACTCCAGGTGTTTCTTGAATTCCTACTTTTGCATTCCAGTCCCCTATAATGAAAAGGACATCTTTTTTGGGGTGTTAGTTCTAGAAGGTCTGTAGGTCTGCAGAGAACTGTTCATCTTTAGCTTCTTCAGCATTACTGTTGGACCACAGGCTTGGATTACTGTGATAACTGAATGGTTTGCCTTGGAAACAAACAGAGATCATTCTGTTGTTTTTGAGATTACATACAAGTATTGCATTTCGGACTCTTTTGTTGACCATGATGGCTACTCCATTTCTTCTAAGGGATTCCTGCCCACAGTAGTAGATATAATGCATGTGAGTTAAATTCACCCATTCCAGTCCATCTTAGTTCGCAGATTCCTAGAATATCTACGTTCACTCTTGCCATCTCTTGTTTGACCACTTCCAATTTGCCTTGATTCATGGACCTAACATTCCAGGTTCCTATGCAATAGTTCTCTTTATAGCATCGGACCTGCTTCTATCACCAGTCCCATCCACAATAGGGTGTTGTTTTTGCTTTGGCTCCATCCCTTCATTCTTTCTGGAGTTAGCATTTTGGGCACCTACCAACCTGGGGAGCACATCTTTCAGTGTCCTATCTTTTAGCCTTTTCATACTGTTCATGGGATTCTCAGGGCTTCCCTACTGGCTCAGACGGTAAATCATCTGTCTGCAATGCAGGAGTCCTGCATTTGATCCCTGGGTTGGGAAGATCCCCCAGAGAAGGAAATAAAGGAAAGTTTACTTTAGAGTAATGGAGAATACTCCATTATTCTTGCCTGGAAAATGCCATGGACCGTGGAGCCTGGTAGGTTACCATCCATGGGGTTGCAAAGTTGGACACGACTGGGCAACTTCACTTATGGGGTTCTCAAGGCAAGAAAATTGAATTGGTTTGCCATTCCCTTCTCCAGTGGACCACATTCTTTCAGACCTCTCCACCATGACCCGTCCATTTCGGGTGGCCCCACACGACATGGCTTACTTTCATTGAGTTAGACATGGTCCATGTGATCAGATTGGCTAGTCATCTGTGACTGTGATTTCAGTCTGTCTGCCCTCTGATGCCCTCTCTCAGCACCTACCATCTTACTTGGGTTTCTCTTACCTTGGACATGGGTTAACTCTTCATGGCTGCTCCAGCAAAGCTATATTCCATATTCTTATTATTTCCTCTGGATATAATTGTTTTTGGAAACATTATTTGTATAGATTCTTAAAAGGCATTCTCCTCCCAAAAAATTATAAAATTTTTCTGGGATTGTGAGGTTGTTGGAATTCTCTAGAGAAATAATAACTTTATTTTTTTACAATTGTCTATTGAGTGATGTTAGCACTAAATATAACCTCCTTCCCAATTAACGTTTTTGTTTTGCTATTAAATGCAAATTTAGGAATGATCACAGTATGCTGAAAAGAATGTTCAATCTATTCCCACGTCCACAGTAAGTAATTTCTTTATGACTAGGAAAGAGGATGGAAAGGAGAGACAGGTATATTTACAAAACACAGAAATACTGTCTTTGAGAATTACAGGTCACAACTACGAAGACTTACTAATCATGTCGTAAATTGCCTATCATTGAGGATGTTCAGTTCTAAGTAAGCTAACTTTCATTTAAAGAGACTTTAGAACACATTCTACTGTATCAGGTATGGCACAATTAATACATCTTAAAACTCTTTTATAATTTATAATTACATAATTCATAGCACATAATTCAGCCTTGAAGAATACAACATGATTCAGGGGGTTTCTAGTGGTTAGGTGTTGAGAAATGCTTCTGAGAAGCTCCAGTTTATTGCAGCAGCAGCAGCAGCAGCAGTGAAGATTAAGGGTGAAAGGCACACATATTGTTACTGGTGGATTTAAGGTTCTTTCTTTATTGTGAAAGAATTCAGAGATGAAGCAGAGATGCTAAGAAAGTAAAGTGAAAGTTTATTTAAGCTAAGACACACTTTCAGAGTGAAAATAGGCACAAAGCTGAAGAGCTGCTACTCTGGGTTTCTTTGGCAAGCCAGTTATGAGGAGCATACAAATGAAGGGGTAGAATATTCACTGGGGAAGGAGGAATTTGGCGATCTCATTCCCTGATTTTTCATCCTAAATCCAATCTCCCAAGGTGGGGAGGGAATTTTTTTGGTCCTTATTATCTTAAGTCCAAGAGCTGGTGATGAACAGGGAAGCCTGACATGCTGCAGTCCATGGGGTTGCAAAGAGTCAGACAAAACTGAGTGACTGGACTGAACTGAACTGAACTAAAGTGAAGTGTCATGGCTTTATAGGTGCATGATGAGTTCTTATCTATAAGGCTATTTTTATTGTAATGAGAGGATAATAAGTAACACATTACATTCAGATGCAGGAGATTGCTGTATTTCCCCATCTTTCTTTGTCTGTTACCTTATCACCCAAAATGTGTGGTTTCCTGTCTTTCTGGAGGTTCCTGCTTTCCTTCATCTGCCCTATGGATCCCCCCCTCATTTGTATAACACTACCAAATATACCAAAATATACATGATGGGTATCCCGGAGAAAGAGAAAAGAAAGGGATGAAAAAATATTCTGGAAAATAATTTCCAAATTTCTCAAATTTGATGAAAAATATTGGTCTATTTTTAAACACTGAAAAAATTTGATTGAAAAGCACAACAAAGTATTTTCATGAATTTCAAGTAAAGTAAACTCAAGGATGGCCACACCTATGTTCATCATGATGAAATTGTCAGAATCTAAGAAAAATCTTGAAAATTGCATGAAAAAATATTATCATGTGAAAAGGTGGACAAGAACTGTTGCCTGTCATTTCAGTAAGCAAAGAATGTTGCCATTACATTTTACTAGACAACTAAAATGTTGTTTTATTGGCACTGTGAAATCCAATTAAGTTTTTGAGCTTTTTTTCTTCCCCTCAGTTACGTTTTTTATTGTTGTCATAAACCTCTGCCTCTACATTGGGCTTTTGCAGGTCTGTGGAATTTTCCTCTTTTTTTCTTTTCTCTTAATTTTAATGTTTAATTTTTTAAACCTATTATTGTTTTTCCACATTTATTCCTTTGTTTGCTTTTCCTACTGTTCTTTTCCCCTTGCACTTAATCTTTATTGTATTTAAATCTTCTTTATCTATGTTTAACTTTGCATATCTATTCTTTTTTTCTTTTCTTTCTTTCCTTTCCTCTCAATATATTTTTTAGTTTTATTTTCATTGCTTTATTCACAATTGGCAACTTTTTTTTTTTCCACAATTGGCAACTTGCTTTAGATTTGTTTTCCAGTTTGTGCTTTAATTAGTTTTGTTCTGCTAGATATAATTTTTAATTTTATTTGTTCATTAGGTCAATTTATTGTACTTAATTTTTGTTGGGATGTTTTGATTTTGCTTATGGGTGTCTATGTATATGTGTATATTCAGTCACACTCTCTATTGTTATGAACCTCTGCCTCTACATTGGGCCTTTGCAGTTCTGTGGAGTTTTCCTTTTATTCCCCTTTTTTCTTTCTTCGTCCAATTTTTTTTTTCTCTTTTCTGTTTTTTATAATTTTAATTTTTAAAACCTATTATATTCTGCATTTATTCCTTCATTTGCCTTTCCTACTATTCTTTTCTCCTTGCAGTTAATATTTAATGTACATAAATTTTCTTCAGCTACCTCTAATTAACTTTGCATATCTATTCTTTCTTTCTTCTTTCCTTTTCTCTCAACATATTTTTTAATTTTGTTTTCATTGTTTTATTCCCCACTTGGCACCTTGCTTTGGTTTTTTTTTTTTTTTTTTCCCTCAAGTTTGTGCTTAAGTTAGTTTTGTTCTTAACTGGTAAATATAATTTTTTATTTCCTTTGGTCACCAGATCACTCTACTGTACTTTATTTTTGTTGCACTGTTTTCACTTTGCTCATAGGTTTATACATATATGTGTATATTCCATTATTTTAATTATTATTTGCCTGATATTATAACTGCTATTGGTCTGGGATTCGTCTTTGGTTTCTCATTTTTGGATATTTGTTTTAGTCTCCCTTAATGCCACAACCAACCACTTGTGAAATTTTTGTTCCTGACCAGAGATCAAACCCTGAGCCTTTGTAGTAGGAGCACTGACTCCAAGACCCTAGACTACCAGAGAATTAAGCTTAGGGAGTATCAAATAGTGAGAACTCACACAAAGGAAAGACTTGAGTACAAGACCCAGCATCACCCAACCACCAGTAGCACCTCCTGCAGGAAGCCTCATCTAAACAACAAACAAAACAAAAATACAAACCCAATCATCAGCAGACAGGAGTAGCACCTCCTTCAGTGTTGCTCATCAGAAGAAAAACAAATAAACAAACAAAACTCAGCACAAATCTTATCCTTTACAAGCTCACACAAACCACAGGACCAACCTTAGGGGAGCAATAACCAAAAGGAAGAAAGGATTCAACCTTCTTCAAAGAGAGGATTCAACTTTCCTTGAAGCCTTGGAAAAAGGAGACTGCAAACTCAATAACTTAAAAAAAGAAAGAAAGAAAGAAAGAAAAGGCAGCAAAATACTGCACAAATGAAGGAACAAATTAGAAACATGGAAGACCGAATAATTGAAGAGGAAATAGGAAAATTTCCTGAAAAAAAAAAAATTCAGAATAATGATAGTAAAGATGATCAAACCTTGAAAACAAAATGGAGAAAATGAGAGAATCAATTAACAAAGACCCAGAAAAATTAAAGTATGACACAATTATTGAAATTAAAAATACTCTAGAAGGAATCAATAGCAGAATATCTGAAAATGAATTAGTGAACTGGAAGATAAAATGATGGGAATAATTTCTGAAGAGCAGAATAAAGTAAAAAGAATGAAAAAAGCTGAGGATAGTCTCAGAGACCTCTGGGACCATATCAAACACACCAACATTCAAAATATAGGGGTCCCAGAAGAAAAAGAGGGAAAAAAAAGGGTATGAGAAAATTTTTGAAGATATTATAGTTGAAAATTGCCCCAACATGGAAAAGGAAATAGTCAAACAAGTCCAAGAGGCACAAAGAGTCCAATACAGGATCAACCCAAGGAGAAACATGCCAAGGCATATACTAATCAAACTAGCAAAGACTGAACACAAAGAAAGAATATTAAAAGCAGCAAGGAAGAAGCAACAAGTAACATACAAGGAAAACCCCATACACTTAACAGCTGATCTTTCAGCAGAAACTCTGCAGGCCAGAAAGGGATGGCAGGATATATTTAAAGTACTGAAAGTGGAAAAATATGCAACCAAGATTACTGTACCCAGAAAGGATCTCATTCAAAATTGATGGAGAAACAAAAAGCTGTTCATACAAGCAAAAGTTAAGAGAATTCAGTACCACCAAACCAGCTTTACAACAAATGTTAAACAGACTTATATAGTTAAGAAATACAACAGAAGAAAAAAGATCTAGAAAACCAACCCAAAACAATTAGAAAATGGCAATAAGAGCAAATATATCGATAATTACTTTAAATGCAAATGGATTAAATTTACAATCAACCAAAAGACACAGACTGGCTGAATGGATATAAAAACAAGAATGATATATATGCTGTCTACAAGAAACCGACTTCAGACCTCAAGACACATGTAGACTGAAAGTGAGAGGATGGAAAAATATATTCCATGCAAATCAGAAGCAAAAGAAATCTAGAGTAACATTCCTCATATCAGACAAAATATACCTTAAAAATAAAGAAGATTACAAGAAATAAGGAAGGACACTACCTAATGATCAAGGGATCAATCCAAGAGGAAGACATAACAATTGTAAATATCTATACACCCAACATAGGAGCACCTCAATACATAAGACAAACACTAACAGACATAAAAGGAGAAACCGACAGTAATACAATAATAGTAGGAGACTCATACAAATGGACAAATCATCAAAATAGAAACTTAAGATGGAAACACAAGTCTTAAATGATAATTAGATGAGGTGATCTCGTTGATATCTTCAGGACATTCCATTCAAATGCAGAAGAATACACCTTCTTCTCAAGTGCACATGGAAGATTCTCCATGATAGACCACATCTTGGGTCACAAATAAAACCTCAGTAAATTTAAGAAAATTGAAATCACATAAGCATCTTCCCCAACCACAATGCTATGAGACTAGATATCAATTACAAGGAAAAATACTGTAAGAAATACAAACACGGGGAGAATAAAAAACACATTTCTAAATAACAAAAGTCACTGAAGAAATCAAAAGGGAAATCAAAAAATTTCTAGAAACAAATGACAATAACCGTCAGGAAGCATTTAACAGGAGGCTTCTTGTGTGCTGTTTTGGATCTGTCAGGAATCCTCTTTTTTCTTATTAATTCCTGAATATTCAGAAATTAAGAGGAGAGGCAAGCCTCTCCCAGAGCTGAGGAATCCAGGCATTTCCTTCTTTAGTTTTTCTATACGGTGATAAGTACCCTCTTCCTTCTTGTGAACCATATGGTAAAAATGATTATTTACAACTCTCTCTCTCTTTAATATGGACCACCTATGTTTTGAAAGTCTGGAATTTTAATCTTTACCTTTGCTGAGAATAACTACAGTATATATGTCCACACCATGTTGATTAAAACACCTTTGCTCCATCAGAGCTTTGGTCCCCATGCCTTGCTTTCTCTCTCTCTCTCTCTCTTTCAGGCTGATCCCCTGGAACACAGAGGCTTTCTGAATTAACTTTCTTGCCTGGGCTTCTAAGACCCTCTCGAGAAGGCACTCTGTGCCTTCACTGCATCAAGAGGGAGCCTGAGGCCTCCACGAACAGAGCAAGCCCCGTGTCAGGGACTTTATTGGCTTTCTGTGTAAACCAAGGAATATTAGCCTCTTTCTCTCTCCTTTACATTCTTATTGGTCGACTCCAGACCACCAGGTTCCAGTCCATTAAAGGACCTCAACAAATGAGAACATGACAACTGAAAACCTATAGGATGCAGCAAAAGTAGTTCTAAGGAGGAAGTTTACAGCAATACCATCCTATCTCAAGAAACAGAAACATCAAATAGACAACCTAACTTTACACCTAAAGCAACTGGAAAAAAAAAAAAGAAAGAAAAAAAAATTAGTAGAAAGAAATCATAAAGATCTGAGCAGAAATAAATGAAAAAAAATGTAAGAAACAATAGTAAAGATTAATAAAATGAAAAGCTGGTTGTTTGAGAAGATAAACAAAATTGTCAAACTCGTAGATTCATCAAGGCTGGTGGGGAAGGAGAGAGAAGAATCAAATCAACAAAATTAGAAATGAAAAGGAGAGGTTACAACAGACAATGCAGAAATACAAAGGATCATAAGAGACTATTATGAACAACTATATAGCAATAAAATAGATAACCTGGAGGAAATGGAAAGATTATTAGAGAAGTTCAATCTTCTAAGACTGAACCAGGAAGAAAGAAAAATTATGAACATCCCAATTGCAAGCACTAAAGTTGAAGCTGTGGTTAAAAAAAAAAAAAAAATCCCCCAAATTAAAAGCTCATGACAAGATGACTTCAAGAAGAATTCTATGAAGCATTTAGAAAATAGCTAATACGAATCCTTCTAAAACTCTTTGAAAAAATTGCACAGCAAGGAACACTTTCAAATTCATTCTACATAGCCTAGTGGACCTGATGGAATTCCAGCTGAGCTATTTCAAATCCTGAAAGATGATGCTGTGAAAGTGCTGCACTCAATATGCCAGCAAATTTGGAAAACTCGGCAGTGGTCACAGGAATGGAAAATGTCAGTTTTCATTCCAATCCCAAAGAAAGGCAATGCCAAAGAATGCTCAAACTACTGCACAATTGCACTCATCTTACACGCTAGTAAAGTAATGCTCAAAATTCTCCAAGCCAGGCTTCAGCAATATGCGAATGGTGAATTTTCAAATGTTCAAACTGGTTTTAGAAAAGGCAGAAGAACCAGAGATCAAATTGCCAAAATCTGATGAATCATTGAAAAAGCAAGAGAGTTCCAGAAAAACATCTATTTCTGCTTTATTGACTATGCCAAAGCCTTTGACTGTGTGGATCACACCAAACTGTGGAAAATTCTTCAAGAGATGGGAATACCACACCACCTGACCTGCCTCTTGAGAAACCTATATGCAGGTCAGGAAGCAACAGTTAGAACTGAACATGGAACAACAGACTGGTTCCAAATAGGAAAAGGAGTACATCAAGGCTGCATATTGTCACCCTGCTTATTTAACTTCTATGCAGAGTACATCATGAGAAATGCTGGGCTGGAAGAAGCACAGCTGAAATAAAGATTGCTGGGAGAAATAGCAATAATCTCAGATATGCAGATGACACCACTCTTATGGCAGAAAGTGAAGAGGCACTAAAAAGCCTCTTGATGAAAGTGAAAGAGGAGAGTCAAAAAGTTGGCTTAAAAATCAACATTCAGATAATGAAGATCATGGCACCTGGCCCCATCACTTCATGGGAAATAGATGAGGAAACAGTGGAAACAGTGTCAGAATTTATTTTGGGGGGCTCCAAAAATCACTGTAGATGTTGATTGCAGCCATGAAATTAAAAGACGCTTAATCCTTAAGGAGAAAGTTATGACCAACCTAGGTGGCATATTCAAAAGCAGAGACATTGCTTTGCCAACAAAGGTCCATCTAGTCAAGGCTATGGTGTTTCCTGTGGTCATGTATGGATGTGAGAGTTCGACTGTGAAGAAAGCTGAGCATCGAAGAATTGATGCTTTTGAACTGTGGTGTTGGAGAAGACTCTTGAGAGTCCCTTGGACTGCAAGGAGATCTAACCAGTCCATTCTCAAGGAGATCAGCCCTGGGATTTCTTTGAAAGGAATGATGCTAAAGCTGAAATTCCAGTACTTTGGCCACCTCATGCAAAGAGTTGACTCATTGGAAAAGACTCTGATGCTATGAGGGACTGGGGGCAGGAGGAGAAGAGGACAACAGAGGATGAGATTGCTGGATGGCATCACCGACTAGACTGAAGTGAGTTTGAGTTAACTCTGGGAGTTGGTGAAGGACAGGGAGGCCAGGCGTGCTGCAGTTCATGGGGTCACAAAGCATGGGACACAACTGAGCCTTTGAACTGAACTGAACTGAGCCACTCCCACCCTGATACCAAAACTAGACAAAGACAACACAGAAAAAGAAACCTATAGGCTAATATTACTAATGACTATAGATGCAAAAATCCTCAACAAAATTTTACCAAACAGAATTCAGCAATTCATTAAAAAGCTCATACACAATGATCAATTAAGGTTACTCCAGGGATGCAAGAATTGTTTAATATATGGAAATCAATCAATGTGATACACTATATTAACAAACTGAAAGATAAAAACCATATGATCATCTAAATCAATGAGAAAAATCCTTTCACAAAATTCAGCACCTATTTATGATTCAGTTCAGTCACTCAGTCATGTCTGACTCTTTGCGACCCCATGAATCACAGCACGCCAGGCCTCCCTGTCCATCACCAACTCCTGGAGTTCACTCAGACTCACGTCCATTGAGTCCGTGATGCCATCCAGCCACCTCATCCTCTGTCGTCCCCTTCTCCTCCTGCCCCCTATCCCTCCCAGCATCAGAGTCTTTTCCAATGAGTCAACTCTTCGCATGAAGTGTCCAAAGTACTGGAGATTCAGCTTCAGCATCATTCCTTCCAAAGAAATCCCAGGGTTGATCTCCTTCAGAATGGACTGGTTGGATCTCCTTGCAGTCTAAGGGACTCTCAAGAGTCTTCTCCAACACCACAGTTCAAAAGCATCAATTCTTCAGCACTCAGCCTTCTTCACAGTCCAACTCTCACATCCATACATGACCACAGGAAAAACCATAGCCTTGACTAGACAGACCTTAGTCGGCAAAGTAATGTCTCTGCTTTGAATATACTATTTAGATTGGTCATAACTTTTCTTCCAAGCAGTAAGCATCTTTTAATTTCATGGCTGCAGTCACCATCTGCATTGATTTTGGAGCTCAAAAAATAAAGTTTGACACTGTTTCTACTGTTTCCCCATCTATTTCCCATGAAATGATGGGACCAAATGCCATGATCTCCGTTTTCTGAATGTTGAGCTTTAAGCCAAATTTTTCACTCTCCAGTTTCATTTATGATTCAGTTCAGTTCAATTCAGTTGCTTAGTCATGTCCGACTCTTAGCGACCCCATGAATCGCAGCATACCAGGCCTCCCCATCCATCACAAATGCCTGGAGTTACCCAAACTCATCTGCATCGAGTCAGTGATGCCATCCAGCCATCTCATCCTCTGTTGTCCCCTTCTCTTCCTGCCCCCAATCCCTCCCAGCATCAGAGTCTTTTCCAATGAGTCAACTCTCTTTGCATGAGTTGGCCAAAGTATTGGAGTTTCAGTCTCAGCATCAGTTCTTCCAGTGAACACCAAGGACTGGTCTCTTTTAGGATGGACTGGTTGGATCTCCTTGCAGTCCAAGGGACTCTCAAGAGTCTTCTCCAACACCACAGTTTAAAAGCATCAATTATTCAGAGCTCAGCTTTCTTCACAGTCCAACTCTCACATCCATACCTGACCACTGGAAAAATCATAGCCTTGACTAGATGGACCTTTTTTGGCAAAGTAATGTCTTTGCTTTTGTATATGCTATCTAGGTTTGTCATAACTATCCTTCCAAGGAGTAAGCATCTTTTAATTTCATGGCTGCAATCACCATCTGCAGTGATTTTGGAGCCCCCCAAAATAAAGTCTGACACTGTTTCCACTGTTTTCCCATCTATTTCCCATGAAGTAATGGGACTGAATGCCATGATCTTAGTTTTCTGAATGTTGAGCTTTAACCCAACTTTTTCACTCTTTTCTTTCACTTTCATCAAGAGGCTTTTTAGTTTCTCTTCATTTTCTTCCATAGGGTGGTGTCATCTACATATCTGAGGTTATTGATATTTCCCCTAGCAATCTTGATTTCAGCTGTGCTTCTTCCAGCCCAGCATTTCTCATGATGTACTCGGCATATGAGTTAAATAAGTAGGGTGACAATATACTGCCTTGATGTACTCCTTTTCCTATTTGGAACCAGTCTGTTGTTCCATGTCCAGTTCTAAGTGTTGCTTCCTGACCTGTATATAGGTTTCTCAAGAGGCAGGTCACGTGGTCTGGTATTCCCATTTCTCATAATTTTCCACAGTTCATTGTGATCCACACAGTCAAAGGCTCTGGCATATTTCTGCTTTCAATAAAGCAGAAATGGATGTTTTTATGGAACTCTCTTGCTTTTTTGATGATCCAGCGTATATTGGCAATTTGATCTCTGGTTCCTCTGCCTTTTGTAAAACCAGCTTGAACATCTGGAAGTTCACGGTTTGCATATTGCTGAAGCCTGGCTTGGAGAATTTTAAGCATTACTTTACTAGCGTATGTGATGAGTGCAAATGTGCGGTAGTTTGGGGTTTCTTTGGCATTGCCTTTCTTTGGGATTGGAATGAAAACTGACCTTTTCCAGTCCTGTGGTCACTGCTGAGTTTTCCAAATTTAAACTCTTCAAAAAATGGGCACAGAAGGAACCTACCTCAACATAGTGAAGGCCATATATGATAAGCCTATAGCAAACTTTTTTCTCAATGGTGAAAAGCTGAAAGCACTCACCCTGAGATCAGGAACAAGACAAGAGGGTCCACTTTTACCACTACTCTTCAGCATAGTTCTGGAAGTCCTAGTACAGCAATCAGAGAAGAAAAAGAAATAAAAGGAATCCAGGGGGCGGTCCTAAGATGGCGGAGGAATAGGAAGGGAAGACCACTTTCTCCCTCACAAATTCCTCAAAAGATAATTTCAACGCGGAGCAAACTCCACAAAACAACCCCTGAATGCAGGCAGAGGACATCAGGCAACCAGAAAAGCAGATCATTGTCTTCAAAAACAGGTAGGAAAAAATATAAAAGACGAGAAAAGAGACAAAGGAGGTGGGGAGGGAGCTCCATCCCGGGAAGGGAAGCCCGTCCCGGGAAGGGAATTCTAAGAAGAGAGGTTTCCAAACACCAGGAAACACTCTCCCTGCCGAGTCTGTGGTGAGCCTTGGAAACACAGAGGGCAACATAACAGGAAGGAAAAACAAATAAATAATTAAAACCAACAGATTACAAGCCCAACAGTAACTCCCCCAGTGGAAAAGCTGCTCAGACGCCTGCATCCGCCACTAGCAAGTGGGGGCAGGGCAGGGAAGCGCGGGAGGCATGGGCTGCCGTGCTCGGTAAGAAGCGGGCAGAAACGCCCCACGCATAACCAGAGCGATGGAACCTGAGCTAGCAAACCAGACTGAGGGATAGCTGCCACGCGAAAAGCTGGAACATAAAATGCCACCAGGACCACGCACAGAACAAAGGACGGAACGGAAATAGCTGGCTGCAGACCATCCCCCGCCGGGGACAGGCAGCCAGAGCTGTAAGGACTGGAAAGGGGCAATCGCAGCCCCGGAGAGACTTTACCTACCAAACTGCAGGCAGGCTTCTTTGCTGAGACTTCAGGGGGAGCAGGACAGTCACCATCCGCCTCACAGGGAGCGCCAGCAGTACACCCAGAAAACTGAGCAGTAGAGACAAAGAAGGGGACAAGTCGCGGCGACCACGCTCGCCAAGCTCCTGAGCTGCTCGGACCAGGGAGGGGCGCAGAGCGCAGTCCCAAACAAGTCTGTGCCTCTGAGGGCTACCTGGGCGCCAAACCTGAGTGGCTTGGACCGGGGAGGTGCGCGCAGCCTGGGGCCGGCCTCGGACGTTTCCCGGCTGAGCACCGTGGAGCCGGAGCGGTTTGTTCACCGTGGCGGGGGACAGGTCCAGCGGGACTGAGACGCTGTGTGCCCACGACAGTGCTATTTGTTTGCAGCATCCCCCCCCCTCCCCACAGCGCGTCTGAACTAGTGAGCCTAAAAAAAAAAAAGTGTCCACCACCGCCCCCCTGTGTCAGGACGGAACTCAGACACTGAAGAGACCAGCAAACAGAAGAAGTCAAACAGAGAGAACCGCCTTGGAAGTGACCCCACATGGCCCATAACATCAGAGAAGGGCCAGATATATCCTCACTATTTTTACAATCATTCCTTTTTTTTTTCTTTTTCTTTTTTCTTTTCTAACTTTTTTTTAAGTGTTAAGTCTTCTATTTCTCCTCTAATTTTTAATTTCTATAACCTACTATTACTTTAAAAAATAAAGAAAAGACTCTACTTTTTTAAGGCAAACACCATATATAGTCTTTGTGTGGTTGTTGTTGGTATTTCTTTTTTAATCTTGTGGTTTTTTTTCTTTTTTTTCTTATTATTTTTTTCTTTTTTCTTTTTTTCTTTCTTCCTTCTGCTTCTTCTCTTTAATATTGTATTTTTGAAAATCCAACCTCTACTCTAGGTTTTTTTAATCTTTGCTTTTCAGTTTTTGTTATCAATTTTGTACATTTCAAAACCCAATTTTACCTGACAGCGAGATTACTGGCTTGACCACTCTCTCCTCCTTTTGGACTCTCCTTTTTCTCCACGAGGGGGCCTCTGTCACTCCCTCTCCCCACCCCCACCCCATCTCTTCTATATCCAACTCCGTGATTCTCTGTGTGTTCTAGATGGTGGAGAACACCTAAGGAACTGACTATTGGCTGGACTTGTCTCTCTCCTTTTCATTACTCTCTCTTACCCTCCTGGCCACCTCTGTCTACTTCCTTCCTCTCCTCTTCTCTGTATAACTCCTTGAATACCTCTGAGCAGTCCAGACTATGGAGCACACATAAGGAAGTGACTATTGACTAGCTTGCTCTCTCCTCTTTTGATCTCACTGCATCTCATTCCAGTCACCTCTAACTACCCCCTCCCTCTTCTCTTCTCCATGTAACCCAGTGAACCTCTCTGGGTGTCCCTCAATGTGGAGAAACCTTTCATCTTTAACCTAGATGTTTTATCATCGGTGCTGTATAGATGGAGAAGTCTAGAGACCACTGTAAAAATAAAACCAAAAACCAGAAGCAGGAGGCTTAAGTCCAAAGCTTGAGAACATCAGAGAACTCCTGAATTCAGGGAACATTAAGCAATAGGAGCTCATCAAACGCCTCCATACCTACACTGAAACAAAGCTCCACCCAAGGGCTAACAAGTTCCAGAACAAGACATATCACACAAATTCTCCAGCAACACAGGAACACACCCCTGAGCTTCAATATACAGGCAGCTCAAAGTTACTCCAAAACTTTAGACGTCTCATAACCCATTACTGGTCACTCCACTGCACTCCAGAGAGAAGAAACCCAGCTCCACCCATCGGACCTCCAACACAAGCCTCCCTAACCAGGAAACCTTGATAAGCCACTGATACAACCCCACCCACAGTGAGGAAGCTCCACAATAAAGAAAACTACACAAATTCCCAGAATATAAAAAGGCCATCCCAAACGCAGCAATATAACCAAGATGAAGAGACAGAGGAATACTCAGCAGGTAAAGGAACAGGAGAAATGCCCACCAAATCAAACAAAAGAGGAAGAGATAGGGAATCTACCTGAGAAAGAATTCCGAATATTGATAGTGAAAATGATCCAAAATCTTGAAATCAAAATGGAATCAAGATAAATAGCCTGGAGACAAGGACTGAGAAGATGCAAGAAAGGTTTAACAAGGACCTAGAAGAAATAAAAAAGAGTCAATATACAGTGAATAATGCAATAAATGAGATCAGAAACACTCTGGAGGCAACAAATAGTAGAATAACGGAGGCAGAAGATAGGATTAGTGAAATAGAAGATAGAATGGTAGAAATAAATGAATCAGAGAGAAAAAAAGAAAAACGAATTAAAAGAAATGAGGACAATCTCAGAGACCTCCAGGACAATATGAAACGCTCCAACATTCGAATTATAGGAGTCCCAGAAGAAGAAGACAAAAAGAAAGACCATGAGAAAATCCTTGAGGAGATAATAGTTGAAAACTTCCCTAAAATGGGGAAGGAAATAATCACCCAAGTCCAAGAAACCCAGAGAGTTCCAAATAGGATAAACCCAAGGCAAAACACCCCAAGACACATATTAATCAAATTAACAAAGATCAAACACAAAGAACAACTATTAAAAGCAGCAAAGGAAAAACAACAAATAACACACAAGGGGATTCCCATAAGGATAACAGCTGATCTCTCAATAGAAACTCTTCAGGCCAGGAGGGAATGGCAAGACATACTTAAAGTGATGAAAGAAAATAACCTACAGCCCAGATTACTAAACCCAGCAAGGATCTCATTCAAATATGAAGGAGAAATCAAAAGCTTTACAGACAAGCAAAAGCTGAGAGAATACAGCACCACCAAACCAACTCTCCAACAAATTCTAAAGGATATTCTCTAGAAAGGAAACACAAAAAGGGAGTATAAACCCAAACCCAAAATAATAAAATAAATGGCAACGGGATCATACTTATCAATGATTACCTTAAACGTAAATGGATTGAATGCCCCAACCAACAAGCAAAGACTGGCCGAATGGATACAAAAACAAGATCCCTCTATATGCTGCTTACAAGAGACCCACCTCAAAACAAGGGACACATACAGACTGAAAGTGAAGGGTTGGAAAAAGATATTCCATGCAAATAGAGACCAAAAGAAAGCAGGAGTGGCAATACTCATATCCGATAAAATAGACTTTAAAACATAGGCTGTGAAAAGAGACAAAGAAGGCCACTACATAATGATCAAATGATCAATCCAAGAAGAAGATATAACAATTATAAATATATATGCACCCAATATAGGAGCACCACAATATGTAGGACAAATGCTAACAAGTATGAAAGGGGAAATTAACAATAACACAATAATAGTGGGAGAATTTAATACCCCACTCACACCTATGGACAGATCAACTAAACAGAAAATTAACAAAGAAACGCAAACTTTAAATGATACATTAGACTAGTTAGACCTAATTGATATCTATAGGACATTTCACCCCAAAACAATGAATTTCACCTTTTTCTCAAGTGCTCATGGAACCTTCTCCAGGAAAGATCACATCCTGGGCCATAAATATAACCTTGATAAATTCAAAAAAATCGAAATCATTCCAAGCGTCTTTTCTGACCATAATGCACTAAGATTAGATCTCAATTACAGGAGGAAA